>NC_090989.1:155166527-155468055 GCF_041146395.1 Eulemur rufifrons
CAATAGTGGCCTCTGAACCAGGGTCCAGGAGAGCCTGGCCAGGCTTCCCCTCCTGCAGTCCTTGATGCCGGCTGATCACAAGGCCCGGGTGTCAGGCACTGATAAGGCAGTGGGCAGCAGAGCCAGGCTGCAGCTGTCCACGGTGCATGTGCAAGCAAGTGTACAAGGGAGCACACCCACGCCCGGGCCGTCTTGTTCACCTCTGTCACATCTCCTGATGCCCTCTTACTCCCTCCCCTAGTTTTTCTTTTTTCTTTTTCTCCTACTTCCAATTTATAGGCTCTTCTTGAATTTTATGTATCCTTGTAAGTGCCCATAAATCTTTTGTAGAATAAGTCAGAAGCATAAATAAATAAACAAACAGGACCAAGACATCGGGGCTTTTTACACGCCAAAGATATGATGAGGACAGGTACACATTAGGGACATGCATGCACTGAGGACACACGCGCACATTGGGGACACACTTCTAAGGGGACCCGGGCTTTCCCAGAGCTGGGGGGCAGTGATCTCTGGACCTAGTCCAGATGAGCGCTCCTGAGCGGGCACTGGCCCCTCTCTGCACCTCAGTTTCCCTTTATTTCACTGTGGAGGGAGGGACAATCCCTGGCATGCCAAGCTCCGGGTTCTGTCCATGAATGCAAAACCCTAGTGGCAACAGAGGCCAGCGTTTACCTTCCCTGCGTCTGCCGCAGTGTTTGCCATGCAAACGAACTGTGCAAACAGGACAGACGGCCCGGCCACACTGGCAAACACTGCAAGGGCCCTTAGCCTGAACTGCCATGAACTTCTAAGTTAAGTGTGCTGTGCTCAGGGGAGGTAGACACTGCACCTGGGCCCCCACTCCAGATGGGTCACCTCCTCGCTGCCCAGCATTGGATGAGGTGATGATTACTATCGGAATAGCTGTTGATACTGGCGGGGCTGAAGCAAGCCTCCACACTGGCAGTCCATTGCATCAAATCCTCACAAGCCCCAGTTGTTGTCCCCATTTCACAGATGAGGCAACTGAGGCATACAGAATAATTGGCAAAGCTGAGATTCAGTGACTGCATGGGGGACTAACCATGCAATGAACATAGACCCTGTTCCAGACCCCACCTCCATCTCCCCAGCAACTGGTCTGCAGCCTGTGGGATCCTGTGACCCTCGTCAGGTCCGACCCTTCCCCTGATCCCCGGCTTTGGGAAGCCCCTCCAACTGTCCCCCAGCCATGCCCACTGGGCCACTTACACTGGGACTATGAAAGTCAGAGGGGGTCAGCTAGTTCCGTGTTCACAAATCCCATCCTGTTCTGAATGTCCATGGAGAGCTGTTTCTCAAAGACAGTTGGGCAAACCTTCCCAGGAGACCAGCCCCCTTAGGATAACAAGCCCCTAATTCACTTGCTGGGGCTGTCCACCAGACCCTGAGGGCTCAGTTACCCAACCTGCTTGCCCAGAGTGATTGTGCAGAGAGGGAGAGACAAGGACAGTTCTGGGCTGGACTCAGAGAGTAGGCATACCTCAAAGGGGTGCATCTATCTGCAGAAAACCATCCCGGTCTTGCAAGGCTGGAAGTCCATGACCTTATGCTACAGATGGGTAAACTGAGGCCCAAGAGGGTAGGCTGAGCAGCAGAGCAGGTTCAGGAAGACCCCAGCTCCAGCTCTTCGTCCCCCCTTCTGTGCTAGGAAGGTCAGGGAAGACAGTCCAGAGGAGGGTGTGAGTGGATGGGTTGTAAGAGAGCGCCCTGGCAGGGGAACAGCGAGCAAAGGTGGAGGTGAAGGCAGGCCTGTAAGGAGCTGCTGGGGGAGGGTGTCCAGCAGCAGGGCAGGGGCAGCTTTGTCCCCACCCCCCCACTGGGGCCTCAGGGATGGTCTGCCTGTGTGGACTCTCTGAGAACCTGTAGGGTCATCTGGCAGGCTGGGGGCTGCAGCCTGAGTTCCCCCACCCCACTTTCCTGGGGCCTAGGTGCCCATCAGGTCTTAGCGGCAATGGTGTCCTGGGCTCCCGCGTCTTCTGCTCAGCAACCTCCAGCAGAAGGGAGGGAGGCCTGAGCTTCTAGCTCTCTCAAGGGCTCCCTGAGCAAGGAGGCAGTGAGGGCAATGACACCAGAAGGACAAGAGTGGAACAAATTACCCTGATTATGTAAGGTGGCCCTACTTCTTCCCTAGCAGGGAGAGGAGAACTGGGAAGCTATGTTCCTCCATACCTGACCCTCACCTATGCCACCGGGCCTGCTGGTAGACACTTCAAAGAGGCTCACTCAGCAGTGCCCTCAAGCAGGGTCTGTGGGCCCAGGTCATTCAAGGGTGCTGGGGAAGCCTCTTGGGGATGGATCCCAGTTGGCCACTCTCCTGGGGCCTGCAGGGCCTGACTCGAGCAATAGGCCTGGTTGGGTCCTGCTCAGTCATTGCTCCTTGACTAGCCCCTCTGGTTTTCCTGCCTGTACTGTAGGCTGGGCAGCCTCCCTGCCTGCTTGCCCAGAACTCGACGCCCCAGGCCTCTCCCTTGTACCAGCCACTGTGGAGCCTGGGGAACTCAGAGCTCCTTTAGAATCCAACTGAGGATCCTGCCATGCCACACCTGCACTGGAACATGGCTCAGGTCTGTTCTTCTCGGTGTCCCATAGGGGTTCAAGCAGGAGGCCCCTCTTACAGGCCCCACAACCAGGCTAAGAACCAGACCAGCTACCTCCTAACATGGGATCTGGACTGCCCTGCCTCCTCCATGTACACAACCTGCCTCTCCCAGGGCCTAGGCCCCTCTGAGTGTTGTCACCTTCCCCTATCCTAGGGCACCTGGAGAGTGCTGGAGATGCCACAGGCTGAGGCCTCAAGGTGGTGACCATGAGGCCCCTCCCTGGTACAAGCTAGGCAGTCCCTGCATAGCCCCCTCTGCCAGTTAGGCCTGGGTACACTCTGCCCTGCAGAGCTATCCTGTGAGGCAGGCTGGGAAACCCACTCCTACATGGCACCATGCTTTGTGGAGCCAACCAACAAACACTGAAGCTCTGCCCATCAGGCTCCTGGAGCCTCTGGTGCTGGCAGGCGTAGGGTTGCTGAACTGCAAATTTATGTCCTGCCATAAATCCAGATGATGTAGGAGCCAGTGTGTGCCTGATGTGTCTGTGCACGTACGTAGGAAGGCATGCACGTGTGGTGCATGGCAGCGTGTGCGTACACAAATGTTTAGTGGCATGCCTATGGGAAGGATAATGGTACCCTCACGGGCAATGCATGCCCAAGCACATGTCCCAGTGTATGTCCCTGGGTACTCATGTATCCCAGCGCATGTGTGTCCAGGTACATATGTAGCCTGGTGTATATATGTCCAGGTTTACAGCCCACGTGGGGGGAAGTCTTGCAATGAACAAGGTGGGCTGCATCCTTTCCTGAGTGCAGACCAAGTCCCCTGTGTCCTTCTGCTCATGTACAGCACACAGTAGGTCTCAGGGAACATCTGTGTGCATGTGCATAGGCCCAGGGTGCCCACAAGCAGACCCAGTCCCCTGCCCTTCTGTCCACCATCTCAGAGGGACTAGAGCCCAGCACTGGTCACACGTTCAGACCCAGGCCAGCCACTGACCCACAGATTATGAGAATTCCCCATTGATGAAACCAGGCTGCAAAAGAGAGAGCCCGAGGGCACAAACTCCCTCCTGTGTGGGGGGCAGAGTGACAATGGAACTGTCAGACAAGGCGATCCTTCCTGCCCACCCCCACTCCGCAGACAAGAGGATCTAGAAACATCATGAAACAACTGGTCTCCCTGCTGATGGTGGGTGAGAAAAAATTATCTTTCTCTGAACACTAAAAATAAAGCCCAGTTTCCTAAAAGGGCCCTTCTTAGCCCATGGCTTAGAGAGGCTCCATCACTTAATTCCAAAGGTAGATTTGCTGAAGCCAAGAGAGTGATAAATCCTCCTTGGCTGCCTCACTGAGGGGCTCAGCCTCAGGGCGAGATGGTGTCTGCACCCGCAGCCCTGATCCAAGCCTGGCCCTGGACCACTCAGTGAGCCCACATGATGCTATCTGAGGCAGGCGGGAAGAAGGAAGAGGGCAACAGGAATCCGGTCCATATGCTGCTCCTGGCCAGCTAATGGGCTGACAAATTAGCAGGTCTCCCCTCTAAGAGGTGATGAATGAGCAGTTGCCCAGGAGAGCTGGGGGATGGGCCCCCTCGCCCACAGTACTCCATAGGCTCAGCCCTGCCTCCACCTCTGTGGGGTGCCCAGCTCTGCCTGAACTTTCTCGGGGGGTGGGGGGCCGGGGTTATGGAAAGGGGCTGGGCAGAGAGGGCATAAAAGGGCAGACCTGGCCTCGGAGGACATCCAAACACAAGCCCAGCCAGGAAGGCCCAACCCCTTCAGGCTGCTGTCATGCAGCCTGAAGACACCGTTGAGGGGGGGGTTAAAGCAGGCCCTATGCAGGCTCCACTTTCAAAACATCTGCACCGCACACAAAATGGCCTCAGACAGGAGCCTGGGACCTGAGGACGGACCACCACCCTCCCCACAGGAGACACAGGGGCATCTGGCCTGGACCCCAGCGACTGACTGGGATGGGGAGGAACTGAGGCTGGGTCCTGGGGCAGCACCCAAGGAGTGGAGTTGCTTCTCCCACACGGCGACAGGACTGTGGCCTCCCAGGCTCACAGGGCTGTGGAGCGACCTTCCGGTGGAGGCGAGGCCCCACGTGGGAGGGGTCCAGGGAGCCTGACTTAAGGCAAACGGTAGCCTCCGGAGTTGGTGAGCCCCTGGCACAGAAGGGGATCAAGCAGAAGTTGACCCCCAAGTTTCAGCCAGTCTGCTCTGGTGGGTAGTTGGGCCAATGGTCATTTCTGGCCTAAGAGCCCAATATCCTTAATTTGCCCCCCAAATCATTATATAGTTCACCTCTTCCATGCAGTGAGGACATCTAAACTGGGGCAGGATTTACACATTCTTTTGACAGAGGATGGGCGGGTCTCCCTTTGAGGCTGTCTGGCCGGGCAGGCAGCCCCTGACCCAGGTCTTCTGTGGGCTCCCCCCACCCCCACCCCACAAACAGCCTGAGCCCTGCCTGCACGCTGCCCCCGCCCGCCCGCCCGTGTAAACAGAACCCGCCCGCTCTCTCCCAGGGGCTGCTAATTCCTCGCCAGAACTGCTCGGACGTGAAATTGGAGTGAGACAATGTGTGTTTAAGGAAATGAATCTCGAATCTTAAGAGGCTTGGGGAGCCCGCCCTGCACCCCCATGACCCCACTCTCGCCCACCCAGAGCCAGGAAATGAGCACTTGGCATCACGGAAGAGAAAGGTGGAGGTGACATTCAGTGACAAATTAGCAGCCGCCACAGCCAAATATTGTACTTGCCTCCAATCTTCTTTTATTTTTCAAAAGAAAAGGCTTTTACAAAGTGAAAAAGGCTGTGGGAACACTGAGGCTGATGATCGTTTTTAAAAGGTGTGCCCGCCGTCGCTGCCTGCGTCAGAGCCTTCCCTTCCCCTCAGCATGCCTTCTCCTCCCTGCCCGCAGCCACACCCACGAGACACTGGCCGATGTTCCCGCCCCCCACACCAGCCACACAGGCTGACATCATGGGTGTTCTCGGCCAACGTGGCCCAGGGTCTCCTACTTTGTGCCAGTCCTGGACATGGGACCTGCCTCTGAACCATCTCCCTGCCTGCATGGGGCCCTTAGAAATGAGGGGCATTCGTGCTGTGTCCAGAACCATCCTTCCTACAGAGGTTCCACAAAAGTGACCAGCCCACGGCCTCTACAGGGGCTCCTTGTCCACCCTCTGATGGGCCCCAGTCCCCCTGCCATGGACAACCACCCTGTGCTTGCTCCTATCATCACTTTTATCCCCCCACCAGGGGCTATTTCCCACCCCACCCCAACTGCCTCATGGCCCCCTGCTCTTTGTCACTTTGTTAAACCAACACCACCAGTTGTCCTGGAACCCAGTCCCCCAAACCCAGTCTGCCTCCCCCTGCCACTAACTAATTAGCCCACTGAGCAGGTTGAGCAGACAGCTTCTGCTTGCCCCTTCATAGGAAACACTATTTTCATCCCTGACCCACGACCAAGCTCTTGGACAACTTTGATGGGGTTTTATCAGCAGAACAGACTTAGCCCGTATCTCCCACTTCCTCAAACCTGGGCTGCCCAAGGCCTTGTCCAGTGAGAGGATGGGGAGCCTGCTCAGAGGCCCCCCAGCTCCTACCTGGATGATGACTGGAACCCAGCCCTGCCCCACACCATGCCTCGGTGCCACCCTAGATGCCACCCCTAACAGTCCCGACCGAGAGTAGGGGCTTGGCAATGCCCCATTTTGTAGGTGGGACACTGGGCACAGAGAGCTCCTATAGCTCATCCAAGGCCGCAGCGCTGGTGAGAGGCACAACCAGAACCTGGATCTGAGCTGTGTGGCAATGTGGATGCTGTGGTGCATCACCCAGATTCTCCCTTTAGAAAGAGGCTCTCATTCCCCCACCTGCCCAGAGTGTTGCCTGCTGACTGCTCTCATCTGAGTCCCTCTCCGGGCTATGCCCTGAGCAGAAGGGTGCTACCCCACTGTGCTGTGGTTGACGTACAGGTGGGGTGGGGGAATACAAAAGCCTGGTCCCCTGGCCTCAGCTGGGGACAACTCCAGGGCTCTCTATGGAATTGGCTCAGGCTTCTGATGTACTGCATCACAGCCAAACTTCTCCTGCTGCCCAGTCCGGCTTCCTTCACCCCTCACAGGTGTGGTCCCCGAGAGTACTCCCCAGTAAATGCCTGCACATAACCTCTATCTCAGAGTCGGACTCCAGGGAATGGAACCTACCACAGCTGGTGCTGGAAATGGTCCCAGAAAGCAGACCCTAAAGTAAGCGTGCTGGCACTGAGGACCTCACGCAGAGGCAGGGGGACTGCTGACAGTCCTGGCACGTGATAGGTGCAACCGATCAAATGCTACCCATCATGAACCAGGATGGATACTTGTGAACGGGGACAATATTTCAGGTGTCTGAGAGGTTCAGGGAAGTGTAATTATAAGGACTACGGGATAGGATGGCTGTTGCTGGGGGCTAGCAATGCTTGAGAGAAAGACAATGAAAGGCTGAGTATGATTAATCACAGATTTAAGGTGAAATGTGAAAGTCAGAAGCCCCCTTGGAGACATATAAAAGGATTCTTACCTCCTGCAGCCAGAGGCAGAAAGGCTGAGGATCAGACTCAGGACTTAATTATAAGACTCGAAGATCCTGAGGGGTTATAGGCTCAATCTCAGCAGGCTGGCAACACCAAGGCCAGGCCAGGACCCTGACTGGGAAGGAGTGGGGCCCTGAGTGGTGGCATGGGGACATCTAGGTCACCACACTCAAGGACCTTGATATAGCAGACTCCCCTAACTCTGAGCCTGCAGAAGTGGCTTTTTATCCCTGTTAAAAGCTAGGACTTCCTCTTTACTTGAAGATGGTGCAGAGGCCTCCTGTGTGCAAATCTTGGAGTGTCAGAGTATATTTCCCAGGAGTATGACCTATGATAGATGGCTTAGTTCCCTCGTGGGGTCCAAAAGAGTCCATGCATCAGTCTCTACATCACTGAGACTCCAACACCAGCTACTCCCTCTCCTCCCCACTGCATGCCACCGTTGTTCCCAGCTTTTGTCCACACTTCACCTCTGGCCCCCCACTTCCTCTAGGGAGCCCTCCCGAAACTCCCTAGTGAGCTCATCTGTCCTACCTCCCAAGTCCTTGCAGCCTCTCCATCTGCAACACACACACACCAGTCTCCAGCATGCCACCTGCTTTGGTCCCGGAGCATCCAAACATCCTCTGAACAGGACAGAGCCTTGTCAGACCGCCCGGGCCCCATCTGCCCTCACCAGTGCCAAACGCTGGGCCAGCCTATAGAGGCTCAAGAAAACCCTGCCCCAGGGGCTGCCCTTCACACCCCCAGTCCCTGCATTCAGGCCCCACCCTCTTCAAAGAGGTCAGATTATTAGGCCCTTGCAAGAAACCAAAACTCCATGGCTGCACAGCTTGGGGAGGCCAGCGCCAAGGTCCCAGAGCTGGGAAGGGGCTGATCAGGATTTGAACCTAGTCTGTCTCAATCCCCATGACTCCTGTAACTCCTGGCAGGGCACGAGAGGGGCAGGTGACAGGCTTTGTCTGGGAGCTTGGAGGAGAGAGCTCACCTTGGGCTGGAGAGATGCAAATGGACTCCATGGAGGAAGTCTTGGGGGTTCAGATAGGTAGATGTGCAAGGAAAGGTGCTGCAGGGAGAGGGAACAGTGAGGGCAAAGGCTGGGAGGCAGACCTAATGGGGGAGTGAGGATACCTGGTTTGGGGGTATAGAGAAGGGAGGTGTGATCTGTGTGAAGGTCATTGGTGGACACGAACCAGGCTCGGGTCCTGCATTTGTTTTGCCCTGCCCCCATCTCGCTGAGCCCCATCTCCCCCCAGGTTCCGGTGCCTGCTCTGAATGGCCAATGAGGCCATCTGATTGGCTCATCAAGGGCAAATAATAGCTTTTGCTGAATTCAGCTGCAGCCAATCAGAGGCAATCAAGCACACAAGAGGCCTGATGGGCCACACGGGCGCACCCACAGGCACCAGAGCTGGCCCCTCAGCCAGGATCCGGAAGCCTCCCTGCCTCCCTGCCTCCCTCTGTCTGATCACTGGGGTGGGGGTTGTGGAACCGAGTCCAGGAGGCCTCAGGAGAAGAAGGGGAAGGGACCCACCTGGACTCTGTAGCATTTACTTGGCACCTGCTGTGTACCCAGAGCACTGGAGAAGCTGTGTATTGCTGGGGGAGACTCGGACAGAGGACACATGTACCCTCCCTGGCCCAGAATGCGTTCCTGCAGGGCAGGCCTGCTCACAGGCCCCGGCAGGGGCCTCCACAACAGCCTTCCGGCATTTGTCCCTCAGCCACCCCCCGCCTGCCCTCCAGCATCTCTGTGCCGAGTCCTTGCCTCTTCCCCGAGGAGAGTGGAGTCTCCAATCAGGCCCTGGGAAAGCAATTTTTCAATCTCCAACTGCAAACACTAATACCGCTGAAGCTAATTTTACAGATTTCCACTTCGAGGCCTTGCCTTTGTCCCAGAATCCCTCAGCCTGGGAGATTAGCAGTTTAGAGACTGGAAAAAATAAGGTATTTTAAAATTCAGCATAAAACTCCCTCTTAGATTCAGTGAGCTAAAAAAAAAAAAAAAATTTTTTTTTTTTTTTATTGCAAAAGAGCCTGTTAGTGAGGGAGGAGCCAGGTCTAGTCCCTACTCCACTGGGTGGCTGTAGGAAGGGTGCTGCCCAGGCCCCTCGACTAGCTCAAACCCGCAGCCTGTGGAGGGCAGAGAAGGGAAAGGGGAAGGTGCATGTCCTGCGTGCTGGGAACCCCGCCTGCAGTACGGTGGGCCCTCTGTTTGAGGCTCCGGATGTGTGTCCCGGTTGAAGCCACCCAGCATTTCTTGGTTTCCAACCCCAAGTCTTCCCAGCTATAGAGAAAGGCTTTGGCCCCGGGGATAGAACAGGTCACAGGCCTGTTGCCCACTTTGTCAGTGAAGCTGATTCCACGCCAAGGCAGACCCTCTCTGGGCCTCGGTTTCCCTATCAAACCAAATGTCCAAAGTCTCTGCCACATGCCCACCTGTCACACATGCAACCCAGCAGTGCACACCCACTGCACACACACCCCAAGCCACAAGTACTCGGACCCTCGCCTACATGGACAAGCGCCAAATGCATCTGGTGGAGCTCAGCCCGTGAGCACCTCCCTATTGCATCTCTCACAGACGAACAGCGTAATCACTCTGCTCTCCGGGGGCCACAAGCTCAGAAACGTCCTAATGAAAAATAAATGTATTTACAGGGAGACGTCAAAGCCGCCAGGACGAGTCAAAGTAATATGCTTGCAACCGGCACTCGGACTTTTATTTCTTCCCCCTCCACGCTCCAGAGCTGCTCCTACAGCGTGGAGAGATAAATATTTTAAATAGCGACACTTTGGCGATGCACGGTTATGCAAGACAAGGAATAATTAGAAAATAAATTACTTTTTTTAAACACAGTGTTACAAACATCGGGCGCATCAGATTACTGTTCTCCGCAGGCCAGGGCTGCATGGCTTGGGGAGGCCAGTGCAACAAGGACCTCAGGGAGCAACCACACACCAGCCTGTCCCCACAGCCCCCAGATGGTGACGCCCCTCCCGCCTGCTCTGGGAGGCTCCCAGAATGAAGCTGAAGACCACACTTGGCAGCTTCCAGAAGATCTCGGCGATGGAAAGGCTTCCTCCGGCGTCTCACCAGCAGTAGCGCAGACTAAAAATAGTTTAATCTCTTTGAAAGCAAAAGGAGCAATCAGCAAAACAGACACTTGGGCCCACATGCTCTCCCCCCGGCTCCTCTCCACGTTCTGCCCCCATCCATCTGGGCCCGTCCCCAGCTAAGCATTGTCAACTTCTGACTGAACCCAGGGCAGAGCCCCACAAACCCCCCAAAGAGGGCACCCATCACCCATTGTCTAGAACTCCACGTGTCTGCAGCCTGGGACATGCATAGCATGTGTCCTTTAAACCTTGTGACACCCCAGGAGGGAGGCAAGACGGGAGTGCTAGCCCTGCTTTACAGATGAAGAAACTGAGGCATAGACAAGTGGAGTCATTTGCCCAAGGCTAGAAATGGTAGAGAAGGGTTATGTGCAAATGGAGAGGCTCAGCCTCAGCAGAAAGGAGGTTGTTGGCTTTTAATTAACCACCTAACCTGAGTCTCCATGGTTGCTCCCAAGAAACAAAAGCTGCCTAGGGCAAGAAGGGGCAAGGGCTGGTAGGGTGGGGGAGGGGAGAGGCTCACACATTCCAGGGATGGGGCCAGCTTCTTTCAGAGCTGACGAAGTCTGTCACATAGATGTGTCTTTTCCTCTGCAGCCAGAACGACACTGTGACTTTGCCATTTTCACCCACTGGCCTGGGATAGGGTCTTTGGATCCTACATTCTGGCCCTAGTTTGCTGTGTGGCTGAGAGCCTGTCCCAGTCCTCTCTGGGAATCAATTTCCCCAGAGATTGGCCAAGGTGATCTGAGGGATGTTCCCCACTGGCATTCCTGCTCAGGGCCCACCGGAACCCTGCTGGCCTCCCAGGCCTGCCCCCTTCCCACTCTCTGCCCCTCCTCACTCAGACCCACCTCTCAGCCTGTCCTCCTGCCCTGCCTCTGTGCCTGCCTGCCCTGAACCAGGAGCATGGACAGGGTCCTGGCCCACCACCTGGTTTTACAGGAGAAAATTCAAAAACAGGGAGGGGAAATCATGTACCCAAGGCCACCCACAGAGGTCAGAGAAGGCACAGCAGGCCAGGACCCAGTCTCCAGTCCCAGACCCATGGCCTCCCCAAGAACAAAGCTCAGAAGTGCCCCTTTCCCCTTCTCTGATCTTTTGTAGAATGAAGCCAGCACATAAAACAACAAACTGGGCCCTGGCGCGTGGTCCAGCTCGCCTAGCCTCTGGATATGCCGTCAGGGAAGTTGGAACTGAGACCTCCTTTCCTACTAAATATCTTTCTTTGCAACCAAAAGCTGCCTGCAAAAAACCCACTCCACAACCTTGGCTCTCAGTTTTTCCAAAAACAATCTGTGGCCCCTCTTCTAGAAGGTGCTACCCTGCCTGGTCCTATCTGTAGGGGTTAGGAACATTTCCCCTCAGTTCCTAGAACCCTCTGCTTTGGCTTCCCCATCCATCCCTGGGACCCTGGTCCAGTGTATCCCAGTCCAGTCCTTGCCTCCTGCTCCAGCTTTTGGCCCCAGGTCCAGCTCTTGCCCCCACAGCCCCATGTCCCTCTGTCACTGCCTCAATAAACATGGGGCTCGATTCTGTCTCTTGCAGCAACTCCACATCCTTCAACATCTCAACATGACCCTGAGGGCAGAGACAACCCTTCTGCTTTTACAGATGAGGAAATGGAGGCCCAGATCAGCTGGTTTATGAGGGGCTTCTTTTGGTCTGATTGCTCTCAAGGTCCTGCCCAAGCCCTACTCATTCGGCTTCAGGAGAAGGAGCTCAATTTAAATAAGTGGAGGTGGGGACTGAGGAAGCCAGCCCAGGTGGACAAAATAGCCAGGGCAAGGGCATGGCCCTGGGGAGGCTCAGAGACCTGGGGCTGAGCTGGAGAGGAACCTGCCCTGACACACTCAGAACTGGCTGCATCTTCGGGAGCTGCCCCAAAGGGATGAGTTCTCAGCCACCTGCCAGGCTTAGGGTAATGCTCTGCCCTGGCCCTGGGAGCCCTGGGTAACCCTACCTGCTAGATCATAAGCACAGAGAAGGTGTTGGGTGGGGGAGCCATCCAGGGAATAGCTGGCACGCAGCCAACGAAGGCAGCGCTTGCTATATCAGCAGAGCTCTTCCCCACTGCTGGCTGCATAAGCTACTGCACACATGGAGGAACTGAGCCCCGGGATAAGGGACACCTGACCACAGGGAGAGGCTCAGGCTACTCACGTGTTCCTATGGGGCTGGCTGAGACCCTTGCCTCTCTGTACCCTCCTCTATTCCCTGAGGCTCCCTGCTGCTAACTCCAAGCCAAGCCCTGTGCTCAATACATTCCCAGGCACAGGGTAGCAGTTCTCAAACTATGTTCCCTGAATCCCTGGGCAGTAGGTAGTGGGCCCTTGGGCTCATGTGGAGGGTCAGAGTAGCGAGAGAGAAGTAAGGCGATCAGCCTAGGCTTGCTGCCCCTGCCCTTATGCCACAGAACCTCTGTCCATCCACTCACTGGCTGGGGTCCTGTGTGGATTTCACATAACCAAACAGTAAAGGCTCAGCTGCTACAAAAGAAGTAAAAGCAGTGGTGCCTGGTGAACTTTCATTCTTTCCCATAACTCCCTGAAACAGTAGTAAAAGGCTATTCAAAATGACAAAAATTCATAGGGACTAAGAAAATGAAGAAGATTTTGGAAGCTGGAAGCAGGTGGACCATGGTGACTGACTTACCAGGCCTTAGAAGCTCACTTCTGCTAGCAGACAGTAATGCTGGGGAATCCCAAAGGCTAGGCCCTGAAACCCCAAGTAGGAGCCTGGGAGAACCTTCTCTGGGGAACCTGCAGCCCTGGAGGGCAACCTGGCCAGATCACCCACAATGAACCCCATGGTCCACAAGTGCCTCCGCACCCAGAGCCCCCAGCCCCACACTCAGTGCCCCACTCTCTGGTGTTGTTTTGACTCAGGGCCCAAGGGGTTGAAGTCCCACTCCCAGCTGTCATCACATTATCTTCTCTGCTTAAATATGAGCAGAGCATGTGGAGCACCAAACACTGCAGGGAAACAGACACGAAGGAGTCAGAGGTCAAAACAAAAAGAACTTGAAATCCGGGCCACGCAGGGAAAAGAACACATAAAAATTGCTATAAAGTGTATATACCAGGGTGAACAAGTAAGTAAATATATTGTGGATAGTGACAACTGGGTTCCCACTGGAGAAGGAAGTCACCAAAAGGAAGGGAAGAAGACTTGAATGAGTTCTGTTGCGGTGGATTGGAGTCAGAGGTGTCACTATGAACTCACAGTGTGTACTTATAGGTATATATGTCTACCTGGGTTAGCATGTGTACATGTATTTCTTAGTTCTGATCATGAGAGGGCCCAGAAGCAGTAATACCCCACTAGCAATGAGCACAGTCAGCACCCGGATCTTGATTTCTAAATATCATTCTCTAATAAATGGAAGCAGAACTTCTTGGAGAAGTGGCTGATTCCAGGGATGGGACAGGAAAAATACAAGATGAGCTTCGAGCATCTCGTGGTAACAGACAGTAAAGAAAGGGCTCAGTAAAGGATGGGGGCATGTTGAAAGGGCACAGGAGCCAAACTGAAAGAGCTCCCAGTGACCAAAGCTAGAACAATTTGAGCAACAAAATAAATAATAACACTACTGGGTTATAATCCATAGAATACAGTAAGTATCCATGCACCTGTACTGATATAAATAATTGAAAAAAATAAATGGGTGACAATGGACAGTTCTTTATAGGAAAATTCCAATTAATAAATGTAGAAGGAATGAGAGAAATAGAAAAGCACCATTCAAACCCCACAGTAAGAACTGCTGCGGGCTAGATCCACCAATAGATGCTAAAATTAATGGGCAAAAGTTTGAAAAGAAACAGGGTATCTGCACAGCCTTGATGCGTCTCTGCCAAGAAATTTACTAATTACAAATGGAAAAATAGCAACTTTACAATGGAGGAGCCAGCAGACACCACCTTAACCAAGTGATCGAGGTTAACACCACCAATAACAAGACATACTGACATCACGTAACCCGGATAGGACACACTGAGAAGGACACGCCATTTCTGGGGTGTTCTACCTAAATAGGCATAGCCTCAATCCAGTCACAGAAAACATCAGAAAAACCCAAATTGGGGGACGTTAAACAAAATAACTCGTCAGTACTTTTAGAACAGTGTCAAGGTCATGAAAGACAAGGAAAGATATAGAAACTGTCACAGATTAGAGGAGACTAAAGAGACATGACAACTACATACAACCTGGTATCTTGGATTTGATCCTGGAATAGAAAAAGGACATTAGTGTGAAAACTGGCAAAATCCAAATATGGTCTTCGCTTTGGTTAACAGTATTGTACCAGTATCAATTTCTTCTTCTTCTTCTCTTTAAAATAGAGATGGGATCTTGCTTTGTTGCCCAGGTTAGACTCAAACTCCGGGGCTCAAGTGATTCTCCTACCTCAGCCTTCCAAGTAGCTTGGACTACAGGCAGAAACCACCCCACCAGGCCCCGATGTCAATTTCTTAGTTTTGATATTTGTACTATGGTTATACAAGATGATAACTTAAGATAACTTACAGGAAACTGGGTAAAGGGTTAGGGAATTTCTGTACTATTTTTGCAACTTATCTGTAAGTCTAAAATTATTTCAAAATAAAAAGCTGTTCTTTCTTTCTTTTAAAGCTATAATATAATACTATCCTCAGAGAACTAACAGACATCATGGCAACAATGAAAGAAGAACAATCTCATCACCATGAAATGAAGGCAAAAAATAACAGAAAGAAAGAATGAAAGGAAGGTGTTATTTTTTAAAAGGTCCAAAAAGATATCCTGGAAATTTAAAATACAGTGGTAAAATGCAAAACTTGATAGCAAGACTGGAAGATAAAATGGAGAGATCTCTTGAAAAAAGGCACAGAGATAGAAAATTGGACAGAATGTAACCTAAACATTTGTACCCTCGTAATATGCTGAAATAAAAAAATGATAAATAAAAAAATTTTTTTAATGTAATAAAAAATAATAATCCAATATTCTCCCACTGCTCTATGCTGCATCACATTTATAGGTACACTTTTAATAAAATACTAACTTTGAGGAAAAAAAAAGAAAATTGGAGAGAAAAGAAAAAAAAAAGAACACGGTCTGAGTTAAGGGTTCTCGAAAGAGAACAGAGAGAAATGAGATAGGAGGATATAGTCAAAGAAATCATTCAAGAAAACTTTCCAGAACTGAAGGACACAAGTATCTATTAATAGTTTGAAAGTATCCACTGAGTGGTAAGGAATGAAAATAAACCCCACTAAGGTCAATCAATGTGGAATTTCGGAACACTGGGCAAAGGGAGAAAATTTACAAGTGTCTGCTAAAAACCAGGCCACGTACAATGGATCGGGAAGCCAAATGACTCGGGACCTCTCCATCGACTCAGGAAGCTGGAAGGAATGGAGTTCTCCCTTAGGAATGAGTTGGACATCAGATGGTTTCCACCCTGGACTTCCAGCCCATCTAGAATCTGTCAAGTGTGCAGAAGGAAGGCTTTCCGATGCACAGAAGTCTCAAAAGTCTGGCTCCCCTTTCCTCAGGAAACCAACTGGAAATGCCCTCTACCAAAATGAGGGAGAAATCCGGAAACCAAGGAAGAGGAGGCCATGGGATCCACAAAAGAGGGGACTCTAACGCAGAGAGATGTGAAGGAAATCCCAGGGACACATCCGAGTCGCAAGCTGGAAGAGCAGCTAGTCTTCACTGGAGCCAGCGTGAGGCTCCGGGCAAGACTTCCTTGGATGGTGAATTTACTAGAACTCCAGATGCATCTGAACATACAAGAAGAGGGTCAGATAAATGGTGGGGAATTTGGGGCAGATGAGTAAAGGTTCACAGAAAACTAGGCAAATAAACTAACAAACAAAATCCAGACAGCTGTTACCAGTTGAAAAAGACTAAAAAAACTGTACCCAAAAGTATGTACTATGAGGCACAGTTCTCAATAGCTTTTGCTGGGTCACAGCAGTGTCAGCAGTGAGTCCTGACCTAACCATGTCACGTGATGACACTGGAGGGCGAGGGACAGGGCTGTGGGGGGCTGAGGAGAGCAGGGTCCTCTTCTCTCTCAGTGGGATGCTCAGGGATAATGCCTGAAACTGAGCAATCATGAAGTAGCGACGTAAGTGTGTCATTTAGAGATATGGAGCTCAGAGATTAGGAAGTGACAGCCTCTGGGGAGTTGGAAATGCAGAGCAGGGGCTGCTGTGCTTCTAACACAACTCGCCTGGTAAAACTATGACTTTACACCAGGTGCCGGTGTAATGATGACTTTAAAACACTAAATTTAAAAATCCATCTTGAAATGTAAGAAAAAGAAGAGAAAAAAGGAGAGAGGGAGGCAGGGAGGGGAAGGAAGGAGGGAGAGAGAATAATGTAGGCAGAGGAGTCAGGGACAGGGGACTGACGAGGCCACCAAAGGGCAGCAGCTGACACCACTGCCACTGTTCTGCTCTTATTGCAAGTGAAGACAGGCTGAGGCTTCAATTCCCTGATTTTCTGAGAACACAGACCCAGCCCCTTAGACAAAAACACCAAATTGGTGTTGACGACCCCTGGTCTGGGGTCCCACCCAACATTTCCCAAGTTGGGAGTAGTTACAAAGCAAGTAGAGGGACAGCAGCCCACAGGGGTCAGAGAGATAATGCCACCCATCCCAGCGGGCAGCAGGGGAGAGTGCCAGGTGGCAAGGAAGCAGCTCCAAGTCCTCCACGATGTCTATGTGGCCACAGACGCAGTCTTTGCACTCACCTCTGTTGAAAACTGTGTGGGGATCAGGTGGCCTATTTCACCCCGTCCCACCGACAGCCCTGTCTGGGAAAGGACAGGGTGTGGGGGGCCGAGTGGGCTACAAATGTCTTTCCTGCCTTTCACAGCCTCCCTGGAATCCTAAACTCTTTGTGTCATTTCCAGGAAACACACAAACCCGTGACCCCTCAACCCAGTGGCCACCTTGCACTGGAAAGACATCTTGTCCCAGGGGCAGAGTGGAGGCTGGGGTGAGGGAGCCCCTCTGTTCCAGGAAGGGAGGGTACTGCTTCATGTATGGCCTACGCTGGCGGGCCGCATGCCAAGTGCAAGCTCAGCTGAGAAGAGACTAGCACAGTTTGGAAGAATCCCAGAGTGCTCAGCTCCTTGGAGAGTGACACAATGGGCTTACCCCATGGGTGGGCTTGGTTCCATCAACAGATCCTGTGTCTCAAAAGGAAAGATGGCAGGTGAGTACCCTGGGAGAGCTCCCTTCATCACCCAGGCCTTGATTAGGTCCAGGACATGCCTTACTGAGACTGAAGCCTCACCAGGGCCCCAAAAGCCTGCTGGCACCCCAGGGTGTGGGGCTGCCTCCAATATTCACCCATCTATAGCCCAAGTTCACTGGGCACTCACTTCAGAAGGGGCACAAGGATACTGGGGCTTCCCAGGGTCTACAGGGGATAGGCGGGTCACCCAGCCCCACGACTGGACATGACCTTCTGTAGCTCTGCCACAGGCTTCTGAGGAGGCCCTGTGGGCAAGCGTGCACATTCCTGGATGGAACCACCCAGCTGCTGGTGAAAGCTGTACAGGTAGGGGGAGCACCCCTCCTTGGGCAGCGGAGGGGCATGTGTCCTACTCCAGGAGCCAGTCTGAGGTGGGAGGCAAAGCCCCATCTGATAGCCCCATCCAATGAAGGAGCACAGCTGGCCTCCTGGGAGCCCCCGGTCTGCTGTAGGGGTGCAGCCACCATCCTCACAAAGCTGTGGTCTGAGGGGGAGACAGTGAGCAAGCCCCAGGGATCCTAGTCTGAGGGCGGAGGCTGCCAGACCCTCCTTGATGCACAGAAGTGAGTTCCCAGGGCCCAGTCTCCTGCCTTCTCCCCAGAAGGCTCCAGACCTCGCCCCCTTGTTCCTCCTGAGCGGCTCCTCCACCACTTAGCAACAGAGACAATTTACATAATGCATGGAGTGTGAGAGCAATAATGGCTGGGGAAGCAGGGTGCCCGTTAGTGGCTCCTCGGGAGGGAAAATACCTGCTCCCACACCACTGCCTCCTCCCTTTGCCAATGAGGGGCGATGAGGCTGCTGGGAAGCGGGTGCCTTTATGTGCTTGGCTGCTGCCAAGAAGGGCCCAGAAAGGGTGCGTCAACCCTGGGACTTGGACCGGAGCAATCTCAGGACAGAGATGCACGCGGCAGGAAATTTCCAAAGCACCCAAGTTTTGAACATAAATCCATGTAGCTGTCCTCCTGGACTCCACACCCCTACTGGGCCTGTGCCCTGCATCCTGATCCTTCCTGGAGGAGGAGGCCACTCCAGCAGGCAGGAAGCTGTAGCTGGGAGGCCAGAAGCCTGGGAGCTAGGCTCCAGCTGCCCAGGAGGCCGTCACGTTCAAACACAAAGGCAGCGATAGAAGGGGGAGAATACATAAAAATTACTGGCACGGTAATTGCTTTTTATATAAATGTTCTTTTTAAAAGTTTTCCCCAGTGTGAAAGTCCCTCTTTAAAAAGAATAAATTCACGGCACACCAATTTATTCCACACCTGTAGATGGAGCATAATGAAGGCTTCTCCGTCAATACCTGATCAGGAGGCAAGTGGCTGCCACTTGACCCAGCTTCCGGGTCTCCCTGCACGACGCAGTGCAGTGGTGGGGCCAGGGATCTCTGGGGGCAGCAGGCCTGCCTGCCAGCAGTCAGCATCAAGCCCAGACTCTAGGACTCAGGGACAAGTTCGAAAGACCTCATCAAAGACCCAAGAGCTGCACTTGAACAGAGGATGTGGAACAGGGCCAGCTACGATCAACAGAGACTCATGCTGATGGGAGGTGTGTGGGGCTGTGGGAACTGGGGAGCATGGGGGCCCTCACTTTCCAGGGACAGGTGAAGTGAGGCTTTATGAAGCCTTCTGGGGGGTCAGACCTCTCTCAGCGGGCCTGCAGGGCCCATGGAGGGAATCGGCATCTGGGGGTTGTAAGTGGGAGTGGCTTGTTCTAGGCCGCAGAAAGCTCCCTAAGCCTGAAGGCACCCAAACTGTTCCCCCACCTTCAGAAGGTAACTTCAGTGGACCCAAGCGCAGGGCAGGAAGGGCTGCTGGAGCCTACGAGGGAAGAACCTGACCACACCTGCAGACTCTGGAGGATGCCCCCTCCCTGGGAGGCCAAGTATCTGGAATTGGGGCTCCTGCTCAGTGCCCCCTTACCAGATCTCTCATCTGTGGAATGGACCTGGATGGCCTCACCACCCAGCCTTCGTGAGCACTGGATTAGGGACAATGAGAATGGCCTTGCACAAGTCCTGGGATCTCCACAGTGGGGTCACTTGGTCTAGCCCCCATCCCAGGGCACAGACACGCAGCCGACTGGCATCCTGCCCCCCAGCAGGGCTGCTGAGCACAGTGTCAAGCAGAGTGACTTGCGAGGGGTGGTGCTCACCATGCACGGGGGTGGGGGGGCGGGGGGAAGAGTGTGTGTGTGAATATGAGCTCCTCACCCACAAC
Organism: Eulemur rufifrons; assembly: GCF_041146395.1. Lineage (NCBI taxonomy): Eukaryota > Metazoa > Chordata > Mammalia > Primates > Lemuridae > Eulemur > Eulemur rufifrons. Next base: position 155,186,283 of record NC_090989.1, read on the forward strand.
CCAGACTTCTCGGCTTTGCTAATTAATCAGCTAAGTAGTTCTCGCCTGCTCATGTGATAGAGCTCTCAGCACCTGCCCCCTCGCAGTCCCATCCTACCCTGCTCACACCTCCACAGGCAGCACTCAGAACTTTGCATTCGTCCATATACACACGTGCACACGCTCGCCTGGTCACACCCCCACACGTGGCACACATGCAGGAGTGACCACTCTCTTCTATGGACACACAAACGCTCACCTGTTCTCACCCCCCCACTTGCAGCACCCACGCACACAGGTTCACACGCTCTCTTCTACGTGCACACGCATTTGTGCCCACATTCCCCATGCAGCATCGTGCGTCTCTCTACTCAATGATCAGCCCATGTTCCACCTCGCACGAGTCTCAGCAGGTCAGGGACCGTCTCCCAGTGAGTCACGAGACCAAGAATCGCCAGGGCCAGTTGTCTTCCAGGTCTGACTGCCTTTGTTCAGGTGGACTCCTGCCAGGAAGGCCTGGCCATGACCCTGCCCTCTGGCCATGGTCTCCAGATCCCGGATGATGGGAACACTGGATTGGGCCTGCCAGAGATACTTGGCAGCCCCATCTTCTATGTGTACCCAAAGGATGCAAAGCTGAAGGCAGTGGGGAGCATCAGACATCACTGGCCTTGGCATTGATCTGGAGGGCTTCCTGGAGGAGGGGAGCTGTGGGCTGGGTTTAAAGCTGGGGAGAGACCTGGAAAGGGTGGAAGGAGTGAGGAGAGTGGCAAGTGGACTGAGAGGAGGAAGCTGACAAATGTAGTTGGGGTGGTAGGGAGAAGGCGCACAGGCAGCTGGGAGGTCCCAAGGCCTAAGGCAGGCTCCTTGCTACCCCTGCCCCGGGCCATATACTGGGCCCAGCCTTCAGGTCATTCCAGGAATGGCCCAGCCTCCCTAGCCCCAGCCTGACGTCTGGAGAGCCAGCACACTCACGCAGCCAGCTCTTCTCCAGGGCCCTTCTCCACAATCCCTGAGCCCTTCCTACCCGTACACGGAGCAATCAGGGGATCATCTATGTGAGGCCAAGTCCTGTAGACCCCTCATGCAAGCCCACCTCTCTCAGGGCCAAAACTCAGGCCTGCTGCACTGGTCTCAGTTTCCTCACGTGGGCTGACGGCTCCCGAGCCTGTGTGGGACAGTCAGAGCCCTGACCTTTCCCTCCTCAGTCCTTAGATGCCTGCCCCTTTGCTTTACCACCCACTCAACAGTTACTAGCTGAGGACCTACTCCGTGCCTGCCCTGCGGGCACCTATAGGCATATGTGACACGCAGGCATGTGTGTGGCTGCACACCTGCGCGTGTGCACAGCCTGCTTCTCCACCCAGACCGCACATCGTCTCCTCCTGATGCCAGGCACTCGAGCCCCGAGGGTCAGTCATTTGGTTCCCTGACTCATGAGAACGCAAGGATGGACAAGGAGGGGGCCTGAGGGGTCTGCCCAGGATCCACCCCCTCCCTCTACGTGGAGCAGGCCATCCCCCTTTTAGGACCACCAGGTCCCAGGGCTGGGAGAGAGGTACAGGAAAGAGAAGGTCTGTGGCTCTGTAACTTTCTCCAAAGCTGACATCTCTCCTCTCAAGGAGAGGGCAGCCATCCTCAGAGGTGGAGGGAGGCCACACTGAGCCTCCATTTCCTGCCTGGTCGTGGTAAATGCTGCTCATGCTGCCCCTGGGGCCGGCTGTGGTTTGTCAAAACCAATTACTTCTCTGCCTCCGCCAAGTGCTTGGGGCTCCATGAATCTGAGGCAAGTGTCCCTGTGGCTGCCACCGATCTAGCAACGGCTGGGAGTGAAGGAGCGGGGAGGAATGCAGATCAGGTCAACCGTCCCCAGGGGCCTAGCATGGAAACCCATTCGGCTCTCCACTCCCAACCCCCACCTCCCATCCCCAACCATCCAGGCCAGCCCCCGGCTCTGGACACAGCAGTCCCATCACTCTGCAGAGATGGAGGCAGAGGCCGAGGGAGGGGAGCAGATCCTGGCCACTCCTCAACAAGCTGCACGGCCTAGGTCTTCATCAGGGCTGACTCCCCGCTGTCCTGCTACAAGGCCAGTCTCTCTGCAGACCCCGAGGGGAGCCAGAGTGTTCATCAGAACACTTCCTCTGTGTGTGTGTGTGTGTGTGTGTGTGTGTGTGTGTATGGGAGGGCATCTTGATTTAGAAATGCATTCCCAAGATGCAAGGACTACAAGGCTTTCACTTCAGGGAAGGGCCCTGCAGTGCAGCCAAGGGTTCCTCACCAAAATTCTCCCAGGCAGAGTTCTGTCTGCCTAGTGAGGTTCTGCTAATAGCCACTGAGACTGTCTCTTCCTTAAATTGTGGGGCCCCCAGTCAGAGAACTTTCCAGAGATCCCTGGAGCTACCACCCTCAAGAACCCCTGATCCCTAGCCCTGGCCTTGGCCACTCCATTTTTCACCCACTAACCTCCTATTCCCAGTACCAATACCTGGGGACAGCCCAGAGATCAGTGCCTTTGCACTGGTCCTATTCCATTGCCATCCCCTTCTCTAAGCCCACGGGCCTGAGAGATGAGCTGCCGACTTATTGACTGATTGGAGAAACCAACTCACGGCAGCCTACAGGCCCTTCCCCCACCTCCGCCCACCTCTACCCGCAGGGGCTGCTGCAGCTGGCTCCCTGGGTTTCTGGCCAAAGAAGCCACCTACCCTTCCCTAGTCCACAGGCCCTGTTTCTTCAAGCCCTTTCCCAGCTTGGTGGCTTTTGTGCCTCACTCAGTAAGACGTCCCCCAAAAGTGTCACAATCAGATGGAAGAGGGAACCAATTTCCAAACTCCTGGGCTGAGTTGATCAGAAAAGACACCTTGGGTGTGTAAACTTTCTAAAACTGTGACTGGAAGGGCAGGCAATTAGTAGGGGGAGGGGCACAAAGTCAGCCTCACATTTGTGGGACTCTGTCTGCACCCGTTCCTTACTCCTGCTCCCCTGAGATCCTCATGTCTCCTGTGAGGACAGGACTGCTCTGATCCCCATTTCACAAGTGGGGGAACCAAGGGTCAGACAGGCAGGACAATATATGTCCCAGGTCCCATAGTGTCTGCTCTTCCTGCCCACTCCAGTCTCACCACCACTCACCATCCAGCTGCTGCCCCTGGCACAGGCCCTGGATTGAAATCCAGCTCTGCCTCCCCTGTGGGACCACAGGCAGGTCCTACCTTCAGAAGGCACAGTGTACACCACATGCTTCTCTGCCCCTCCTAGCTGTTCCCTATCCCTGGGAACTGACCTTGGATGTGCCCAACAGTGACCTCTCGGCACAAGCTGGAAGCTGGAGGCCCCCTTCCCATGCCTATACCAGCAGCTGATCCCACCCAGAGACACCCTGTTCCCTCTACACCCTGGCCCCACAGAAACCTGGGCAACAGCTCCCTACAGAGACTATTCAGAATCTAGAAAGCCTCCTAGCAGAGCTCCTGCCCCAGTCTTCTCTGCTAAGACTCCAGGAGCAAAGAGCCCACTCATGCCCAGGCCCCTCCTCCTTGAGAGCAGGAAGAGGGAGGCCTGGGAGGGGACAGGGGCTGACAAGGGTACCAGTACGTGACCCAGCTGCAGCAGCCCTAGAAGAGCTGCTGGGGTAGGGGAGCCCTCAAGTGGCTGGTGCCCACAGAAGGGGTGGCCAACATCAGCCACCCCTCACCCTGGGGCAACCATCTCGGAGCAGCCCCCCAACACTGGGGGCGGGTGTGGAAGGGGACAGGAGATCTAAGCCAGTCAGCTGGCCCTCAGGCAGGAGCTCCTGCCATGGATGAAACAGCTTTTGAAAAGCTTCTCAAAAATGGAATTTTCTCCTGCCAGTGACAATAGGGTGGGGGAGGGGGGAGCAAGCAGGAGGGCAGCAACCACTCCCCCCAACCCTGTGGCTCTCCACACAGTGCTCAGGGAGAGCACTCCCAGACCCTGCAGTGGGAGGGGGTGTCAGGAAAGGCCACCCCCAGGTCAGGGCCCAGGAATCAAAGAGGCGGGGAGCAGGCTGGGCTGGGGGGACGCATAGGGGATCCGAGCAGGGCTTCAGTCAGGCTCTACGCATTCGCCTCTCTGTACCCGATTACGCTTGAGCAGCGGCCTCACCACGTTTCAGACGCCCTCCCAGGAGCCCTCCCCCCAGCCCCATGCATCCCCGCTGGGTGCCAAGCAAGAGGACCATATGGTGGGAATAATAAGACAATTAACTTTCCATTAAAGAATAATATATGTGGGTTTTTAGGGAGGCGAGCGACAGCAATCCCTACCCAGCGGCATATTTCACACCCGAGCCTCCCCACCGCCCCGACCCTGATGTGCCCCACATCCCCCTCATCTACACAGGAGAGAGGAGGGCACCACTGGGCCTTGCTGGGAAGCGGCTGGTTGGAGGGGTGGGGGCCGCACAATGAGCAAGTACGGAGCCCCTGGGATGATGGTGCTGAGGCTGCAGGGAGCCTGGAGAGGGCTGTGAGGGGCCTGAGTGAGCTCCCTCGCCACTCCTCACCTGTCTCTCTAGCGACAGCCTGTGCCAGTGGGGGACCACCTGGCCAAGAAGGTGCACGCCTACCTCTTGGGGGCACATGTGAACCACAGTGCTCTGATAAAAGGACCAACTGTAGGGTCTGGGGGTCACAATCTCTTGTGCTTCCCTTGCCTGGCCCTCTAAGGGGCTGCTCTGTCCCCTGGTACCTCCCCCCACCCCAACATCCTTCCTCCTCTTCTGCCCCAGCACCTCTAAGGTCCTCAGGTGCCCTGGCACTCTTGGGCACTGCTAACCCTACCTGGGATGCTCAGAGAGCACCCTTCCCTAATGGGAACAGACCACAGCCTCAGCCAGCACGCCCAGAGTCAGCGTGTGAGTACGCATGTTTCAGGACTGGTGGTGCCAGCTGGGGAGAAGGGTGCAGGGGGTCAGGGAAAGATCTGTCTCAAAGGCACTTGCAGAGAGGCCCTGTTCCACCACTCTGAGACCTGCAGGAAAGGGGCCCTGGACGAGCCAGACTTTGGTCCATGCCAGGAGCTGGGTCCAGATGTGGCACTCCACAAATATTAATTACTCATTCCCAGGGAGCGCTGAGCAGACAGGGTGCAGGGATGGCCGGGGGCAGACAAGACGGGTAGGACTATGATGCTGTCACTGGTTCAGAAATGCCATTCCTGGCCATCCCTAAGAAGTGGGGGCACACAGACACTACTGGCCTGAATCACCATGACTGTCCAGAGCAGCATAGCAGTGGAAAGAGGAGCAAAAGACTTGGGGCTGGGGATCTCCAAGTCCTGGGGTCCTGCTCTCTCTGGAGGCAGGCTCGGAAGTCCAGGGGAGGGGCTGCCCCAGGGTGGCTCTTCTGCCATGACACCTCCACTGCACTGCCCAGGGCTGGCCTGCCAGGGCCCAAGGAAGGGACGGCTGGTAGAAACAGTCAGCCAATGCCTTGGTTTCCCCATGTGTATGATAGGACCATGGGAATAACCGTGGGCTAAGGCCATCGTGGGGGATCAGGCAGCTGGGGATATGGGTTGGGCTCTACACCATTTCTGCCCTGACCAGCAGGTGAGCTACAGGGGGTTGATGTGGACTGGGAAAGGCTCCTATGGGTCCGGGCTTGGCTTGAACCTTCCCAGAGGGTAGCCTGTGGCTCCCAGACATGGCTGTCCCAGGTTCCTGTTCCTAGCCCAGCTCTGGCCAGGCAGCCTGTCCTCACTGCCAGCCTCTAGGCCAGGTAGAGGGTCTTTTCCCCTCCTTCTCTAGAGATCCTCCAAGGAAGGTGTCTCACCCAGGTCAGGACCCCATTTCAGGGCTGTTGAACCTGATGAGCCAACTGGTTCTTCCTCATGTCTGATTAAAATCTCTCCTGCTTTGCCTTCCCACACGGTTCCCAGAGTGTTCCCCTTGTACCTTAGACACCCAGCCAGAAGGGGGTAGGTCCCTGGCTGTACCCATCAGACTGGCGTGGGCTTTAGAAAGGGGAGACCTGCCCATCTCCACATCCTCCCCGCCCCCACCCCTGTGCACCCCCAGGCACCTGATGAATTATTCATCCTGATCAGCCTCATTATGTAAATGAGCTCAGAGCCCAAGCATATGCTCTCTGCTCTCCCCCCAGGATGGGGACAATATGGTGCTGATGGGGGAGGGTGGAGAAGAGGCTCAGGAGATTTTGCTCAGCCTCCAGGGACTCTGGAGGGGGTGGACAGCACCAGGGTCTACATTTTTGTGGGCCATTTAGGGTAAGAGTGGGTCAGGGTTGGGTAGGAGGTGGGGTACTGGGGAACCCAGGAGGGTGTGGCTCAGGGTGTCTGGCTAAGTATGGGGGTGGGATGGCATGGGAGCACCAGGTCATAGCAGGAGCTTCGACTATGCACTGGGCCTGGGGTTAGATGAAGAAATGTGATGGGGTCTTCACAGACAACCCCTATACCCTGCCGAAGTATGTCATGGTTTCCAAACTACAAATGGGCTACAGTCTGCACCCAGTCATGCCCCCATGGGGTTGTGGTGAGGTTGGGAAAAGGAAAGTGCCAAGGCAAGGAAAATGTTCCCAAATGCTACCGTCTGCAGTTTCTGCACTCTTGCAGCTGCCAGCCCTCGTGGCTCCAAGCTACTGGGGGTGGAGCAGCCTCTAGGATGGGGCAGGCAGGGAGTGCAACCACTGGGGAGAAGGCCAAGGGGGCCCAGATGCTAAGATCACCCCAGCTGCAGGTGTTTGGGGGCAGCTCAGAATCAGCTCAAAAAGGCCTGAGGGGGAGCAGCCCCAGTGGGGTAGGGGCAAGTCTGTCTGTTCGGCAGAGCTGGTGCCAGGGTACACTGCAGCATCCACAGCTGGGTCAAGGCTCTGCTCTAAGCATCCTGCTGACCTGTCAAAGCCAGGCATGGGCTGGGCACATGGGCCCTCTCATATGCATCTGAAGGAGGGCAATGGTGGCTCAGTCAGCGGCAGGGTTCATTCCTTCCTGCTCCCACAGGGTTGCTGTCTTCCTCTCGAACTCTACATCTGGCCCCCCATGCCCCTACCTCACCAGAGTGCCCAGTGCCAAGAAGCAGCCCCAGAGCTGTCAGCAGGAAGTAAGAGGCTGAGGAAGCAGGTGAGAAAAAACTGGAGCAGGACAGAGAGCCGCTGGAGAGCTGGCAGCCATCAGCAGCAGAGGGGCTGCCAGGAGGAGCCGGACGCCAGGTCAGCACTTCCCGGCCTGCCTCCCACACCATGCACAGCCCTGCTCCTGCCCAGCTCCCCGCTGCCCCAGGCTCATCCTGTCTGTCCCACAAGAGTGGAAGGAGGCCAGGGGAGGAGCAGACCCTGGAACAGGGGTCAGGAGCCAGGGTCCAAGTCCTAGCTCTGCCACAAGCCAGCTGCACAACCACCTTGGTGACTGCTGGCAGGTCGGGGTGGGGGAGGACATGCTCACGGATAAAAGCGTCTGGAATCACTCAAGTCCCATCAGAAAGTAAGGAAACACAGCCTAGGAGTGAAAATGATCAATGAGGGAAACTCAAATTTGATTTCTAAAAAAGGGGGCATATCTGCATGGGCCTGTCCATTGCCATTCTTGCCACCTCATCCCTCCAGACTTCCCAGCCACACCATGGGTCAAGAATGAGGATCAGAGAGGGTTCAGGACTCACCCAGGGGCACACGGTGGGTACGCTAAGCTGGGAGTCCATGTCTGGTCCTCACTATCCAGCAAACTCAATGGTCTAGACAGATCTGAGTCTCAGGCATGAATGTGTACATTATTTTCCCATTGACAAACTTTCAGGGTCTGAGTTGCCCATGAGTATAAAATAAACAATGTCTCCAAGCTGAGGGTTCAAAGCATGGAGGATTGTCAACTGGAGGTACATGGTTAACTCCTCCTGCAGGGTACGTTTTATGTCCCGATATGAAGTTTGGAAAGGTACACGATGCACATACTGGGGAACTATCATTCCTTCATTAACCCACACAGCTGTACTTGGCAGTTGCCACTTAGAGCCTGGTTAGTGCTAGGTGCTATTCCTGAGCCTAAATTGACTCTCGTTCCGGAACAGCTTTTCCTACAGCGCTTTCTCTGGAAAGCTCTGCTGGCCTCCAAGTGTGGCTGAGTCATTGAGAGTTCACAGGAAGAGAGTGTGATGGGCCTACTGCGACTCAAGCCCAGCAACCAGGAAAGGGAGGCTCAGAGGCACCAGGCCACTGTGGAGAGGCCACCCAGCAAGCTGGATGTCCTCTAGACCTGGACTCCCCCACCTACCACGTCACCACCCAATCAGCCCCATTCTGTGCCAGAGGTCCTACATCCATGGCTAACGTCAACACATTCACAGTCACCCATTTCCTGGATACCAGCTAAAGCAAGCATGAGGAAAGGAGTGAGGACAACCCCACAGTCCCTGCTCCACGAAGGTTACATCCTGACCCTGATCAGGAGGGATGACAGGAACACAGAGGGTATGGGGTCACCAAACCCTGGACCTGGACTCTCGACTGAACCACCAACAGCAAGTCAGTTTACTCTGCTGCTCTCAGGCCAACTGTCAGCAGGAGGTCCCCATTAATCCCCCACCCGGTTCTGGCCAGTAAGTCCTGGCCCAAGCTCCCAGCAACAAGATCCTCGAAGTCCCACCGCCTCCACTCCAGAGCGCAGCTCTCTGAGCCTCTGCACCTCTACATAAAGAGCAATGGCTCAGGAGCCCGTGGCCTGACAGCAACACATTTTGCAGCCTTCTGGGGGTGACGGATGGCCTGCTCTTCACATCACTATTTCAAACATTAACATAATCTCCCAGGATGAATATGGTGGCTGGTGCCTAATCAATCACCCCACCCGCACCTTGATCCCTCATCCCGCCAGGCACAGGATTTCCACTCGTCTCGTCTCACGCCACAGCACATCGAGCCCGCGTTCGGGGCTGCTGGAACCGGCCATCCCATCTGTTTCGTGCACTGTCCCTTTGGCTTCCGTGCACCCCTGCATCCCTGGCCCCTCGAGGGCCCCACCGCAGGCGCTGCCTCAAACACAGCCCTCACCTTCCTAGAAACCTGAAAAGCCCAACACCCTTTCAGTGACAAGTCTTCATCAGAGTCGGGTCACTGCTCCAACAGTCACCTCAGGAAGAGCAGCCAAGACCCGGGGAGGGGGGACGGCCCACTGCTTTTCTAGTCATTTCCCCACCTGTCCCCATGGGCCTAGCAGTGCCCTACCATGCTGGACCTCAACAACGCCAAATCGCCCTTACTTCTTATTTCTAAAGCTCTTCCCCATCCCCTTGGAAGAGGGTCCCTGAGGGAAAGCAAGTGGCACGGGGCTCACCTCGCGGAGTTGCTGCACGCCTCCGAAAATCCGCATTACGCCGTCGACCTCCTGCTCCAGGCGCCGGGCCCAGTGCTGCATTCTGCATGCAGAGAGGAGAGAGCCATCAGGAGGGCCCACCTGCAGTTGGCACAGCCCAGCCCCAGCCACCCAGAGGGGACCAAGGGCAGCCACCCACTCACATCCCAATTTTCACTAGAGGAGAAACAGAGGCAAGGAACCAGCATGTGCCTGTGAGTTCCCTTTGAAGTCCAGACCCAGTGGCCCCGGCTCTGTCGGCCAGCCAGGGAGGAGAGAAAAGTGTATTGTAAACGCACTGAGGAAGTTCAGCAGCTTGGAAAAGCCTGCAGGGAGACTATTTTTCACCGTGAAGAGCCAGCCCTTGATGTAGCTGCTCTGAACATGGGGACTTCTGGACACCAGGGAGGAGGAGCGCGTGAGGGAGCTGGTGGGGGGGCGGTCTGCTGGATCTTGGAGCCTCCTGTCCCTAAGGCCAGGTGGAACCTGGAGAAGGGGAGGGAACACTGCTGGCACCACCAAGTCATTGTGTAACGGGGGGGCGGGTCCCTGCCCCTCTGGGCTCCCCTGAACAGTGGACATGGGGAATTCCGGCTCAGATGGCCCTTGCCTTTTCCTGGTAAACAGATGTTCGTTCACCTGAGGCTCACTGCCAGGTGTCCCCCAGGTGTCCTGCAGGAACCGCCCACTCACGGCTACTGCAGACCATCCCACCCCTTTCTGGGGGCCTGGCACGCCCCACAATCCCCTTGAGCCACGGTCTGAGCAGGTCTTCTCATATTGGTGCCACCCTAGGATCGTCTTAATCCATCTGAGTCTCAGCTGCCTCCTCTGGAATGGGGGATAATTTGGGGCCATCTCTTAGGGTATCACAAGAACACATGAGAATAGGCAAGTCGAGGGTGCTGCACAGGAATCTTTGTGAGTGGACAGGATGGACAGCTGGTCACATGGCCCTGTATTCTTAGCCCTACAACCAGGAAAAGGGAAGGTATCTGGGCAGGGGCCTCACCTGGGTTCAAACCTGTGACCCCCACCTTAGGCAGAGCCACATCAGGTGAGCAAAATCACACCGGTCTCAGCCAGCCAGAGAAACTCTCCACACAGCCAAAGGCATCTCTGCTGTGACCACGGCTCCCTGTTCTCATGCATCTGAAAAGGTATCTCAGCTTCCTCATCCCACTTGACACACTCCCATTCTGCATGCGAGGCCCTTCCAAGAATTACCACAAAGATTTAAATAAGCCATGGCTTAAGCATAGCCCATAGAGAATAGGAGGGGTAGGGTGAGGCCAGTTCCAAGTCCCTGAAGGTACCCCAGCAGCCACAGGGTCCAGGAGATTGTATCTGGCCCCAACAGCCCTCCCTGGGTCTGCTACCTCCCCAGTGTCACTCAGGGCCAGGACTCTCTTCTGGTTCCTTGGGTCAGAAAAGCCAAGCCTCTACCCAGAGCCATACCCTGCATCCCTCCTCAGGCCTGGGGCTGGGGGGCTGGGCCCATGCCATTGTGTGTGCCCGGGTCGGTTGGCATGGGAACTCGGAGGAGGAGGCGGGCAGATCACTAATTGCAATTTGCCAAGCTGAATGTCAGGACCATGATGGAAAAAAAAAAATCAACATCAAAAGAAAGAAGTATTAGCTTCGGCTTATTGCTGGCTGAGCCACAGCCTGATTCCCTCCTCCGCTCCCCACCACAGGGGGAAATCTAACCCTGAGTTCGGGTGGAGGCCAGGCTGCAGGCTGGGCTAAGAAGGGCAATCAAGCCCCAGCCGCCAGCCTGCGGAAGGCAGAACCCAGCAGAGAACGGAGGGCCTGCTCTGCCCCTGGCTACTGTCCACCAGTGCTGATCTCTTAGGCCTGGCTGCAGGTGGACAAGGCAGCAGGTGGCTCTTCTGTGCTCCTGAGATGGAGCCTGGAGGCCAATGTCGGGGTGGGCTGCTACATAGTACTGTGTCCAGCCAGGCAGGCAGCAGACAAATGGGCAAAGTCAGGATCTGATTGCCAAAGGGAACCATTAGCTCTGGCCTGGCTCTGACTCTGACCTCAGTCATTCACTGGTCTAGGGGACAAAATGCCAATCATAATCCTTCCTGGGACTAATACGTACAAGGGCATCTACTACATGCAAGATGCAATGCCAGCACCTCACCTGCTTCCTCACTTCAATCTTCGCAAGGAAGCAAACATTATCATCTCCAACTCACAGATGAGGAAACTGAGGCACAGAGGATTTAAGTGACTTGCCCAAGGTCACCCATCCAGGAAGCAGTGAACTCAGGATTTGACCCAGAAGTGTGCTGTAGTTGCAAGAGCTGACTCACAAAAGCCAATCACGTGCACCTCTTCCCAACTCTGCATTCAGTGCCATCACCTTGGGAACTTGAAATCAGTCATAGTAGGAATATTTACACCACGGAAATTGGCAAATGCTAGAAACAATGGTTATTTCCCCCTGCAGAGCAAACTGTAAACATTTACCAGTCCACCACTGATTCTACCCCAGGCTGTTGACTCTTTCCTAGTACGTCTATAGGTCTCTGTTTCTAGGATTTCACAGATAAGTAAAAGAAAATTAATTGGGAGAACAGACATGAATGCCATGTTTATTTTGCTCAGACAACACATTATTATTATAATCACCATCATTTCATCTAAAAAGGCTATTTCAACACTAAAATAATTTTTAGAAGAGCCAAGTCTCAGGATAAAGCCCAATTCACATACACACTGTCTCTCCCTCCCTCCCTCCCTTCCTCCCTCTTTCTCCATGTCTCTCCTGCGCGCGCATTCTCTCTCTCTCTCTCTCTCTCACACACACACACACACACACACACACACACAGTCTCCCCACTTCTACCCCCAGGCTGAGCAGCTCTAGACTCTGCTATGGGCTGCAGGGACTGGCCTGCCACAACGTATCAGGACACATACACCCCTCCCAGTGTCTAGGGTGGTTCTAGCCCTTAGTCTGGCATCTGGACCTGCCAGGCAGACCCCAGGCCCTAGCCCACTGCCCCTCAGCACAATTCCAGGGAAAACAAGTTACTCTGATTATTCACCTAAATCAAATCCAATTAGGATGGCAAATATGTACATTCTAGAGTTAAAAAGAACATGATGGATAATTCAGTCCATCATCACAGGAATGTAACTTTGTGGGTTCTAGAGTTTGGCCAGTGTCCCAGTGCTAGCTCTGAGGGGTGACACACAGGCACTGAGGAGGCCAGAGGTGACTGTGTACCTGCAGCGTTCCTGCCTTGAGGCCAGAGCAGCTAACCACCAAGCCAAGTCCAACCCTCGCCAGGCAGTCATACTCAATCCAGCAGAAGGGCATGGGGGCTTTGGAAGGATGGGGGATGCATCAGGATCCATGGCCCCACTCACTGGGGCAAAGGCAATTGACTGAATCCTTCCTTGGACCAAAGTGCCCGGCTCCCAGCTCAGCCAATGCCTCCCTGACTAGAAGCATGGCTCACGGGCCACATACCCAACAGGGAGGTCCACCTGCCGGCTCCCCACATCTTCATGATTTTCCATGTCCTTCATTGAGATGACACTGCTTATCCCTAAGTGCTTCTAAGTGCCAAATTAACCAGACAGTAAGGGAGAGTGTCTGGGAGGAAATGGGTGCAGCCAGGGGCTGCAGTGGCTTACTGGTGTGGGCAAGAGAGCCACATCCTCCAACATGCCCAAACCCGGGGTGGGGAGTGGGTGGTGAAGGCACTGTGGCTTCATTTCACAGATGAGAAAACTGAAGCCCCCGGCAGGGATGGGAGCAGGCTCATATACTTAGAGAGAAGCCAGACCTGTCCTCCTGCCTCCATCAGCTCCATGAGCCCATCCTTCCAGGACAATGTAGCCACTGGAGAGCCTCAGTGGGGAGAGGCTACCTCTGCCAGCTGTGTGACCCTGGAGAGTTCTGTCCCCTGGAACCTCAGCTTTCCCACCTGTAAATGGGGGTAATAATGACTGGCTGAATAGGTTTTTTGGGTTTTTTTTTTTTGAGACAGACTCTTGCTCTGTTGCCTGGGCTAAGTGCAGTGGCATCATCATAGCTCACAGCAACCTCAAACTCCTGGCCTCAAGTGATCCTCCTGCCTCGGCCTCCCAAGTAGATGGGACTATGTGCCAGCTGCACCTGGCTAATTTTTCTATTTTTTGTAGAGACAGGGTCTCACTCTTGCTCAGGCTGGTCTCAAACTCCTGACCTCAAGCTATCCTCCCATGTTGGCCTTCCAGAGCGCTAAAGATTACAGGCATGACACCTGGCCTGGCTGAATAGCCAGAACAAAGCCACATGGAAATATTGACAGGTAGTATTATTACTGGGGAGTCCCCTGAGGGACAGACCCCTCCCCCAAGATCTAAGAACTTATTGAGGGGTCAGGAAATCTTTGAGGAATGCCTTCACCTGGCGGGGAGGGTCAATGCGGGGTGGAGGCTGAGGCAGCTCCACAGGAAAGAAGATGACACCATGTGTTGTGGGATGCTAGGCCTTGGTCTCCAGGGCATGTTTCAGAATCAAGAGGAGTGGGGGAGCGAGGAGGGTGTCACTACCAGGCAAGGGAGCAAAGTCACCACGCATGGGGTGAGGAGCTGCAGCTGAGGACCCCTTTAGCAGATAGAACCACTGAGATGCCAGCAAAAAGGCTGGGGAGGCCCTGGGTCAAACTGCAGAGCACTCAGATGGGGGCCTCCAGCTCAGAGGCCAGCTGCAAATGCTCACCCAGAGGGGAGGGGGAGGGTAACGGGGAAGGGAGGGGGAGGAGAAAGATGGGGGGAAGGGGAAGAGCCAGCGCCCTTGTGCAGATGCAGCAGCATAGATTAAACTGTTGCCAGTTGTTAATTTTATATGTGAAGTTGTTGATCAGAATGTGATTTAATTGTACAGTATAATCCAGGCTTTTGGAATAAATTATGCAGAAAACTCATCTATAATTAAACAAATCAAAAAACCAGAGACAGGTGACACTGCAGGTTCACCCTCAGAGGGCACGGGTGGGTGTGGGCGCTGGACCCAGCGAGAGGCAAGAAGGGAAGAGGAGGGGCTTTGTTCAAGAGCAGAGGGGCAGGCCCAGGAGAGCGAGGGACTTGGACGAGGGACTTGGACGCCCCAAGCTCTGCCTCTTCAGGACTTCTTGCCACCCACATGGAGGCATCTTTTGTCATCAAAGCCTTGCTGCCTCTACCAGACAGCCTGTCTGGATAAACTGTTCCACCAGGGGCCTACAAGCAGTCTGCAGCCCTCCCCTCACGTTGGCAGCGGCGAGCGGGTGGATACTGAGGGTGGGACAGCAGGTGAAGCGGGAGGGGTGGATGCGGGCAGAGGACAAGGCTGGGGCAGGCAGGGGTGTGTGGGAGCAGGCACAGCAGAGGCCTCTTGTCGCCAAGGGCATGGTGAACCAAACTCGGCAATGGTGGGGCCCCAGGTCTCACACTTCTCTCATGACAGGCTGGCCAAATTATTCTCCCAGCTCTGGGGGAAGCAACAATTTGAAATAAAGTGCTGTTTAATTATTCTGCTTATATTTCAGCTGGCCTGCCACCTCCCACCTCAGTGCCTTTGCAGTTTCCTGAAGAGAAAAGAAAGACAGACATGGCGGGTTTGGGGGAGGGAGTGACAGAAAGACACAGACATGAAGAGAGTCCAAGAGAGCCTGGGCTAGAGGAGACTGTGTTAGGCTGACCCCACCCCAGGGGAAGACAAGCTGGCAGTGAGCAAGGGGCCACTCCCCCATCCCAGACTGGAGACGGTGTGGTCACTCAAAGCTCAGAAAGCAGCTGTGGCCTGGCCTGAAGCAGGGCTCGGGACATGGCCAGCCCCTCCACTAAGGTCCTAGCCCTGATACAAATGGCAGGAAGTTCAAGGCTGCACTCCAGGATTGTGGCATCTCCAGGGCTATGTCCCCTGGCCAGTTCTCCCTGACCACTCAGGCGATGTCCATCTGTACTTGGATGGAATGGCCAGATCCAGCCCTGGCTCTTGCAAGACCCTGAACCAGACATGTCCTCTTAGGCTTCAGTTTTCCCATTTGGAAAATGGAGATAAAGTTCACCACCCCATCCTCTTCCCAGGACCCCAACAGGAGGCCAGGAGGAACCACGGCCCCACACAAGAATGCCAGCAATGATGACGGCCCCACAGGCTCACGAGGGACGGCAGGGCTGCTCCCCACCAGTCCAGTCTCCCTCCTCGGACCTGCAGCTCCCTAAGTGCAGGATGGCTGTGCTTCCTCCTGAGACTGGGGCCACCGGGTGGGCTGCAGTCCCTCCCTGCACTGCCTGAGTCCTGACACAGGGGAGGCCTCCCTGGCGCACTGCCTGGGGAACCCTGGGGTAGGGCAGGGCTTTCTGTGACCAGACCTTCCTTCCTGCCTGTCCATGCAGGAGAGAACACTCTTAGGCCTCCTAAGGATGACAGGATTGGCAGAGGGCAACAGTCCAGCTGAGGTCACTTACTCCCCAAAAGCCACCTGGGCCAACCCACTCAAGGCCATCAAGATCACAATGCCTTGAGATGTGGGGCCCCTACACAGACCATGGACGGGAAACTGAGGCCAGATTGAGAAGGGAGCATGCTTGCCCAGCTGATTCATGTAGATTAAGGCTCCCCAGCTAGCCACTCACCATTTCACAAACAAGTAAACTGAGGCAGAGAACTCGAAGGGAACTGGCCCGTCTTCAACGTGTTTGTGATTCAGTTGAAGGGATACTTAGAGTGAGCAACATGACACCTCCAGGAGCATCGTTCCCCCCGCCCCCCACCCACCCGTGCACACAGGGGCGAAGGCAGCCCATTTATCACAAGGGAACCTCAGAAACCCTGAGGAGCTGGGGGAGGGGCTGGTGTTGCTGAAGCCCGAATTAGGCCTCCACTACGGGTGCCTTGGGACCCTGCCCAAATACTGCTCCTTAATGAGGTTATTAATTACGGGGCTGTCCCTTCCCTTTCTTTGCTGAGAAAGAGCTTTTCCTTCTAATTGGTGCTCGGCTGAAAGGCAGCAGCAAGCCTGTGCCTCCTTCTCAGCCTAATGGTGAACAGTCACCCAGCTTTAATTAGGGTGCCAGGTCCAGCCCAATATTTACTCGTAACAGCCTGATGGGACAGGAGGAACTAGGGGAAGGAAAAGGCCTGGAGCCAGGAAGCAGTATTATTCAGGGCTGGGAGAGCCACTTGGCTCTGTGGCTTGGCTTCTGCAGGTCTGTTTCCCTCTCGAATCAAGGAGGGTGGCCTGAGTCCTCAACAGGCCATTTGGGGATCCATGTCCCAAGGGGTCTGATGGGGCCCTCCCTGACTGGGGCCTGCACCTGTGAGCAGGCGTCACAGTGGTGACAGGCCAGGGATCTCACTGCACTGCTTTAATTCATCTTCACAGCAGCCAGATCATTATCCCCAATCCTCAGAGGGGGAAATTAAGGCACAGAGCAACTGAGCGATGTGTCCAAGGTTGCAGGGCTCATGCGCACGAATCGGGATGCACATAGCTCAGAACACCAGTCTTGAATGCCCAGCTGCTGGCGTGGCATGGCCACTAGGATGTGTAACAGGCTTCTGGAACTGAATGTGTCTAAAACTGAAATCTTGACCTCCCTCTAGACCTGCTCTCCCCCTTCCCTGACCCCCTGCCTCCCCACCTCGGCTGATGGTAGCTCCCTCTGTTCAGGCCAAAAGCCTCAGGGTGACCTAGAACACTGGCCTCCCCCAGTGTGGCTTGAACATACCCCTACACGCCCTTGCACATGCTGTTCCCTCTGCCTGGAACAGTCTCTCTTTGGAAGTACACAGGGCCTCTCTCACCTCCTTCAGGTACCTGCACACATGTCACCTGCCCAGTGAAGTCCACCTTGACCCCCCATTTTAAATTGCACTCCCCAGCAGCCAATGATCTCTATGTCCCCTCCTGGGGTTATTATTTTAGCTGGTGTTTCATGAGACATCCTCTCTCTTATTTACTGTTCGCTTCTGCCTTGGGCTGTGAGCCCTGAGGGAGGAGGCTCCTGCTCTCCAGTCTGGAAGAACAGGCCTTTTGCTGAGTGAATATACCTCCCCAGGGTCCAGTGACCTCGCAGCCACTCTCCCAGCCTGTGTGTGGCTGGCCACAGGAGCAGGCAGGCGGGGTGAGCAGTGGGAGCCCACAGAGGGATTGGAAGTGTGGTGGCTGCCCCAGGGCTGGCCCAGGAGGCCCTCCCTTCCCCTGGCTCCTTTCTGCATGAATTATTAAGGCTCATTTATGATGGGCCTGCCCAGGCCTGTGGCTTCCGTGCATAATTCATGGCTCTCTCAGAAGGGCCTGGCGCTGTGGCAGCCACTTCTTCCAGGAAGCAAGAAGAAAGTGCAGAGGAGTGACCCAGCCCTGGGCTGTCCTCCACTCTATCTCTATCATCCTGTCCCCAAACACAGGCTCTACCCACCCCCTGCTCTGTGGCACTTTCTCCTGCACACTTAGGTTCTGGTTCCCGGGGCCGGAGTCCATAGGCTTTGCGCAGGCTCACCCACTCCTATCTGCACCTCGGTTTCCCATCTGTGGACTGACAAAGTCGAGCCACACTGGTGGTTTTCAAACTGCTCTGGCAGCAAGATTATCTGCCTTTTATTTTTTCAACACAATCCTATATGAAGCCCCAACACGCAACTGGTAAGGCAGTTAGTTACTGACGAGTATAAACATATTCTAGAAGGCAGCACTGTAAAACACGACTCGTATTAAGCAAATAATCATTACAAACATTGAGGCTGTTCTGCAGAGCCTGGATTCAGGATCCATGGGGGCCTCTGCAGCTTCCATTACCCCAGCACTCAGTTTATTCCTGCATTTTATGGAAACTCCTGGTACACAGAGACAGGCAGCCGCAAACGGTTAACAGTGATTTACAGCTCACCACATAGGGTGGTGGGAGAATCCTTTCTTGAGGTCCAAGATAAAACCAGCAACTCCCCTGGTAACTGAGGCCCATGGGTCTCCAAGGTGCCAGCACCCAGGTGTCATTGTCTGTGAATTTCCCAATAGTCTAGAGCTGGGATTTAGCAACCAGCAAGAGGAGCTCATGAACCGGCCGAGGCCTCCCTGGGGGAAAGCAGAGGGTTCCAGCCAGGGGCACTGGGAGAGCCATCTACCATCCACTCTGCCTGGGATCCTGTCTGTTCCAGCCTGGAGCCACCTGCCCCAGCCACTGACACAGACTGTGGGCATTTTGGGGTAGGCAACATCTCCTCTCTCCAGCACATTCCCCAGGTAGTCAGACATGATAGGAACAAAACACCTGCCCAGGCCCATTTAACAAACAGGTAAGCTGAGACAGCAAGATCAGCTTTCAGGAGGTGGATATATTGCTGCATCCCTGTGCGCCCAGCCAGGTGCTATAATGGGGGGGCATGCCCAAGCCTGGTCTCAGGGAGTGCAGAGTAGTGAGGCGCCACCTGTGGAGGTCACCAGGTGTGTCAGGGAGGAACCCAGAAGCTCCAGCCTCCTGTTCCTGTCCCACATAGTAGTTAAAGCTTGACTAGAGGTGGTAGGACAGACCCTGTCCACATGTCACCAACCACTCTGGTCAGATTCTGTGATTCACATGTCCCCATCTCCCCTCTTGCACATCCTCCCCACCCCCCAGCATGACTCAAATCCTCGCTGAGCCACAAATAGTTGTCCTCTGTGTGCGTCTTCAACATGGCCTCCTGCCTTGAGGAGGACAGAGACCCCCTCAGGGTCCTTTGTTCCCCCTCAGGGCAGTGACCTCTGTGAAAGCTCACAGGCCCCCAGAGGACATCCAGGTACAGAGGAGAAGCCAAGCAAACACTTCAGAACTCAAATCATCAGGGCCAGCTTTGTTCTCTGGTCTTGTTCCTCCTCTACCTGGCCAAGCCACTTCTACCAGGAAGCCTTCTTGGATTCCCCCACCCCCTTCTCAAACCCATAGTCTCCAATACGCTTTACCAAGCGTCACCTTAGATTGAGGCTGCAGCCTGGTCATTACCAAACTTCCTGCAGAGCTTAGCTTGGAGCCTGGCAAAGATGAGCCTTCTGGAAACACTTGTGGATAAATTTACTAGAACATCTTCCCCCCAACAGGCTGGTGCCTGCCAGCCTGCAGTGGGAGGGAGGCTCCAACTTCAGCAGGCAGCAGCTAGCCAAGGACAGAGGACAGGAAATGATGTGGAGCACCTACTGTGTGCTGGGTGCTCTGTGTGTGATTCCCACTGATGTTACACAGTACTCTTGGCTGGGTGCAGATCAATCATGCCCATTTCATGGATGAGGACTCTGAGGCATGTGGAGATGGAGCAACTTGCCCAAGAACACACAACCAGTCTATGCCGAACCATAATTTGAACCCAGTGAAGTTGGTTCCAGAGCCCTGCTCCTGACCCTTAGGCCAACAGGCCTCCCTAATCTCCAAGGTGGACTCCAATGGCCAAACTTCAGAAACAGCGTGCAGGTAAAAGCCACCCCTCATTTATGACCTTTTCCAACTTTGGGAAAGGGGCTGGCCCACCCCTACATCAGGGACCCCAGTGCCTCCCAAGCAAGCCAAAGCCAGGTGCAATGGGGAAGTCATTCCTCACGGCCCTCCAGAGCTATCCTGCTGTTGGAGTGTTGTCTCAGAGCCCTGGCTCCCTCAAATCCCCCTGCCAGGGAGCCTGCGCTAAGTATGGGGGGAACACCCACTTCCTCTGGGATCTGCTTTTCACCACTGCCTGGCTTCTCAGAGTAGATCGAATGTGAGTGCTCAACCTGCCTTGATGTGCTGTGCGGTGAATCCTTGGGCAACGCAAATCCCCTCTGAGGGCGGTGAGAGATCCATAGCTATAGCAATGAAGGGGCTTCAAGTACCACCCCA
Organism: Eulemur rufifrons; assembly: GCF_041146395.1. Taxonomy (NCBI): domain Eukaryota; kingdom Metazoa; phylum Chordata; class Mammalia; order Primates; family Lemuridae; genus Eulemur; species Eulemur rufifrons. The sequence continues at coordinate 155,206,428 of NC_090989.1, forward strand.
GGAGCCTCACCCTTCTGGCATCCTCAGGGTGGTGGCCAGCCAGAGAGGAACCACCCTGCCTAGTGAGCCTGTGTTGTTGTCCTAAGGGTTGGCTTGAGAAGAGGCAGGTGACTGAACCAGCAGGGCTCATTACTAGCAAAATACTTTGCAGAAGTTTACAACTTTCTGTAAATTCCCAACTAGCTCACTCCTCACTCATTCATTCATTCCTTCATTTAGATGGTTACCATGTACCTACTATGGGCACGGGGAAGGATTCAATGGTGAGTGGGGCAGATGCAGGCCTGCCCTTGGGAGCTTGGAATTCAGGCAGAGCAGGCTGTCATCTGATCCAGATCAGGGCCTGACGAGCATTGGGAAGGGGAATCCAGTGAGCCTTGGAGGGCAGGATGCATGGGAGGGGCTGGCCAGGTGAAGCTGGCACTGCAGAGTGGGAGGGCAGTCCAGACAAAGGGCACAGCATGTGCAAGGCCCAGCAGTGAGCTCTGCACACAGTGATGCCCCGTGAGCACCCACGGACCGACCATGGCTACCAAGGTGGGCTGCTCCCACACTGAGGCCTGCAGGATTCCAACCCTCAAGTACACGGTGAGCACCTCCACCATGTCGGATGGCAAAGGCAGTGGGCTCCTGACAGCGGGGGCATGAGGACAGCAGGCATAGGCAGCGGATGGCAAACTCAAGTTCACAGAGCAGGGCTCTCTGCTCAGGCCTCAGCACCCAGCCCGGGCAGGCACAGCTCTCCAGAGGTACACTTCCGGCTCGGACACATCTCAAACTCAGTGGGTCAAAAACGTGATTGCCCCTCGGACCTGCTCTTCCCCAGCCTCCTTCAGCTCAGCTGGCGACAACTCTGTCCTTCCAGCTGCTCAAGTCAGACACCTTGGGGTGTCTTTCTCACATCCAAACCACTGGCATGGCTCATCACCACTGTGGCCACCACTCTGGTCATGTTCTTCCTGCTCACACCCCTCCCATGGCCCCCACTTCACTCAAAGCAAAAGCCAAAGACTCACACTAATTTAATGGCTCTGCCTGATCTGGCCCCCATTGCCCTCTGACCTCCTCTGCTCCTACTCTCCCCTTCTCCTCCCTCTGCTCTAACCACATCCTACCTCAGGGCCCTTGCACTTTCGCTCAGAACACTCTCCTCCCCAAAACCCACATGGCTCCTGCCCTCCTCTCCTTCCAGGCTTTGCTCAAATGTCTCCTTTTCATTGAGGCCCACTCTGACCCCACCTCCCACCCAGTTAAACTGCAGCCTCCCTGCAATTCTGTCCCTTCTCCATGGTACTTATCACCTTCCAAGGTGGCATGTCCTCTGTTTGTCCCCTCCTTAGACTGTTATCTGCCTGGCACATGGCAGATGCTCGTGATATGCTGAGAGAATGAACGAATAGCAGATTGTGGCCAGTGTCTACGGAAGGAAGGAATGTGCCGGAAGTGGGGAAGGCACCGACTGGAAAAGGATGAGTGAGGTGGGAGCCTCAGGATTTCTCTGGACACAGCCTGTACAGCCAAGCCCACGGGGCTGTCCCACAGCCCTCCCTGGCACCCACTGAAAACCCATTGCAGGTTCTTGCTTCCCCCAGGGGACCTCCACACTGACTGGTGGGCCCCCCTTGCCATGGCATTTGACCTTTGTTCACCAGCCCAGCTCACGTGTCCCCAAGCTTAGTCTGTGGGAAAGGCAACAGGACAGGATACCTCTCTTCATGTCTCAGATGAGAAAAGCAAGGCTCAGGTAAGAATGCCCGTCAACTCTGTACACTGCATTTAACACAAGGTTACTGGCTGTTGTCTTGCTGGGAGAGGGGCTTAACATGCGGCTGCCACCCTCTAGGAGCTCTCCAACTGGGAGAGGGGGCCCTGGGCTGAACAAACATGGGTGCACCCAGGGAAGCAGGGCCTCTGAGTGGGACAAAGGGGGCACAGCCTGGCAGGGAGTGCTCAGTCAGTCTCTCCGGAACTGATTCCATTCATTCATTCACTCCACAGACACAAACAGTGCCCACCACAGCTGGGCCCTGGTGCACAGGCTCCTGGCCCGGCATCCCCACACTCCCTGTACTTCGTAACTGTGATCTCGACTCCCGGGGTAGGGGCAGCAGAGTACTGAGATCCAGCCTGGCAAACACTAAAGTTGGGGATGTCGTTATCATTACCCCCCGACCTCTTCCCCCAGTTCGATGGGAGCTCTACCTATAAGACCCTCTTGCTGCTGCCCCCATAAGAAAGTGCCTACAAGTCCAGAACACTCACCATTTTCCTGGTATTTTTGATACAGATATTGTCACTAGAACATCATCTCCTGAGAACGGGGCCTGGCACACAGCAGGTACTCAAAAAATGTTGGCTGAATGACTGGATGCTCCAACCTTCCAATGAAAAATGTGATCCCATTTTAAAGATGAGGTACCGGAGGCACAAACAAGGCCACATATGGGGCTCTCTTTATGATCCCCAGGTCCTCCCTGGCCCAGGCTTTCTACCACACAGCAGGAGCACAAATCAAGGCCCACAAAGCCCACGGCTCTGGCTCTCTCTGGACAGCACCATGAAGTCCCCACCCTTCTTCATTCTAGAGTAATGGCCTTCTCCATATGCCACCAATCTGGAAATCACCTGTGAAATACATTTCCCCTGGCGCTGGCTCAGGAACCATGTAAATCATTAGGCTTAATGGCCTCTGGGATTGTTCCCTGCTACCCCCTCTCCAGCCGCTTTGTGCCACGGAACTTGGGGCTATGGGGTGCCAGGCAGGCAAGGCCCCAGTCATGAGCCCTGAGCAGCCCAAGGAGGCACTGCCCAGGGGTGTGTCAGCCTCCGGGAGCACATCAGTAAGACAGGGATGGGGTCCAGTGGGAGCCTTGAGAACTGGGGCTGGGGCTGGGTACAGTGGTGCTCACACCTGTAATCCCAGCTACTCAGGAGATCAAGGCAGAAGGAATTGCTTGAGGCTAGGAGTTCAAGACCAGCCTAGGTAATATGGTAAGACCTTCATCTCTAAAAAAATTTTTTAGATTAGCCAGATGTGATGGCACACACCTATGGTCCTAGCTGCTCGGAAGCCTGAGTCAGGAGGATTGCTTGAGCCCAGAGTTCAAGGCTGCAGTGAGCTATGATCATGCCACTGCACTCCAGACTGGGTGACAGGGTGAGGTATGGGTATGGGGAGTGGACTCGTGTGGGGAAGGGATGGTCAGGAGGCAGGTCTGGAAAGATAGGCAGGCCGTGGAGCGGCCAGCAGGGCAGAGGGGCCATGGGCAAGCATCCTTGCAGAAGAGCAGTCTGGAAGGAGTAGGGTAGCCAGCTGAGAAGGCCAGGTGATCTCCCTGGGACAGGCTACAGACTCCACTGGCTGCATGCATAGGCATCGGGGAACAGCTGGTTCCCATAGGTGCCATGGTCAGAGGACTCCTCCAAGCCAGTACACTGGCTCCCCAAACCCCTTCCCTGGGAACCTCAGTGCCCCTTTGCTGGGCAGAATGTGGGGGTCCTGTGTTTACCTTCCTATCCCCTAAGGGCATAGTTCTCTACCTTGGCTCACCTGGATGGGGGGGAATGGGCTCCAGAAATGCTGATGTCTGGACCCTGCCCCCACCCAATTAAATATTACAGCCCAGGTGGTCTCTGGACATTCCCATCACCTCACGCTCCAGGGCAGCCCTTGGAGGCAGCCCCTTGTAAGAACCACAGGAGGATATGCGGGAGTGACCTTTGCCCTCTGGCACCAGCAAAGCCAGGCCCATATGGGGCTCTGTCCCAGGCCATGTAAAAGCCTGCTGCATCTTCTAGTCACAAGCAGCTTTTCCCTGTGGACACCTGTGTAGAGCATGGACTCCCTGCTCAGCAAACATTTATTGAGCACTTGGTGTATGCTAGCCTGGAGCTCCAGCTAAGGACAGGTGGCCACTGCCCTTGCTCCTCCCATATGCACAACCCCTGGGCAGCCGGGTAACAAGGTCTATTGCAGGATAAGAATGGGGGCCAGAAGGGCTTGAAGCACCCTAGGAGGCCATTGACCCACACACGGAGGTCAGGGGAGGTTTCAGGGGACAGTGACTCCCAGCCGAGCACAGAGAGACAGGCAGAGGTCAGTCAGACCACAGGCAAGTCCAGCTTGGGGTTGGCAGGGCCCTATGCAGCCCATCCAACCTCTCCCCAGCTCGGTGCACAGTAGGTGCATGTTAAGGCCCCTGGAAGGAGACTGCTATTGCCCTGTGGGCACTCAGTCCTGAGGGCAGAGAGCCCCTTCTATGCCCACCACCCATTCCCATCAGAAGCAGCTTCCTTGGCCGTGGTCTCCGCAAGCACCAATTACAGGGCAGAGATGACAGCTATGCAGCTGAGGTGGCAGGAGCTCCACGGTAAGCTGCAGAAGGATCCCTCACTCTGCAGGGTGCTGGGAACGAGGAGAGCATTGAGGCTCGAAGGAGGAGGGCAAGAGGCTCACCCAGACTTTCACAGTGAGCTGGACAGGGACAAGGCCACAGTGGGGTAAAGGGACACTGGGAGAGGAAGGGCAGAGGGGACACCTACAGCCCCTGCTGCATACACCCCTGGGGTTTCTGGGGTCTGCACCAGCCAAGGTCTGGCTTAAATAATTAAACATGCTGCCTTCCTCCCTCCCTCCAAGTGGCCCTGCCTGGGTATTGCTAGGCACAGCCCAAGGGGTAAGGTGGGATGGGTGGGTAGGAGGAGGGGGGTGAGGCATGGAGAAAGTGGAGAGCTGAGTCTAGAGTGAGCCTAGATTGCCCGGCCCCTCTATTCCATGTGCGCACAGGAGACAGCACTGTCGTTCCCAGCAGGCCTTAGACGTAGATCTGGATCAGAGAAGGCCTGTGCTGGTCTGAAGGAGTCACAGCTGTGCTCAACAGAGGCTAGCTCGTCCCCCTGGACAGCCCCAGAGAGCTCTCTTCCCTCATGTGACAGGTGGGGAACAGTGGCCAGAGGGCACCCCAACCTAGAAGCAGGACAGAGCCCAGGGCTTATCCCAAGACCTGTGCCTTTGGCTGACCAACTCCTAGACAATGTGCTCAGCCTGGACCCAGGATTGGTGCAGGGAACAGAGCCCAGAGAGTAACAGGAGGGGCCAGGCACCAGGTCATAAGAACATGGCCCCAGTGAAGTGTGGCTCTTGTCATATCCATCAGCGGTGCCAACCAATGATGCCCCAGTCCTCTCTGTAGTGAGTAGGCACAAGTATACCCTCGCTACAGGCACAAGTACACCCTACCCTGAAGCTGCCCTTCCCCCAAGATGAGAATGGAGTTTCCCAGGCAGCACCCAGCCAAGTTTGGGCATTCCCCTTGGCCATGTCCACAGGTCACTTCCTCGGCTGTGCCCCTTTAAAGTTAGGTCAGCTGCCTGTTCCACAGCAGCAGGAAATGCCCCTCTGTCTATCCTCTTGGCCCATACATGCCAGTCCCAACTTCAGATATTACACGAACCAGCAGCTTCCTGCTGTCCTAAACAGTCTGCCCTAGGCCCTGCCTAAGACAGGGGGGTGGCCTGAATGACCAAACCCAATTAGCACAGCACAGCAACTTGAGGGCAGTGGCTACTCCCCACACTCCCCCACCCCTCATTTGGGTCAAGGCTATGCCTCAACTGCTGAGAGGCCCAAGGCAGCATTCCTCTCTGGGCCTCAGTTTCCCCATTATGTACCACATAGGAGTTAAACTGGACAAATCGGTCCCACAGTTCCCACTGACCCATACCCAAAGCTCAGGTGAGGGGGATTAGGGAAAAGACTCTCCTACTTCTAGTCCCTGAGGTCCCTCCAAGGAAACTGGGGATGCCACAGGCCCTATGAGAGGGCCAGCAGTCCACGTGATAAACCTTCCAAGGACTTCAGCTGATGAGAGGGGCAGCCCCTGCAGCAGGACATGCATGATGGAACAGTGTGGGAGCGTGGGGACACCTGAGGGTCCTGTGGCCAGGGGCTGCCTTGAGGAGATGAGCTGTGGAAGGGCTTCGTGGGGCAGGGGCGAGTGCTTGGACCTGAGTGCCAGGCGGGAATCACTGGGTAGGAATCCTGCCTCCGCCACTCACCATCTGTGGGATTTTAGCATCACTTAGCCTGGCTGAGCCTCAATTTTTCTTGTCTGTGAAACAGGGGTAAAAATGGACTGAACTCACCAGCGTATGTGAAATATACCACCCAGGGCCCAGCTTGTAGTATGTTGTGGTTAAAACAATGGTTTCCTTGACAAATGTTTCCTTGGCAAGGTCACCCCACTCCTCCCCTCCAGCCCTGTCCCTCAGCCCCCACTCCATCTTCAGGCCTCATGTCTGACCTTGTAGCAGAGACGGCCTCCCCATCCCCCATCTCTCCCTGCCTTCTTGCTAACAAAACCCAAGTCTGCAGAATCTCCACCTCCAGCCCCAAGGTGACCCCATCCTCAGCTCAAGGGTAAATCCTGATTAGCCTGAGCCAATCATGATGTACCTTCTAGAGCGCCAGTGATTGGTTCCAAGTGGACATGTGACCCAGTGCCAGCCAATGAGGTGTGAGGGAAAGTTGGCTGGGGGCTTTTGGGCAAGGTTTTCTCCCCTCTTAAGAAGAGCCCAGAGGAAATACCTTTTCTATGTCTAATGTCTGGGTCTGTACATGATGCCTGGAGCTGTGGCAGCCATCTTGTTGCCATAAGAAAAGTCAGCCAAGGACAGCCAGCTACACCAAAAGTAAGGCCAGCCAGGTAGAGCACAGGTGAGGACTCGGTCCTCCCTGACAGCCCACATCATCCACTTCTCAACTCCCTGTCGGGGATAAACGGCCTAACCATGAGGAAAAAAACCCATTGCACTGGGGTTGCCAAGGTATGCGCAGAAGCAGCCTCTTTTCCTTGCAGCCAAATATACTCCTCGGATTCAGCTCTTGGGGAGGGGCAGTCGGCTCAGTGCTTACTCTTCGAGTGCCCTGTGAACGGGCACAGAGCTGGAGAAGGGGGCACAGGGTTGTAGGAGAGGCCAACAAGGGGTAGACAGCCAGAGGAGGGCATCAGTCATGAAGGCTCCTTGCCTAGTACTCGGGCTGAGCAGGCCAGCCTGGAGAGGGACATGGTAAGCCGAGGCCAGAAGGTGGGGAGGCTGGAGCTCCTACCAGGACCTGCAAGTATCCTGGATAGTCCCAGGGCTGGTGGCCAGAGGCTGGAGTCAGAACAGGCAGGATCTCGAATGCCGGCAGGCCTTGGGGGTACAAGGTCACACTGCAGCATGCCTCATGGGGTCGAGAAGAGGAGAGAAACTCCCAGGGCCCTACCATGCCCACCCAGCCTGAGCTCACAGGGAGAAAGGAGAAATGTCCATTTGTGAATGCCTTTAGCATGGAGGCCTGCTCTCATTCTCTTTTCTAAAACTGAAGTTGGGGGTAGGGCTAGGGTGGGTTGTTTTGTTGTTTGTTTGTTGGAACTGGTGGCGGCACCAGGCCTGACCTTTAAGGCTTTAAATGCAGCATTTCAGGCAGCGCCAGCAGGAAGAGAACACGCGCTGCGGAAGGAAGTTATCAAGACTCAAATGCCACGTCAAGCTGGAAATTCGTGGCAGAGCAGGGGCTTCTACCTGTCTCAGGAACACACTGGCCCATCTGTGTCCACACTGCCTGGTAACAAAGCTGCCCTTCTCCAGCGGATCCAGAAAGCTTTGATGACCCTGAAACAGCACAGGGGCATCAGCATACAAGTCTGCCCAGAGGAACACCAGGAGGTGGGCCTCGCACCACGTAGGCGCCTTGCCCTGCAGGTTTACCAAAGCAGGCCTGACTTGCGCCCTCACCCCCTGCCATGGGTATTTTTATTTAAGGGAAACAGTTATATGTCAGTGCAAGGAAGGCCAAAGGGGAGTCACCCCTTCAAGCAGCCTGTATTGAGCCCTAGGAATGGGGACTGGGCCCTGCCCACAGAGCATGTGCAGCCAACAGAAATGTCGGGCCTGAAGGCTCCCTTCCCCCACCTGGGACCTCAGTGTCCTTGTTTATGTGATTGGGGGGATGAGGCTCCCAGGTGCTTCTGTGGCTGTGATATGTCCTTCCCAGGTCAGAGAGGCATGCAAGGCCCATACTGCCCAAGGAGATGGTTCTACCCAGCCTCTCTGCCCCTACAGGAACCCCTACTGGCCTACAGGCTCCTGAGCCCCTCACAGCCACTTCTGCCCTCTCTTTTCAGGAGCCCCATTTGAAAATGCCGAGGACCCTGGGCCATCCCAGCACTGACAACACACAGACCCTGAGAATGCCAGGAAAGCAAAACTTACAGTTCTCTCAGACATCAGAACCCATCAGATCTGGGCCCACACAGCCCCAAGAGCCAGAGCCCATCACAAGGTCCTGACAGCCTTGTTCATGAAAATTCAGTTGACAAAAATTCATCCTTGAAAGAGAGCGTCTGCGCCGGAGGTGCTCCGAATAGAGGAACATGCAGGGATCATCGAGCCAAAGCTTTCACACCCCGAATCGTGCCTGCTGACTGCAGGGATGTGTTGCTGGGGGGGAGGACCCCAGACCTGCCGATGCTCCAAGGACTGCCAATCTCCTGCCCTTCAGTGTGCAAATGAGAAGGACTCACTCCGAAAGGGAAAAACGCCAGCCCAAGGTCACATAGCAAGGGTTTTCCCACTCTGCCTGAGCCCCAACCTCCACGCCCACCCTCTAGAGATGCTTCACTTCACAAAAGACTCATGGAGCTCCTCTGAGTCCCGAGTCCTCCAGTGAATCTAAATACCGTTTAATTTGCAAAAATTTGAATTACAAGGACACAGCCTCTGTTTCCTTCCCAGACTGTCATCATCATGCCAGTTGGTAGATGATCAAACTTTGCAGCTCTGCCTTAACTTGGGCTGTTCCTGACATAAAAGTTTGCAAAACACTGGTCCTAACCATCAGGATGCTTTATTTCCCACTGCCAGTGTTTGCCCACCGAGACCTGGCATTCACTTCAAAGGTGGGTGGTGAAGGTGGACACTAGGAGTGCCTTCTGGATGCAGAGAGATAAACCATGCATGTGCCGGCACTACACAGGCACACACATGCACACAAGCACATGGCCACATTTGAATTCATGTGCACACACATGCACACACCTACACCTGTGTACATACATGAGCACACACGTGCACACATACATACATGTACAAGCACAAACACACACAGATGCACACCCCCACTCACACATGCACACAAGTGGGCATGCACACAAGCATGTGCATACCTGAACACATCTAACACATCTGTACAAACACATACATGAACACACAGGTGTAGACACTGCCATATACAAGCTTACATGTACACACAGGCCGAGGCAAGGGCCAAGCACAAGAGGAAAGACCCAGAAACCACAATTGGGTCTCAGGTGCCTGTAGGGCCTGGTGGAGTGCCAGGTGCTGTGGGCGAGAGGACAGGACCCAGCTGGACTGAGAATCCCCCCAGATCCTGTCAGGACCCACATGCCCTTATCACACACTCCCTGGGGCCAGGCCCACACCTCATGACCTGTCATACCCCAACTCTCTGAGGCAGCATAATCATGGAAATGTCATTTTACAGATGAGGCCCCATGACCCAGTGAGGCAGAGGAAGTTCCTAAGACTACCCAGCTGGTGAGAGATGCAGCAGTGTCACCGAATGCCAAGAGGGGCCTCGTTCAGAAAGAACTGGCCAGCAGGGAAGGAAGGCATCAAGGTGGACGCAAGGGGCCCAGAGTCTAAGAGGGCCCAGGCAGAGACAGGCAGAGGGAGTGACTTCTCACCCCCTCACCCACTCCTTTCCCTTTGTTAATGACGATGGTTTCCAAGGTGGGAAGAGATGGTTAATGAACAGCAGGAAAGATCTCCCATGCCCCTCCCTCTCTGCTAAATAATTAGGCTGATCAGAGCTCAAAGTGGGTCAGTCTGAAAAGCAGACACCCAAGGTATGGCCAGAGGCCAGGATCGGAGGTCCAGGCACCCTCACACCAGAAGAGATAAGGCCCAGCTGGACCAGGGGTCAGGCCTCACCGCACGGCTAGAGCAGAGTGTGGAGGGGAGCGGGAAGACTTCAGACCTGCCTTCTTAGGGTGTTAGCATGTCAGAGTCAGTAGAACTCTAGAAGAGAGGAAACTGAGGCCCAGGGGGAGGAGGAGCTTTGTCCAAGGTCACTAAGTAAGCTGCCCAAGCTGGAGAATATTGGGCTGGGTTTGCCCTTGACAGAGGCCCCCTGACCCAAAGTGGGGACCCTCAGGCCCCTTTGTGAAGATTCTTCCTACCTAATCCCAGCTAGACAGGGTCTCTTAGTCTGTGAGGGCCCACCCTCACCAGGCTCAGTCAGCTGTACCTGCAGTGGCTGGGAGCCGAGCAGAGCCAGACCAGATCCAGAAGGAAAAGCCACCAGGTGAGGGAGCAGGACCACGCCTGGGAATACCAGGCCAATGAGTCCCACGGAGGCAGGGCAGGGCCTGGCTGAGCCCTGCCCCTGGGTCCTGACCTTATGTGGGCTCAGACTGTGGGCTTGAATGACAGAACACTTGACTCCTTTGGGGAGGCCCCAAGAGACCCCTGTGGGGACCCTGCAAGCCCTTAGGGGCATCTCAATCTCTGTGGTCACTTGCATAGATCCCCTCTTCTGCCTTAGCCACAGGCAGCTCAGGAGGCTCTTCAGGTTACACAGGACAAGAAAGGAAGGGAAAAGAAAAAAAGCAAAAACCACACACACACTTCCCTTTGGGAATACGAATATTGATTCTGTAGCTTCTTGTTTAGACAGTAGGCACCAGGAAAAAAACCTGACATGAAGAGAATCTCCCCAGTTGGCTGGAGGGCTGTGCCGCAAGGGGAAAGTCCCCCACCCTCGCCTCAGGGTACCCTAGGCCCTACTGCTCCTTCCCCAGGCCTAAGGCTCGGAGCACTGTCACTTAAAGACACAGGTCATGGGGGCCACAGGCAAACTGCTGCCTCCCCGCGGGTGTTGGAGGGGAAGAAGAGAAAGAGAGCACTGTCACCCCACTGGCGACACTACCAGGGCCCAGGCCCAGACCTGCTGTCTTCTCACAGTGCTCCCATGGGCTAAGCGCCCCCATCTCTCTGCTTTGCTCATGCTGTGCCATCTTCACTGCATGCTTTTCTCAGGGGTTTAGATCCGCTCCTGCAAGGTCTACACCTGTACCTTCCGGAGGCCTCCTCCACCCCATCTCTCGGCTGTGCCGCTTACTCAGGCTATGCCCACCCATGCCAGATACTAGCTCCTTGAGGACAGACTGCCATCTCCCACCCTCCCTCCCTGCAGCCCAGATTGACTATTGTGGGGGATGTCACCAGGCTAATAGTGGTCTTCCCTCACTGAACTCAGGTCAAGCCCCTCACTCATGTTACCGCCTTGACCTCAGAACCTGTGGTCATGCCCATCCCACAGATGGGAAGACTGAGACTTAGAAAGATAGAGACTTGCCCAAAGCCCACAACTACTGAAGGCAGGGCTGGGAAAAGATAGATCTGTCAGACTCTTAGGCTGTCCAACTAGAGGGCTTGGGACATCTAGGCAGTGGGCCCAGGAAATGGAGCGGGCAGGGTGGGGGTGGGGGCGGGGGTTTGAAACCTGAGTCTTTAGGAAGAAAGTGAGGCCTAGGATGTGGCAGGTGGGCCTAGGCCTCCCTGCTGCTCTGTCCCTCTTTCCTCCTCTGGGTCTCAGGCAATCCTGAGGGGCCTTCCTTGGTCTGAGACTGCCTTGCCAGCCCCTGCGCTCATAGACTCTGTGCCCACCTCCCCCACCCACATGCACACAGGCCTTCGTGGAGCACCCCGCCCCCAGCCCAGGGTGTCCCCTCTCCCAGGCTTTGAATCACAGGCCAGGCCTGCCCAGCACAGGGGTGGGGGGGCAGGGTGGGGAGGGAAGAGGAGCTCCATCTCAGGAGATGCATGCTGTTTTCCTCCCCAGGTTCCGGTGTGATTCCTGAGAGAAAGGTCATGGGGGTTGTGGGGGGATTATTAACGGAAAGCTAAGGCTGATCCTCTCGTTCCTCAGCAGTTTTGCCAGGCCTGGGAGAACTTCAGAGGGCCAGGACCATAGAGGTGTTTGGGGGGATTTCATGCCATCTGGACAGACGGGGCTTGGGGTGACAGGGGAATCAGGGTTCTTGAAGGCTCATTGTTAGGCACTGTTCAATGGGAGCTGGGCTTGATACTAATCTTAACAACAGCTGCCGTGGCACCTGACAGAGCCCTCCCTGCCCACCAAGGAAGGCTGTACCCTCTCCCATTAACTCTTACCACCAGCCTCTAATGCAGATCCTATTATCTCAGTTGGGGAAACTAAGGCAAGGTCATCCCATTGGCAAGGGTAAACTCTGGATGCCAAAGTCTGAGCCTGCAGGGTCTACACCTGACACGTAGCATATTCCTAAACTGCCTCTTCCCAGGAGCTGGCAGTGTCCAACCGTACACATCCAAGGTGCCAAGAGCCGACAGTGCCTGTACACAGGCAAAGGGGAGAAGAAACACTGACTGCAGAAGTGTCACTCCACATGTGGGGCCAGCTTCACTCTGGAGTCAGTTTCTCTGCGGTGACACAAGTATGATGAAGAATCTGAGTGAGACTCACCTGCAGACTATGAGAGGACTCATCTTAAAATGGGCTTGCTCCCTTCTCAGGGTTACCCTGACACAGCTGGCCAGGAGGAGGTACCCAATAAAAATGGGGTCTAGGGGGACAGCAGCCAAGGGTCCTCCCCCAAATCCTAAACACCAGGAAGGATGTGAGCATCTGGAAGCTCTGCATCCCACTGACGGTAGCCAGCAGTCCTCAAAGCCTCACCCTCTCCCTCCTGCAAAAGCTGCGTCAGGTTGTTGGGAAGATGGGGAACCCAGATGTGTGATGTTGCCTTCCTCCAATAGGTAGAGCCACAGGGAAGTGAAGACAGGGGCTCAGAGGCCCAGACAGACACATGTCACCCACCATTAACCACAGCTAGACCGGACGCACGGCCTGTCATGGGCACTGCTCCCCATGTGTCCACTCAGGAGAGGAGCACATACTCTGGCTGTCATTAATCTGCTGGGTGTCCAACCCCCTCAGGCCCCTCACTGCTCCCACCCACCCCCAGAGGAAGGGAGGTGCTGGCCAACACTATCGCTGGAGCAGAGCTGGGCTAGGAGGGTGCAGCCAGGTGGGCAGCTCAGCCAGGTGCTCTACCCAGCACTCAGCCAGGACTCCACAGAGCAGGGGACAGAGAAACCTGGGGATACCAGAGAACAGGGCACAGAGGCCCAACAAACATGACAGAAGAGGCGGACAGGGTAGGGTGGGCACAGATTGACGAGAGACCCAAAGAAGGGGAGCAGGGGAGGATGGAGGGAAAGACACAGGGAAAGGCAAAGCAGTGAGGTCTGCCTCTTGGCCTGAGCACTGGGGTGTGCGTAATCAGAAAGAGGAAGCAGGTGAAAGGAAGTGTGCTCTGACTCCATCTCCCCCAACCCTAGACACACATGTGTACACATATGCACACATACGTGCACACACCAAGTAGCCTCCTCCTGGTTTGAAACCCTGAACGAGGTGCAGGTAGGGTGGGAGGGGCCCCCCTCCCTAAAACCAAGCCGTGTCCTCCCTCCAGCAGTAACTCCTCTGCCCTTCTCAATCCAGTGGCAGCCTTGATCCATTTCACCTGGTGGGCAGAAAGCCACGCTGCCAGAGAGATTGCAGAAATAACAGCCGGCAGACGCCAAACCTGCACTCGCTTAAAACCCAGCAGCTTGCGAAGCCGGGCCCCTTTGCACTGGCAGATACTAATGAGAAAATGACTTTCCCATCAAGGGCTCTCTCCACTGAGGGGCTGTCACCCCAGTGACAGGAGGCTGAGGGTCCCATTCTCCACCTTGGATTTCTACCTGTATCAAAATGTCATCCCAGCCTGGCCACACTGACCCAGGAGAAGGTTCTTGGAGGCCACACACCCTGCAGCCCCACAGAGCCTGCTAGCTCCAACGGCAGCCTCAGCCTTTCTTGTCAATTCAACAAAAGCATCAACTCCAACTAGCCATGGACGTGCAGGGGGAACCTCAAAATTCCCTCCCCTTCCTCCCTCCAAGGATCAATGGGCGTCTGCATCTGCAGGACCAGGGCAGCTGAAGGGCGCTGGCTGTCACAGCAAACGCTCTGTGTCGTCGCACCATTAGTCACCTCCCCCAGGACCCTCAGAGCTGTGCAGCCCCCACCCCACCCCCACTCGCATTCTCTAATTATGGTTTGCAAGACATGTCCCAAACCCTCGAATTAGCTCCAACTATATTGACAAGAGAAGAGCGTCCAGCTGGAAATGTGCTGCTGCCGTCACACCCGCCTCATCATCTTTTGGCTAGGGACAGAGGGACAGGTGTCCACTCTGGTCAGGGTCTCACACTGGCCTTCTAGGGGAGACCCATGCAGGCCCAGCAGCCATCTGACCCACTGCAGGTTACAGGGAAAGGGAGTGAGGTCGGGAGAGGTAGAAGGAGACATCTACTTAAACCTTCACTCAAGGAGCTACGAAACAGCCAGGAAAAAAAAATAATCGTGGCTTGGCTCGTGCTTGGCTTTGAGGAAGAAAGAACAACAAAAAAATAATGCTTTTGCTCTTTTTAAACATTGCAGTTCAAGTCCATTTTCATCACAGCAAATGAAAGACAATAACGCACCCGCCAGCCCTGAACTTCCATATGATTCTCTTCTTCCCGTGCACCCCCCACACGCACACACAGAAAAATCCAGACGGTTGACAGAGGACACGTCCGTGCGGCACCTGTAATTTGCCAACTGATCACCCGCCTGAGCACAGCCAGGCTGTGCGAAGAGAGAAATGACAAGACGGAGAGAGAGACCCAAAGCAGTGCCTTTCCAGAGTTTGTTTTTCCCTCATCTGGGAGAACCTACAAGCTGGAGTCGGCAGGTTTTGTGGCAGAACCAGGGGCTCTTACCCTTGGGCAGAAATGGTCTAATGACGCATTGCCAGCCTCTTTCCTTCTGAGGCCAGACCCTTCGCGGTGGCCACCAGCCGCCTGACTACTCATGCCCCGATCTCCAAGCCAGCACACTGGTGAAAGAGTCCAGAGACAGGTGGCTCCTCAGACCCGGGGACAGAAGCAAGGTGGTCACTATTTCCCAAAGGGGTACCTGGGGACTGACATATGGCTGGGGCATTGTGTCAGCAAGTTGATGCTGTCCTAAAGGCCACATGCACTCAATATCTGTGCCCAGTCCCAGACACATCTGGCCAAGCTCACCCGGAGGAGGCAGCCCGAGTGTGCTCTTGGGGAGGGCGAGAAGGCTCGGAGGACCATGAGAATCTGCAGAAGCTGGCAGAGCCAGGAGATGCTATTACCCTGTTGGCAGCAGCAGGGGCAGGCAGGGGTCCTCCCCACCATTTACCTTCTGTCCCGACCCCAGCACTTTCACTTCCTAATTGGGCTCTCCAGGGGACTCTCCCCTCAGGCATACGAGGGGAGGCCGGCCAAGAACAGTGGACACTGATCCCCCCTTTGGCACTGGCCACAGAAAGAAGGTGCTCACATCCTCTGCATACAGCCCCCCACCAAAGGAAAAGGCCCATGAAGGGAGGTGTGTAGGTGCCCTCCACATCTGGCTCTAAAGGGCCAGGTTCCCACTGGGAGGGAACGTGGAGCAGGTACGCGGCTTCAACTCCGCCGGGCAGGGGTCGCCGGGCAGGGGTCGTTGGCTGCCCCCTCACCCAACCCTGGGTTCCCTTCTCAACGGGACAGCGGCAGGGGAATTAACTGACAAGCTGGGACCCCTCACCCCATCCTGGGGCTTGTAGATCTTGCCTTGCCCCGTTTGGGGGATTTAGGAGAAGCAGGGGCACCGCGGGGAACTTTCGCGACGCAGCCAGAGCGCTGGGACCGTGGCTGGCAGCCTTCGGGGCTTGGAGACGCCGCCCCCGGGCTCAGCGGGCAGCCCGACCCAGCGCCCCCGCCCCCGCGCGAGGCGCAGGGAAGGACCGGCGTGGATGGGGGTCGGGGGGCGGAGGGGCGCGCAGCGCTCAGCTGGGGTCCCACGGCCGGCCGAGGCCACTTACGTGTGCTGCTGGGGGAAGCTGTAGGCAGAGGTGCCGGGGGCGGCGAGCAACGGTAGAAGCAGCAGCGAAGGCAGCAGCAGTGACAGCGGGTGCCGGGGCCCGGACGCCCGGCGCCGGGCGCCGCGGCCAGGCTGGGGGCCGCAGCCGGGCCAGGGGCGCGCAGTCAGCGCTGGGCCGGGCCGAGAGGCGCCGCAGGTCCGAGCCGGCACCGCCATGTTTCCATTCAAGATGCGGCGCCGCTGGGAGGGGGGGCAGTGGCGGCGGCGGCGGCGGGATGGGGGGGCGCGGGCGGCGGGCGGCAATTCGGCCTCTCCTCCTCCGCCGCCTTCTCCGCGCGGGGCCTCCGGGGCTGCACGGGCCGCAGCGCCTCTGCGGGCTGCGCGCCGCGATTTCCCCGCCGCGCTGGCTCCGAGCGCTCTGAGCGTCCGGCCCGGGACCTGCGCTCAAATAGCGGCCGCCGCCAACCTGCCGGCACCGCCCTCCTCTCTCCCTCCCTCCCCACTCTCTGGCCGGCCCGCCCCCGCGCGCCCCCGCCGCGGCCACGCGCCCACCCGTGCCCGCGCGCCCCTCGTCCCGGCGCAGCCCCGAGCCTGCCCTACTGGCCCGTGCGTCCCGCACCCCAGCCGCTGTCCTAGCGTCCAATGTGCGCCCCCGCCTCCATGCCTCGGACGCTGCTGCTCCTCTCCACCCCGCCGGCAGGAAGAGTCCCCGGACCCGAGGCCCAGGGCTGGCGCATACGTGACCCTTCTGGGGGCTCGACCTTCAACAGGCTTAAGGCCTGGAGTCACAGCTTTAATGGTGGAGTGGCAGCCTTCAGCAGAGACCAGAGAAGAGGGCAGTGGTGCTAAACTCACACCCTCAGTGGCTCCAGCTACCTTCAAGATTTCTCTGTGCTGGGGGCTTGCAAGCCCAGCCCCTGGCAGAAGGAAAGGGCCTGGACCCCCCTGGTTCTCTAAGTGGAAACCTGGGCCCAGATGCACAGTTGTGGGGGGCTGAGGATGGCAGGATGCAGCCTGCTGCAGCCACTCACTTCAGTTCCCTGGGCTGAGCAGGCACAGTGTGCAGGCCAGCCCCAAGCCCCAGCTCCCAGGGTTTGCATGGCCTCTGTTTAGATTCTTCCAGGGCCAGGAAACTCAGCCCTGCATAATCCAATCATTTCTGTCCTGGAGGCCCCTGGCTCTTCCTTGCTTGGAGGAGAAGACCGGGGCTAGTGTCAATCCCAACTCTGTAGCTTGTGAGCCTTTCAGAGCTGCAGTTTCCTCTCTTGCAGATGCTCATGTGGGTGCCCACCCCAACTTCCAGACTGAAGTGAGAAAGGAGTGAATTGCCAGTAAGTCGAAGCACTCGCAGGTGGGAAGACATCCCTGGGATCCTGCTGAAGTTGCCCCTGGAATCCTGCTCTGCTTCTGGTGCAGACAGGATGGGAGAATGCTCCGTGCCAGCCTGGCACAGGGCAGGACCCCCTCAGCAGTAACTGCCCACAGACTGCCTACAATGAGGAGGGAGAGACAGTAACCAGCGGGGTAATTCAGAGATGCCCAGAGGCCCCACCTCATGATATCTGGGGCAGGGGGAGGGGTCTCCTATCACCCACTCACAAGTCAGCCTGAGGAGGGTTTGCAGTTGAGGAGGGAAGAGCAGTGGTCCCTGGACTGAAAAGGGCGGAGGTAGGGGCTGGAAATAGGGCTCAGGACAACCTTCACTTGCTCCTTAGTCCTACTTAGGCTGCCTCCCACCCCTGCCCCATCCCAACAAGCCAGGGCTGAGTGGGGGACAGTTACCTTCATTTCTTGGAGCTCCTCCTCCCCTGACTGGAATGAGCCTTCAGGGGCCAGACAGTTTTGCCAACAGGTCCCAAACCATGAGGCCCCAAAAACATAATCACAGGAAGCCAGTGCAGGAGCCAGCGGCCCTGGGCCTCAGACCTCTGGCAGTCCTGGGACCTGGTGGACAAGAGGGACCTGGTGGACTCTGGGAGGCCAAGCAGGTCAGCTCTATGGAGAAATAAGCAGGGTCCTCACTGAGCCAGTGTCTGATTGTGCCAGATGCCCCCACCACCACCTCTGAACAGAGTGGGGGGGGGCAGGGGTCCTGCACAGAAACATCATTGAGCCTGGGCTAAACAGGCCCCCCCCAGCCCTGCCTGCTGATACCTGCCTCCAGCATCTGCCTTCCCCATGCCCTGCCTTCCCCATGTCCTCCCCCACCTGTTTGAAATACCTGTGCTCATGGCCCCAGGGGATCAGCACAAAGGGCTTCACTTCTCCTGGCTGCCCAGGAGAGGGGGGAGAGGTACCTTCCCAGGGCAGACCCTGCAGTGGCTTAAAAAATTTCAGGAGCAGCCTTCCTGCCCCTTGACACCAGGATGGCAGTGCTATCCCTGAAGAGTGCCCAGGCACTTGGAGCCAGTGTAGATGCAGTGAGTGGGCAGTTGGGCATTTCAGTTCTAGCCTCCGCAGATGTGCACCTAATTGAGGACGCTGGCACCAAGGGAAAGGCGGGCGATTTTGGTTGACAGGCCATTAAAGGAAGACAAATAAGGAGGGGAGGTAATTAAGAGTAAACGGGTAGTAAGAGTCTACACATTCCAACTTTTGAGGCTCACAATATCCTCAGCTCTCCTAGTGGCTGGCAACAGCCACAGATTAAGATTTTAGGAGGAAAAATCAAGACTTCCCAGGGAATAGGGAGACTTCCATGACAGGCACATCGATAGGTAGGAAAGGCCTGGGGCTACCCACCTGTCCCGAGGTGCCTATGCTGGAAGATGTAGGGTGGCAGGGGCAGGTAATGCTTCAGTCAGCAGAGAGGGGCCTGGCCCTGGCAGGGACCCTGGCAGGTGCCAGTTCTGCATGAGAGAGTCAGAAGAGACTGAGAGAGCTTTATGGAGAACCCACTATGTGCTGAGCAGACCCTGAGGTCAGTTATGCCACTGGAGGCCAGAGGAAGCCCATCAGGAACATTCCATGTGTGGTGAGATTTCCCACCCCAGCCTGCCCTCTTCCAGCTTTCTTTCCCATCACCCTTTTGCCCCTGAATTAAGTCAACAGTCTGCAAGGTGACTCACGCCTGTAATCCTAGCACTCTGGGAGGCCGAGGCGGGAGGATCACTTGAGCCCAGGAGTTCAAGACCAGCCTGAGCAGGAGCAAGACCTGTCTCTACTAAAAATAGAAAAATTAGCTGGGTGTCGTGGTGTGCACCTGTAGTCCCAGCTACCCGGGAGGCTGAGGCAGGAGGATCGCTTGAGCCCAGGAATTTGAGGTTGCTGTGAGCTAGGCTAACACCACAGTACTGTAGTCCAGGTGGGAGAGCGAGACTCTGTCTCAAAAAAAAAGTCAACAGTCTGGACAGCTCCTTACTCAGTGAAAACTCCTGCGTGGGGGATTTACTCCTACAGTTCCTTCTGCCTGTAGAAGGAACCCTACCACTTGAACCCAGGCTATTTGTGAACCCATAAATACCGCCTATGCCAGGAAGCCTTCCTGGACCCAAACTGGGTGGACCTCCCCATCTCAGTCTCCTCTCTCCTGCCAGTATGCAGCAGCCTCTGCCTTGGGTTGAGAAACACACCTGCACGCTAGATTGTTGTCAAGCTGGGACCAAGCCTCCCTAGTCCCAGTCACCTCCTCCAGGCCTCACAGAGACTCTGGCCATGGAAGGGCACAGAAAGTTTTGACGTAAAGAATCATTTGGGTGGCATGTCAAAGAGCCTGGGGGTATGCCCAAGGAAGGATGGTCTGGTCTGGGTATGAGATGTGTCAGCTTTGACATCAGACATCACAGATCATGTAGGCAAGTCACTTTGCCTCTCTCAGCCTGTTTCTTTGTCCATATGGTGGGAGACATGATCCGCATCTGGCAGGGGTGGTCTGAAGACCCAAAGCATATAACACCCTTAGCGCAGGACTTGGTGCTCAGCAAGGGCTTAATGAAGGGGAGACACCGAGAGACTCAGGCACCCCAGAGGAGCAGGCTCTCTATACAGGCAGGCAGAGAAGCCTTCCTGGAAAAGAAAGAGGGATTCCAGCTCAGCCTTGCAAGGTGAGCAGGATGGGGTGAGCATATTAGGGAGGGGAAGAAGGGAGACTCCTGGAGTAAGCATGACCTGAGCCAGCACTTGCCGTTCTGAGCCCCAAGCACCCAGGTCTGCCTCCCCCTGGGTCAGTTGAGCTTGCCTCAGCCTTGGCCAATGAAGTGTCCTGTCACAGGAGGCTGTCCCTATCTCAGCCAGTCCACTCAGACGTGCCTATTCTCTGCCCACTTTGGGCTGGACTCAGTGGCTTCCAAGGAGACCCAGTTAGGATACACTCCACATATGGGCTGACTGCCAGCCCTTGCACCTGCCAGTGGCTACTTTGGCTCCACCTGTTAAATCCTTGGGGACACTCAGGGATGTGATGCTCTCCAAAATGCCCCTGCCTGAGCATGGTACAGACGCACCATGGCCTCTAGATGCAATCAGATGGGGACCCCACCTCTGAACGCATCAAGAATCCTTCAGAGATCCTCAGTGCAATATCGACCCACAGTCAGTTTAGTACCATTTACTATAGCAAGTGGATGGGGCTGGAGTTTAACCCTTTCAAGCAGTACAAGTGTCACCACTTACACATCAAAATTAGGACCAAGTTCCAGGTTACAGACAGTCAAAGCCTGTAGGACTCCTTGTTAGACAGAGGGGAAACTGAGACCCAGAGAGGGGAAGAGACTTGCCTGAGGCCAGTGCAAATCAGAATGTGGAGCTTTGAGTCTGGAGACCCGAGCTGTGATTCCAGATCTGTCTCCCCATGACCAAGGGTGAGAGGCTAGTGAGAGCCCCCAGACCATGGGTCCTGATGTCCCCATCCCAGCTTCTGCCAGTAGGGAAGCCAAGAACCCAGCATGGGGCTCGTGGGGAAACCAGGCCTCTTTGCACAGCAATGGAGCCCCTCGTTCGACCTCCATCATCATGAGAGTCACTTCACTCAGATTATTTCACTGAGCAAGCACTGGTTAATTGGGTAAGTTCTAGTAAATGTAAGAGGCTTGATCCTTGGGCCCTGGGAGCTCCCCTCGTGGTAGGGGAATATGACACACAGGAGAAACACACTGAGTACCTCAAACCACACATAATTACATCATGGGTGAAACAGAGCATGTGGTCACTCGGTGCCATAAGGTGTGGGTGGTCTGGGACCTGACCTCCTGGAAGGGGCAGCCTTGAGACTGGCACAGAAGGGCAGGAAGGGCTTGGATGGGTGAATGGCTAGAGGCGGAAGAAAAGAGCATCCCTGACAGGAGGTCTGAGCAAGCAAAGGCCTGAGACAGGCGGGGGCTGGCCCTCTTGCCTGGGGGCAGGCACAGAGCCCCTGGCCTGTATGTGTGAGCCAACGAGGTCCTGGAGAGGCAGGGAAATGATGGTGTGACCTTACAGGCAGCTTGGGGCAAGGCTCATCTCAGCAGCAAAGAGGAGCCAGGATGTCGAATGGCCAGCTCGGTCCCCCTGTACCAGGACTCCAGGACCCTGTGTGGCCTCAGCCTCAGACACGGAGAGGTAAAATAAGTTGGTCATCCGTCGTGTGAGCACAGGGAAGTGCAGTCTCGCCTTCACTGCCTCAGCTGCCCTCACCAAACTCAGGTGCTCCCAGCTCAGGTAAGATGGAGCCGGGTGTGCCTGTCCAGCCAGAGGCCTGCTCCCAGGGGCCCGGCCACGGCCATGCCCATTCCCACCAGTAGCTGTTCTGGACAGTCTGGAGTTTTCCTCAGAGAGTTCTGGACCAACCTGCTCATTTTACACGTGCAGAAACAGGCCCAGGAAGAGGCAGGTGTCAGTTGTTACCGTGAGCAACAAGGCTCAGGCTCCAGGCTGAGGTCTCAGTTCTGTCCTCTGTGCCACCTCCCTGCCACTGGGGCCTTCAGAGTCCTCAGAACCCCCCTTGGGGAGGACCCTGACCCAAACGTCTGCCCTGGAGGAGTGGGAGGCCCCTTGGTGTGCCACCCCTGTGTCCCATATGCCATGGTGTTCATGGCACAATGGCCCAGATGCTGGGTTTGCCCCCTCCCATAAGGCCTTCATCCCATTCTGGCAAGAGAAAATGAGGACAAATAAAAGAGAGAAATGCTCCCCTCAGAAGAGCATTAGGTGTCTGAACGGCTTCCGAATAAATAAAAGTCTCCTCAGAGCCCCCGGCCAGTGCTGACAGCGGCTCTAACTCTCCACGAGACAGGTTTCTCTGCCTCCAGGTGGAAGTGAACAGTGTCTGTGGTGGGCTACGTCGGGCTCTGGTGGGGGCAGCCTTCCATCACTGCCTAACATCCCATCGGCGCCTCGGCGCACCGGCCGTGGCAAATTGCTCCTCTGAGAGCCGCCCCTGCAGGCCAGTCGGAGAGGGTGAGGAGCAGGCACCGGCGCCCCCACCAAGGGTGGGAAGGAGCTTCTGGGGTGGTTCCCTTCCCTGCCCGCTGCTGGGATCCGGTCATCTGTAGTTCTGGAAACAACCTGTCCCTAACTTGCTCATTTTGCAACTGAGGAAACTGAGGCACAGAGGACTTTGGTGACTTGGTGAATGAAACCAGCAGGCCAAGGATGCATCGCCTGAATGAGTCAGCCCTGCCCAGTGTGTCAGGAGGGAGGGGTCTGCTTCCTGAGGGGGCTCTCTGAGGGCAGTACCACATCTCATGCCACCACCTTCCCCTTGGCAGCAACAGGGGACACTGGAGTGACTGCGTAAGTGCTGCTGGACCTGAAACGGCAGGGGAGACCAAGGCTAGGCCCAAGGAAGGACCTCCTTCAGCAGTAGGTGGGGAAAGGGCCCTGAGGAAAGTCCTCACAGCTGCTGCTGCTTCTGCTGAAAGCACCTCTTGGCTTCTGCTCATCAACTCTTTCGTCTCCGCTAGGCCTCTGAGGGCAGGGCAGGACCTGGCTCCGCCATCACTTAATGTAACTGATGGCTGCCACTCCTATGAGGGGCAGGTAGCACTTCATTTTTTTGAACCTGGAAGATGGATGAGGCTAGGTGGTTCTCAGATTCCTGAGGCTGACACTGTGTGAAGTGGCAGCAGGACCAGTAGGGGCATCGTGTTGTGAGAGGCTGGAGGGCTCCAGGGAGGCAGCCCTGCTCCACTTGGTGAGGTGCCTGCCTCCTGGGGGTGGTGCTGGCCCTCCCTGGACACCAGGCAGGGAGGGGAAGGGATGCTCTCAGCTGATAACCCATCCAGCTTTCCTATTAGCGCTGGTGTAGAGCTCTCCAACCCCGGAATCAAGGCCCCATCTGCAGTCCTCTCTGCTCTCCCTGGGGCTGGGGCTTTTGAGACCTCCGCCTATTCCCAGGCCTGAGGGAAGCGGGGTGGGGAGCAGGGAGGAAGGAGGCATGAGGCTCCTCCCCTGCTGGTTGGTGTGACTTGGGGGTGGAGATCCTGGAGGAGACCCTCCCTGCGGATCGGGTGCTCTAACAGCAAGGCTATGAGCCTTAGGCATACTCCAAGTGCACTTACGATTCAGGCCAGTCCTCCATGAAATTTTCAATGGCACTCACCCGAGGAGGAATGGGCGAGCCTCTGCTGAGAAGGCTGTTCTGGATTGGAGGCTACTCTACAGCCTAGGGGGTGCAGTGGAGGCTGGGGGACACCCAGGAGAGACAAGCCCAGGCAGGGCAGGCAGCAGGGCCGGGAGTTCTAGCTCCTCGGGCCACATAAAGGTGCAAAGCAGGCAGGGCTGTCCCTGTCTCCAGGCTGGGTGGAAACACTCCTCTCTCTCTTCTGCTAGAGTGAAGCAGTACCTAGGTGAGCAAATGAGGGGAACATCCAGTCTGGATAGAAGATGCAGGCGTGTGGTATGGCAGGAAACAGGGGCAGGGATGGGAGTTGGGGGGATACATAGGGCAGGCGCTGGCCTGGGACCATTGTCCCGCAGACGGGCTAGCTGAGAGACAGACATCACTGCCCAGAAGGTGTGGGGTAGGGAAAGGGAGGTTGTTCAGGGAACAAGTCCAGGATTGCATGGCTTGCAGGGATTCTGGATCCTTGCTTGGGGCCATCCATGGCCTTGTTTGGTGGTCAGAGCTGTCCCATGTCCCCATGTTCGGTGTCTGTTTTCCACCAGCTGATAAGGGTCCAATACTGTGGCCAGCAGAGCAAGTGCTAGGACAAAGACAGAGAGCAGAGGTCCTCTTGGTGGCCTAGAACAGACCTTGGAGGTCCAGGAGGCTCCAAGAGCCAAGCCCTCTCCCTGCAAAGCAGGACGATTAGCGAGCTTCCCTAGGCTCCAGGTGGCAAAGGAGTGCTTGGGAGGGTGTACCCAGATATGCATGGGTGAGAGTCTGGAGGAGGGTGAGGCGGCATCCACCAGCTGGAAGGCCCCCTGCCGACCATTGCCATGGCCTCCCTGAGCCCTGTTTGGCAGCCCAAAGCACCATCTTGCTGAGGTCTTAATTTCTAAATGAGCAAGGAGGAGTTTTAGGGAGGCAGGGGTGGAGGGAGAGACTCACTGAGAGAGACCTCATCGAGGATCAGGATATGGACTCAGCAGTTTGCAACTGGCCACTGAGGTCTTGCCTGAAAACCCAAGCCAGCTGCCATCGGGTGGCTGGGAGCAGGCCGTGGACAGAAAAGCCTGGCAGTGAGTCAGACGTGGGGCAAGAGGGGAGGATGGTACTCAGACCCAGGGCAGGAGGTGTGCCAGGAAGGCTCACCCCTCAGAGGGGAGGGCATTATCTGGTGTTTACGAATGAATACGTGACTGTGTAATACATCACCTCCATCACGCTGGGGCCTGGGGTCAGTCCTGCCATGTGAC
Source organism: Eulemur rufifrons (assembly GCF_041146395.1). Classification (NCBI taxonomy): domain Eukaryota; kingdom Metazoa; phylum Chordata; class Mammalia; order Primates; family Lemuridae; genus Eulemur; species Eulemur rufifrons. The sequence continues at coordinate 155,231,239 of NC_090989.1, forward strand.
ATGTGACCCCTGCCAGGCCTGCAGGCCATATGCCTGGGAGTGAGGTGAATCCTGCCAGATAGTCGCCTCCTAGGCTCCTGTGCTGTTTCTGTCAGCCACATCTCTTTGACTGGACTCAGGGCTCCCTGTAAGTCCCTGCCACTCAGTCACCCCGTCCCCAACACAGATAGCCACTATTGTGCCCGACATTCCAGGGCACAGCAGCCCATTCAGGCCGGCCTAGCTGCGCTCATAGAAAGCTGGCCAGGCCCAGGGTCTTCTCACCCCAGGCTCAGCCGACTCCCCAGCTCTCTAAGTCTGCTCTCGCCAGAGCCTTGGGACCACACTGCAGCCTCACCAAGTCTTGCTGTGGCTTCTCCATAAGCAGGCACTGAGGGCCGGAGCCTACACTGAGTGCCGCTGCCCCAACCTCTCCTGGGGACCGTGTGCTCACTGTACAGAGGAATAGGGCTTGCCCTGGGTCACTGTGGCTTATGATTTCCGAGTGAGGATTCTTGATATTTCCTTCTGAAAGTGCATGAGAATAACCCCCGTTACCATTCTCCCCTCTCCTCCACCTCCTCCGTGCCTGCTACCTACCAGGCACTGGCCAGAAGGATGCCTAATTCCCAGAACAGCCTTCCAAGTAAGTAGCATTAGCCCCATTGGGCAGGTTAGGAAACTGAGGCTCCAGTAGTTCTGAGTGACTTGTTTAAGGCTGGCTGGGAAGCAGCAGAGATGGGCTCTAATTCCCAATCCACCTCCTCCTGGGTTGATGCACGAGGAGCATATTGTAATCTTTTTTTTTTTTTTAATAAGCCCATCTTATCTCAATATGCAAAACTATGCACATGGCATGCAAATTATCCGAAAAGCTCCCAGGGTGGCAGTGCAGCCTTTGGGTTTTACCAATGATCCAACAATTCGGCCTCATCTCTCTTACTTCATCTGAGCCTCTCTGTTCTGCCCGCCCCACCAAGGTGCCTCCAGGCAGGGCTTTGCAGGAGAGAGTTGAGGATTTGTTCCCATATGCCCAGTGAGGTGAGCAGTCCTCAGATCCCACAAATGAGGCAAGGGTCCTATGCCCATCCCTTCTCCTCCTCCTTGCCCCTCATGGACTTCCTGGAGCCCAGCAGAGTCGAACATCTGTGTTTTGGCATGCATGACAACGGGGACTGCTTTCTGCTGCCAGAATACAGGAAGGCTTTCTGGAGGTGGAGGAGAGAAGGACATTCCAGATGAAGGGAACATTGGCAAACTAGTCAAAGGTGTGAAGGTAGGATCTGCTCCAGGGAAAGCCAGTGAAGCATTTCAGGTCTGCTCTGTTGTGAGGAGCAAAGGCGTCTTTTCCATGATGAAAGAGCCCATTGCACGGGAGCAGGCAGCCAGGAGGCTGGGAGGCGGGTGGCGGGGCTAGATCCAAGCCGTGGCCGCAAATCACAGGAGAAATGTCCCATGAGCACAGGGTGGAAAGGACAGTCATGCCAGCGCCTTGGCCTGATTCATGGCTGGGGAGGCAGCGGACATCCGCCAGGCACAGGCGACCTTGAGCTTGTTGACTAACATCATTTCACCTCAGTCTCCTTGAATGTAAAATGGGTTCAGTAAGCTCCTCATCTTCCTCTCAGAGCTGCTGGGAGGCCACTGGGGGCTTGACCCATTGCCGAGTCGTAAGGCAAGGCATCCATGGAAAGGCTGTACCCGTGCTATTCTCCAGGCCTGTGGAGGGAGGTAGGGCAAGAGTGCCACCCCCTCCCCAAAACATACCATCATACCATGCACCCAAGGTGATGAGCCAGGCCTGCCACAGGCCAGACACCCCCAGACAGCTCAGAACAAAGCCCCAAGCCAACGTCAGGGCTGGGACAGAGTGACAGGTCAGCGAGGGTGGTGCAGTGGGTGGAGGTCTCCTGTCTGCTGCTGAGGTACACAGGGAATGTGGGGAGACCTGAAGGGAGGAATGGCCAAAGCAGAGTCTCAGACGGTGACAGACAGGGATAGTATGCGGGTGGCCCAGGTCAGTCTGGAATCTTATCTTCTGGATCCCAGGGACTAAACAGGTTTGACCCTGGTAAGTTGGTCAGATAGGGGCAGCTGCCAAGCAAGGAGACGATCCATGGAAGTTGGCGCTGCCTCTTCCAGGACACTAGATTTCACACTGGTTTTAAGCAACAGGGAATTCTTTTCAAACTAAATTTGGTAAAGATTCCCAACATAAGGGAGATTGCAGAGGCATTTTTCTGATGGAGGGCAGCGAGGGGGTGCAGAGGCCCCCAGGACAGAGTCAGGGTGCACACCCTGCATCAGAGGTGGGTACAGCGAGGGACAGGTGCTGGGCAGAAGGCCTCAGCCCCCAAGAAAGTCTGAACTGTTGTTTCCACTCTCCTGGAGCAACCTTGGAAAAATCCTTCTGCAGCCCCGGCCTCCTGCTCCCACCTGCAGAATGGGCGCTCCTGGTACTCCAGCACCTTCAGCTGTGAGAACAGGTGTGGGGCAGAGACCACCCATCATGGGGGTGGGTATTTATTCAACCTCTAGAAGAGCTGAGGTCTTGGCAAATTCATCTGCCTCCAGGCTCAGCTAATTGGAATCGCTTCCCCTCTTCTCCTCTGCCTCTCAGTAAATTATGCGAATTCCCCCAGTCAGAGGCCTGGGTGATGGACAGCCCTGTCACAGCAGCCTAAGTGTTTAGAGAGCAATTGTTCTGGGGAAGGCTGCCATTCCTCAAGCGTGTACTGTGCAAGGCACCACGGGGAGGGCAAACCTGGCCTGGGCCCTGCCCCTGCCACTGCCCCTGCCCCACCCCAGCCCAGCCACCAGAGCCCGCTCCGCTCTGCCTAGCCTGCCAAGCACGGGCTTCCGGTACGTTATCCTTGTCATAACAATCAGAGCAGCCGAGAGGTATTGCTCTTAAATCCTCAACACACATTTTTATAACCTTTCTGTTTAATAAGAAAGAGACAGCTCCAATTAGCTGGGATGGGATTATTCTGCAGAAATGGGATTATTTTAAAAGCTCTGGCAATATTATAAAATAGCTTCAGTAAGTGAACAGCTGTTGCTGGCCCCGCCTGCCATGCACACTGCGCTTCCCGCACCCTCCCACCAGGGCCGGGGCCCCTTGCCCCTCCCCAGGGGCTCCAGAGTCCCTGAGAACCGTGCTCTGGCCAGCACTCAGGGACTTGTCGTCAGGCAGCAGGATGTAAGTTGTGGGGTGAGGGGTACAGAGCCCCCCCCACCCCCGACCCAGACTGGAGGGGAAAGGCAGTTTACAGCTTGCCCTGAGGTTGGACCATAGCCTTGGTAGAGTCCTGTCTTTCCCAGGAAAGCTCATGTGGGGACCCCAAAGCCATCTCTAAAGGGCCTTAAGTCCCCTGTTGTCCTTGTAGCCAGGACACGTTCCCCACTTTTGACAGGACTCCCGTCTGCTGCTCAGGCCTTCCCAGCCTCCCCAGCTTTCCAATCAAGGGGCAGGGCAGGGTTGCCTGGCAACCCCATTTCCAGCTTCTGTGCATTTTCTGAGTCCATTCTGCCCAGGCCTGCCCTGGGGCCAGGTGAGTGTGTTACCTGAGAGCTCCTTCTTCCCTCCTAGGGCGAATTGCCATCCCCTCTTTGGAGCCTCCTCCACTCTCCCCCAGGGCCCTCTGCATTCCTTCTCTCCAGAAGGGGCGCTGTTTCATTCCCTGCCCATCACAGCTGGCAGCTTTCTCAGTAACTGGGTCTAAGCCTCAGAGCTGAGGGGCAGGGTTCTAGAAGTCCTGTCCTTTCCTCTTTTCCCCTGCCTGCTGGCAAAGCTCTGTAGAAAGGGGGCCTCAGCTCCTACCTCCCAAAGCCCTGGGGCTGGATCTTATCCATGGACCCTGGGCCACTCCAAGCAGTAAGTAGCCTGATACTACCACCTCTTCCCTGGAGCCAGCCCAGTCTGTGTGGGGAAGAGCTGGGGACAGGGGATTTGGGGAGGCCATGGATCCACTTTGGCCTGCTGGGCAGAGGGACAGAGGGCTCTGCATTCCTTCCCCTCCGTCCACTTGCCCCTCGGCCCAGAGCTGTGATACCCCATGGTGCTAGGTCTCCCTGAAGGCTCAGGCTGAAGGGCTAACCATGTTTGAACAACTTTCAGGAAAAGTAGAGTTGGAAGGGACCTCAGAATCTGGCCCTTGGAACCTGTTACTGTATAGTTGGGGAAACTAAGTCCAAGTGAAAGAAAGCTCCAAGGTTCTATTCTAAGCCAGGATGGGAGGCAGAACCCAGGCTCAGCCAGGGCATTTGACACTTGTGGTCCCTGGCATAGCTGGTGATGAGCTTTGAACTCTCAGCCCTGATGTGGTAGAACTAAATGAGCCCGGCCTCAGTTGCTCAGGTGACCATAGGCACCCTCTCCCCTCCCTGAGAGTCAGGAGCTGGGCGAGGCCCTGCATCTGGGGCTGGGGGGTGCAGATGGGCTCCCACCAAGCTGATGGACAGACAGGGAGACTCCTGGGGGTGCTCTGCGGCAGAGCCAGGGCAAGGACGGGGCCAGTGGGGGCTCACTGGCATCCCTCGATGCCTCACTCAGCCACCCTGCCAAGTCCCTCCAGACCTGGCTGGAGAGTGTGGGGGTTTCAAGGTCTCCCTCCCTGCTACCAGGAGGACCAGCCTCGTGGCCAGTGGAACAGCCTCGGTGGCCCCAGCCTCACAAGGCCCAGGTCTGAAGGACCCTGCCTGGGGAATGGGAACAATTTCGGGACATCCTTGGGAGGAGATCGCAGCCCGGGGAACTGCAGCATGATGCAAATGCACCATGTGCTAAATGGGGAAAAATGAATTTTACACCCAGACAAAGTGACTTTTATCATGTTAACGACCATGGTTTGCTCATCGTGTCTGGCGCAGTGAAATGGGGCCTGTGGATGTTTTTCTTTTAGTTCTGCTTTTAAATGGAGGCATTTCCCCCCTCGGAGCAGACAAGCCAAGCCCCTCAGATTGGGATGACAGAACTGCCTATTCAGCAAAAACAAAATGGAGAAATGGGAGATTTTTTTTTTAATCTTCATCTGTGCCTTCCAGCAAAAATAGAACTCAGAATGAGGAGGTGGGGTGTGGTGTGAGGAGCCCTGGCCAGAAGGCAGGAATGTGGCTGTGGCCCAGCTCATCCCAGTGTGACCTGGGTCCTGCCTCACCCATTCGAGACCTCAGTTTTCAGGAGGGAAGTAGGCTAGAGGTGGAGGTTCTTACAGTCAGAGGGCTGCTGGCCTGGCCCCCACCCAGATGTTCATGTCAAACACATCACCCTGGGTGTGTCTGGGTCTGGAACTGCCTCCTCTATGAGGCTGGGACTCCTAGAGGGCAAGCCGGGGCAGAGTCATTGCTGAATCCATGGTGCCCCCAGCGGCCAGTACACGGTGCTGCATGGAAGGGGCAGAGATGTTTGCTGATGGTGCCAAGCCTACTTCCGTGACATCTGCAAGGAGCATCCAAGGGTGGACTCCATTGGCCAAGTCCCTGAGCGCCTCCCCCGAGCCTGCACCCGGCACACATCATTGGCACATGGCAACTCCATATTGTGCTCATCAAGTTTCAGGAAAACACCATCTGATGCCTTGTACAGTTGCCCAGCATAGCACCCAGCTCTCCAGAAGGAGCCTGTGTTGGGCCCAGCAAGGAGGTGCTCATCTAAGGCTAATGAAGAGGCCTTGGGGCTGGCATATCTGGGAACCCCCTGCCCTGACACCATGCAGTACTTCTCTGGAATGCTCGCCCGGGTCAGGCAGGCAGGGCATTTGACAAGCAGAGGTCAGTGGACAATTAGCCAGCTCCAGCGGAGGTAATTAATCAATGTGCGAGGCCTTCCATCTGGGGATTCTGTGATCACTGCCATGCCTGTGCCCTGGTGGAAGCCAGGGCCTGGGCCAGGCAGGCAGGAATGGGCTCAATTGCTGTCAGCGCCCTCACTGCCAGCACAAACACCATCACCAACACTGCCTCCAGCACTCAGAGTTGCTGTCACCATCACAGTCACCATTGCTGTCACTGTGATTATCGCCACCACCCCATTGCTGTCACCCTCACAGTAGCATCAACACCCTCTCAGGACTCACCATCACCCCCCCATCCACACTCACCTGTGCTCGCTCTTCCCTGACTCAAGACACTTTCACACTGCCCCTCATTTGATCCTCCCCACAGTCCTAAAACATACACAGGCAGCTCACTGGTAGGGAGACCGAGGCACAGAGAGGGAAAGGGCCATGATGGCAAAACCAGGTGGGAAGCTGCCCCCCCCCCCCGCCCCCGCATCTACTGTGGCTGCCTCCCTCCCCTCCCCTGCTCCAGCACCACCGGCTCAGAGGGCGGATCGTTCCTCCTCCTATTGGTCAGGATGGGCTCAATTAGGCAACAATAACAACCCTAAAATCTTAGTGGTTTCAAATAATGAAGGTTTATTTCTTTTTCCTGCTACCTGTCCTTCATGGGTCAGCTGAGGCTTTGCTCCATGTCATCCTCACACTAGCCCAGGCTGACCAAACAGCCAAAGTCTGGAAAACTGACTTGTCATGGCAGAAGGAGAGTGAGCCCCTAAAGGTCTCATGCCGCCAGCCATTAAATGCCCTGCCCTGCAAGCGTCGCTTCTCCTCACCACTCCCTGGCCGGAACCAGACTCGCAGCCCTGCATCACCACCAGGGGGCAGGAAGGTGCAACTCTACTGTTAGCCTGGAAGCAAGGAGATCAGGTGAGTTTGGCAACTGCCTATGGTGGACATCATCAGATTTCCCCTTCCTTCTCTCCCTGCCTCCACCTCCCAAGCCCACGCACCCGTGTTCCCCACCTGCTGGTCTGGGCAGTATTGTGAGGGTTGAAGTGGGGCTTCCTCAGTTTTCCTTGGATTGCAGGCTGGGCTTCCTGCTACCAGATACCAGAGAGCATTTCCTCAGGAAGACAGATAGGTGAAGCTCTGGGGACTCCAGGAAAGGGTGCCCCTGGACATGAGGCTGGGCAAGCCAACAGCACAGGGGAGCCTGTCCTGTCCCAGTGGAGCCTTGTGGAAAGGGGTCTGAGATGGGCTTCAGGCAGTGGCTCTGGCCACAGGTGTGCTGAGAGTTGCAATGGGAGAGGCTGGGGCAGAGACCCACTGGGACAGTCTCCCAAGGATTCAGAAAGGGAGAGGGTGGGCCAGCCTCAGTGGGGAGGCCAAGATAGAAGAGGAGGATGAATGAGGTGGATGCAGAGAGGAGTGGCCAGCCAGCTGGCTGGTTCTGGGCTGTGAGCTCCATGGTCTGTGCAGGCATTTATAAGGCACCGTCTGAAGCACCCCAGTCACATACTGAGCCTCCAAACCTCTAACCCAAGGAGGTGCCCTGTTGCCTGGTCTCCCAGTGTTTGGGCTGCAGCAGGAGATCTGAGGCTAGGAATTTGCAGGGAGTGGCTGTTTGGGGGCCCTGGGCATCAGGTCTACAATTCTAGGGTTTGGCCCCAGGGCTCCAGATTCCCAGTTTCATGTTTATTTTGCTCCATCACCATAGGCCAAGGCCAGGAGAGAGGCAGTGAGGTGTCAGGATGGGGATAGGTCCAGGCGAGTCTACCTCTACTTCTTCTGGTACCGACCGAGGTGCCTGTGCCAGGGCAGGTGTGGCTCTTCCCACATCATCCATCACCAGGTCACAGAAAGCTGGTTCTGATCGATAAAACAAACAACCATCCTGTCATTACTGATCGCAGGCCTGGGGCGGGCCGGCAGCTAAGGAGGAGCACGCTGGTGCGGGGGAGTTTCTGATGAGGACATCCCACACCTCATCAGAGGCTCAGGACAGGGGTCCAGGGGATAAGAATTGTGGAGGCTGCCAGGTAAGGCTGCCTCGGAGTGGGGCAGGGCCCAGGAAGACTTGAGTTCTGTCTGGTAACCCACCCCCTGGGGGCAGCCTGAAGGAAGTGGGGGGCTGGCCAGTCCCTGCCCCAGCTCGGGGAGGAGGTGGCTCTGAGTGGGCTGGCCCGGACCCACCCCCCCTCTCTCCCCACCTTCTGGTGTCTCCCTGTCCTCTTCTCCCCCAGTAGCCTAAGCTGGGGGAAGTCAGTAACTGTGAGCTATCCCAGCCACAAATTAAGTACGCTTATCTGCCTGTCTGTCTACTTCCCTCATCCCTCTCATGATCCCTAAACACTCAACGAAGATAATACTTTGTTACTACTGTCCCTCAGGCATGTCATCTTAGCTGCCCAGGCAGGGAGGTGTCAAAGGCAATGGATGTGGATCTGGCTGGTGAGGGGGCCAGGAGTGACCACTACCCTGGAACCTGGGTCCCAGCTCCTGAGAGATGCTTGGGGTCTGGCCTGGGAATGGAGGAGCTTCACTCGGGGCCTCTCGGGTGGGGGTCAGGCCCAAGGTCTGCTGACTCAGCTGAGAAGAGACAGGGCTGCACAGCATGGCCACCTCCTCTCCCCCAGTTCTGTTCCCTGTCCTATTCCCAGCCCCACGGAGGGGAAATCTCTCTCCATCAGAGGGAAGGGACGAAAGGAGAAGTGATTTATTATTCTATTCCATTATGCCTGTTTCCAGAGAAACTAATTATGGTGCATTGTTGTATTAGATACTTTCAGAAAGATTACATTTTCTTACTTTGGCCGATAAAAAAATTAAATCCATCAGTTTTCCTAAACACATTACAGTAAAGACAGACTTGCTCCTTGTAATTATTAATCAGTCGGATTTGGGAACGCAAAGCGTTTGACTTAAGCTCAATATAGTCACGAACAATGTCCCGGGATCGCATTTGGTATTGAAACAATTTTTCAATTTATTAAAAAGTCATTAAGGCGGCTGGGGTGGGGCGTGGGAGGAGGGCAGAGGTGGACTAAGCCGCTGAGTCAGGGTCATGGATTGGGGGCGGGTAGTCAAGAGGGTTTCTGCAAGCAGGAAGACACCCCAGGCGTGTCTTACTCCTAAGCCTGGCTCTATCTGAGGGGCCTGTTCGAGTTGAAATGAGACCTTAAGACGTCAGCCTCTGCCCCTACCCCAGCAACCCCAGCCTATGCCTGGCCCTCTGTCCACACTCTGCTCCTCCAGGCCATGAGCTCTACGGGTGGAACAGTGCCAGTGACAAGTCACTCACAGGAAACAATTTGCCCTACGGAGCCCTGTGGTCCTGCACAGAGGGCTGAGCTTCAGCCTGACTCCCACCCCGTCCAGGGAGACAGTCCCCTCCTACCAGCTCAGGCCCTTGGAGCCCCCAACTGGGGACATGTGGCTATTTGGAAGGACACCTGGTGTGGCCGAGTGCCTCGTTCCAGTCACTGGCCCTGCTCTCTCAATCATTTAATTACTCTGACACTTCCTATTCCCAGGAGGGATTTGCAGGGGTTTAGGAGGCTGGGAAGCTACAAGCCCAGTGTAGCCTGTGTCCTGGCTCGGTTGGAAGCTGAGGGGCAACAACAGGACCTAGGCTCAAGTCACAGCTCAGCCGCTTGCAGACTGTTGACCTTGGGCAAGTTAGTTAACCTTTCCGAGCCTCAGTTTCCTCTTCTGGAGAAAGGGGGGCTGCTGCCTGTCTCCTCATATAGGACAAGGGAGGTCATGAGATCTGTGTCTGTCCCTCCTTGGCTGGAGCTCTGTCATGTCACCTCTCTCCCCCTCTGCCACCAGGGCAAAGTCTGGCTCCTCCCTGAGGGGCTGCTTCGTCCCTGTTGTTCCCTCTGACTGGAATACCTACCCTCTCCCATGGGTCTTCCTCCTGGAGAGTTCTGCCCTTCCTTCCTTCACGCTGTTCCCTTACTGACCTCCCCCAAATCTGGGTGGGCCCCTCTCGGTATTCCTATGGCCCCTGGGCTGTGCCCTCCCCAGCACATGGTGCCCAACCAGGGCCTCCTCTGCCCCCATAAGCATGGGCCCCGGAAAGGGCACGTCTTGCCCCTGACATCCCCCAGCAGAGCTGAGACCTGGTACCCACCCTCCAGAAAGACCCACCCTGACCCAGACTGGGACCTTGCTGGCTGGGGCAGGCTGTTCTCTCTGTGGGTGTATTGGGAGGGTCTGGGACCTCAGAGCCAGAGGACCAGACAATGCTGGGCCCTCATATGCACTCCTGATCCCCTGCTGAGAGGCACCAGCCAGCAGTAAGACCTCCCAGCTCTGCTCCCTATGCCTCGCTCTGGACCTGCTGCCAGGGAGGGAAGCCAGCCCCACTCTTAGGATGCCTATACCCTACAAGAAATTCAGGACAAGGTAGGGCTGGGAAGGGGGCAGGACTTGCATTGTCACTGATTTCTGGGTGAGCTTCACCAGCTCTGCCATGGTGCTTTGTTTCCCCATATGTACAATACCACCCACACCCCATTAGCTGAACAGAGATGGAGCTGGAGATCAAATATCTGAATGGAGGGAAAGACTCTAGAAGAGGGAGGAGGCCCTGGGAGGGCTGGGGTTTGAGCATCAGCATAATTGGGGGTGACTGGTGAGGCTGGGACTGGGCCTGGGCACAGCTGAGTTCCAGGCCCGTCCTGCTCCCTGGTGCCACAGGCCACAAGGCTGCAGAGATGGACTGCTGGGTGCCGGGCTTTCTGCCCCACCCCCCTGTGCCTCTCACCTGCAGGCAGGTGGAATCAAGCATGTTCCAGACACTCCATTTCCCAGGAATTTATGGAGGGTTTTATCTTCCCTCCTTGATCACTGGTGAGGGGAAGGAGAGGGCATGCTTGGCTCCCTCCCCTATAGAGGGGCAAGGAATAACATCCTGGCCACCCTCGAGCTTGGAAAATACTGTCTGAACCCCACCTCAGCAAACCCTCCTTCCCCCCATGGGGTCTCGTCAGGGCCCGGTGGGTACCGGGAGGGGATGGCAGCCATTTAGGCTGTCACCATCTCCATCAGAGGATTTAAATCACTGACACAGAGTAACAGCGCCGTAGATTACAGTGCGGGAGCTACGCGGGCACAGCGCAGCTGAAGCAGAGGGGGAGTGGGAGGGGAGCAAGGAGGTGCGGGCTGGGCTGAGAGGCAGCACCCCAGCACCTCAGTGGGGGGCTCTCTGAAGCTGAGGTTGCCCAGCAGGGAGCCCTGAACACCCCACCTGCCCCTCTACCCAGATCAGTCCCCTGCAGAAGTCCCCACACTCCTGGGCTGCTCCAGGGCCCCTCCCCAGCTGGGGACCTATCCTTTGTGTCCTCCAGATAAGGGCTGAGGTCTTGGCTCATGTCTTCCCCCACCTGCACCCAGGTGGGGGACCCTGCACCCAGGGGCCTTGCAGCCATGGGCACCCCTGGGGAAGGGCAGGGGTACCTGGCAGGGAGCCTGCCTGCTCCCACTCACAGGCACCCAGCCATTGTCTCTGATTGCATGGTATTAGCCAGAAATTACAGCCTTTGGGAGGATGCATGTTAAAACAAAATAAGTGTCAAAAGACAGAGGAAAATGTTGATTCTTTGGAGAGAAGAAAGGATGGCTTGGTTAAATTAAAACTTTGAGAGGAAGTAGAGTATGTGAAGATGGTCCCCAGGACCAAGAGCAGCTGGGGCACGCAGGGTAGGGGTACCCTGGGAGAACATCATTCAGTTGGCCAATATACAAGCCGGTCCTGAGATCCTGGCCTGTCCAGGCCAATGTGGAGGAAACACAGGAAAGATGGTGCCCCACCCCTTGGTGGGGAGCATACCCATGACTCTCACCAGGAGGGACCCCAAGCATTTACTCACAGGCAGAATGGGGCAGCTGGGCTCAGGCTGGGGCCTGGTAGGGTTATGGGAGCTCTCCATGGTGCTGAGGCCATCTACCGGGTGAGAGGGCCGCTGCCCATCCTGCCCTTCCCTAAGAGGGTCCAGGGCCCCTCCCTCTCTGCCTGGATCTGGGGCCCAGAAGGAGGCCAAGAGCCAACATTAGGGCCCAGCTTGCCCACCCACTCAGTTGCCCCTCCATAAACACTCCTTTTCTATTCCCTCCTCACCCTCTTCCTCTCCTCTTCCTCCTCTCCCACTGAGAAAGGCAGGGAGATTTCCGGAGGCTGCCTCAGTCAGGGCAGACATGATGCAAAGATAGACTGATAGATGGACAGAGGCCCTGACTGCCTGGCAGATGGACCACATCCACAATGCCGTTTCCCCAATGTGTGGCATTTCCCACTGGGGTCTGACATAGACCCCAGACCTACAGCACCTTGAAGCCAAGGCCAGGTACTCAGCAGCCCTGTACTCCTGGGCTTGCAGGGTCGAGCTGGGGCAGGGAGAACACTCGGAGCATGGGAGGTGTCAGGCCCAAGGGGACAGATAGGAGCCCCTGGAAGCGTTGGTTAATAAGGGCTGGAGTGGCAGAAAACACTACCCCACCACCACCACACATGGTCTAGACTCTAGACCCCTGGGGGACCCCCTTGGAGGGACCAGAGCAATTCTGAGGCTGTAGCTATTTTTCTAGCAGCTTCTGGGCCTCAGGTTAGGGGACCCATTTGTTTCTTTAATGAACAAAATGTACTAAAAGGACATCCCACTCCCAGCCATAGCCTCTGGGTCCTTCACTCAGCCACCACAGCCATGGGAAGGAAGAAGGCTCCAGGTACCTATTCCTGTTCTGAAGGGGATTGCAGCAGGGCCATCTGCAGCATGCTTGCTGTAAGGAACAGATGAACTGGGCACAGCGAGGGCACACAGGGCCTGAGCTGGCTCCTACCAGAGGTGGGAAGTATTCCTGGAGGTAAGGACTCCTCATCAGCAGGCCCAGGAGCACCTGACTGAACATCTCCCCTTTCTCCAACCTGCAGCCCCTTGCCCCACACATCTAGCTGCTCCCCCCTCCTGAGTTTGCTGCCCAGTCCTGCTTGACCTCAAACCATGGCAGGATGGGGCACTGAAGCTGGCCAGTTCGATGGGACCTGGCATGGCCTGCACTCTGGCACCTGCTTCCTCATTAGCAAGTGGGCCCAAGAATACCGTGGTCTCAGCCCCTGCTCAGAGGTGGAAACACCTCTCCTCTGGTGAAGGTGCCCACCTGGCACCAGGCTTCTGGTCTGAGAGATGTCTGCCTTCCTGAAGGTGAGAAGGGAGCAACCTCTGGTGCCAGGAGCCCCCATCCACCTTCCTGCTCAGTATCCCTGTGGCTGGCCCTGTTTGATTCTCCACTGGCACTCGAGGCCCAGCCTGGGCGTCCTCTCAACACTTGGGCTTTTCTGACCCTGCAGCCCATGTCCAGCTACCTCACATGCCCATGCTGAAGACAACTCCAGGACTCAGGAGATGCCCAGGGTGGCTGACTCCTCCAGTGGCCCACAGGGACTGGGCCTGAAAGTCCCCTCCTCAGTGCCTGCATCCTCCTTAATGTGTCCTTTTACCTCTGGTGTCCTTGAGCCATCTTCACCTCCCTGCATCCTAGCCCCCAGGGTGGCCTTTTCCCCCATCCCTCCTTCCTCAAGCTCCCTCACCCCAGAGCCTCTGAGCCTGCTCCTTTTAACCCTCTCCCCTCTGAACTCCTCCCTGCCCAGCCCAGGGGCCATGCTGGCAGATTTCACCTTGAAGCTTCCTTATCACCATCTCCATCTCCTGCTCGGCCTTAGCTGAAGGAAAATTGTTTTCTTTGTGCCTGCCCTGAGCGGTGGGGCCAGAGCGGGTGCAGGGATGAGAATGGGCTATGGCAGGCAGAAATTCAAGTCCTGAGGTTCAGGGGCCTTCTCTGCCCTTTCTTTCTGCACCCAGCCCCCATCCCCCACCCTGCCCTGCCCTAGACCCCAGGCACAGGCTTGGCCTACCCCAATCTGCTGCTCATGACCACACCTACTCACCCCTCTTACCTGGGCTGAGCTCACCCAGCACGCCCTTGGGACACTCCCCTGCTCAGTGTGAACATGCTCCCCCACCCCACTGGGCTTGGGCCCACACAGGCACATACCCACCTTCCTTTGGATCCCCCATGTGTACCCACAAGCCCGTGCATATGCCCAGGTTGCAGCCCAGAGAATCCCAGAAGCCCATCACTTCCCTAACTCAGTCCAGATGCCCTGCTGTACAGATGGGACAGCAGAGGCCCAGAGGGGTGGAATGGAAGCAGCGGTGCAAGGCGGGGCTGCAAAGTCCCAGGGAGCGGGTGGGGTGCAACTGGTTCCCCCACTGCTTCAAAAGCAGGCTCCTCTGCTGGGCCATTCGCCTTAGCACATTCCCTCTCCAGCCTCTTTTCCTGTCCAGAGCAAACAAGATCTCAGTGCTGTGCCCTGAGGAGCCCCAGTCCCCTCATGCCCCTTGACCTCTGCCCTCCACCCTCTCCTACCTACCCTCAGCTCTCTCTCAGGGCCATCTCCCCATCAGGAAAATCATCTCAGACCCCAGTCATGCTCTGGGGTCCCAGCTCCAACCTCCTGCTATGTGCCCTCACACAGGTCACCTCACCACTCTGAATCTCCATTTCCTCAGCAAATTATAGTAACAAAGCTGACCTCACATGCTGTTGCGGGGCTGAAAGGCTTACCTGGAAGGGACTTAGTGCAGGGAAGGGGGTCCTGTCCCACAGTAATAGTAATGGCAACAACAATAATAAAGCCACTTCCCCTTCCCTACATCCCCTCTCCAGTTCCCCACCCACGAGGATCTTTTCTTCTCTGTCGAACTTCTTGCAAGAGCTGCCTGCATCCTAGCCACCACTTCCTCTCTGAGCACATACTCCTACACACTCGCGCCTACCCGTGGGAGCATGCCCCTCACGAGAATAGCCACAAACCCACACCCCCACCTGGCACATACACATGCTCACATACACAGTTGCGCTCGCACAAATGGTAAACAGAATATAATTCATTTGTAAAGGAGACTCCAGTCGTGCCATCCATCTTAAGCTAAAATTCAATACTTCCCGGCGCGGCCCGCTGGGCCTTGATGAATGGAAAGGACAAAGGCTCCATCCCACGCGCCTGCGGAGGAGCCGCTTTCTGGAACAACTGAATGAGCCCCGCTCTCTGGAACAACAGAACACCAGCCAGTGGGGCCCAGTGGGGATGGGGGGAGCATTCCAGCTGTCCCAAGAGGTGCACTCTCCAGTTGTCTAGCAGTACAGGTGAGGCCAGAGCAGGAAGTGCTCTGGCTCCATTTGTTTCACCTGTTGCATCCCAGCGGTCAGACAGTCCCTCTCTGATGATGTATTTTTTTCTGGGCCCTTTGGGGCCAGTGCAGCCTAGCCAGGAGCTGTGCTAAGTAAGCCACCTTCAACTTCCTGAAGGCCAGCACCCCCCTACCTCCACCAATTTCATTTCTCTATCCCCAGCCTCTTCCCCTCCCTCAGCCCTGGCAGTAGGCCAGCCACTCCCTTCCTAACAAAATTTCCCCCATCCTGCCTGAACTCCACCCCTTTAGAGCCTGTGGCCACTTCCCAGGTACCCTTGACCTTTGGAAAGGCTGTTCCCCTACTCTAAATCACGATTCCTTCTCTTCTTAGCCTGGAGAACTACTCCGTATGATTCAAGGTCCAGCACAAACATCCCTTCCTCCAGGAAGCCAGCCCTGACCCTCCCGGAAATAGCCCAGTCCAGGCAGTCAGGGTGGCCAGAGCCATGAGGTGGGGCATGGTAAGTGAGGCCAGAGGAAGGGTCCTTGCCCCACCGTGCAGACCCCTGCAAGCCAGGCAAGGGACCTCGATGCAACCCAGGCAATGGCGAGCCATGGAAGGGATTAATGGGAGCAGCGCAGTCAGTGTGAGGCGCCTGGGGTGGCTTTAAAAGGACATGCCAGGCCCCTTCCCCACCCTAAGTCTGGGTGAGGAGCCCCGGCGTCCCGGCCCAGCGTCCGCGCCAGCGCCAGGGCTGCGAAGTGAACATTCCTCCGCTGGGGAGTGTTATGGCTCGCGGTGCTTCCTCCGCAATGGCCTGTGCTGTTTACGAACCCCTCTCCGGCTTGGAAATAGACTGTCTTTCCTGAACGATTTTCTCTTTTCCCATTTACTAAACATTGATTTCCCCCCTCCTGCGCCTCTAATAGAGCAGAAACCAATACGTCTTTGTTTGCTTTTCTCCCGCGTTCGGGGTGCGGGCGGCGGGGGGCGCGGGCGGCAGCGGCAGGCCCGGGCGCTGCTGCGCATGTGCATCCGGCCAGGTGGCCCTGCCCTCCGCGGCCGCTCCCGCAGCCCGATGCCCGCGGGGGGCCAGAGTCTGGGACTCCGGGGGCGGGCGACGGGGCGCACGTCTGTCGGGTAGACAGGGCGGAGGTACCAGGGCTGCTGCAATTCCATTAGTGACGCCTCACCTCCTCCAGATCCGCCTTTGAAGTCCAGGTGCTTCTGGATGAGGAGCCCATTCGCCCCTGGGGCTGCATTCGGTAGAGGCCAAGTTCGGCTGGGACACTCATTCCTTCTCTCCTTCGTGCATTCAGTCAGCAAACGTGTCAGACCAACTGCTGAGGCCCTACACTGGGGGCTTGGCATGGAGGAGGGCGAGCAAGACAGGTGAAGTCGCTGCTGGGGGGCGGGGAGCAGAAGGGGGGCTCTAACCACAGGCCCCATACTACTTCCTTCTCAGAAGGGGTTGGGGAGGAGATAATTTTCAGCTGGCAGCCCATCCTCACTCCCGGAGGAGGAGGAGCTCTGGTACGGGTGTGAGGAGCATCAGATGCCCAAGGATGGGACCCGGGGTTGGTCACTGCCCCTCTCTGAGCCTCAGGCTGCTCATCTGCAAAGCAGGATTATAAATGCTCCTCCTGAACAGGGTGGCTTCAGGGATTGTGTAGCCTTGCCCAGCATTGTGCCTGGCACAGTACAGATGCTCAATGAACATTCCTTTCCATCCCTGCCCTCCGCCTCCCCAGGCTGAAGAAGCAAACAGACCAGGACAGGGAGGAAGGATCGCTGAGAGGGAGAAGACCTGACTCCCGCATTCCCCAGGCTGGTCAGCAGTGCACCCTCCCCCTGCAGAGTAGGGGCTCTCTCCCTACCACTCGCAGCGTGGGGAACCGGCAAAGGGAGCCCCCGGTAGGCCAGGATTCATATGTGACCTTGGCAAGTCTCTTCCCTTCCTGGGCCTTGGGGTCTTCATCTGGAATGTGGGCCCAGCACCTAGGTGAGCTGACGCTGCTGACCAAGGCTGGTGCTGCCCACACAAACACTGAGAACATCCAGAATCACCAGCATCCACTGACCCACCCCAACACAAGCTGACCCAGCCCTGGGTTCAGATTCTGCTCTGCCCTTGTTAACTACAGGACTTTGAGTAAATCTCTTCCTTCTCTGGGGCTGCTAGATGGTTCCTAATTCATAGAGTTGCAATGGCCATCAAACGGCATGAGGGAGCCCAGCTTCCAAAACCCAGTAAGGACTCCATTGGTGGAAAGGGTAGATGGGCTCAGAGAGAGAGGAGGCCTCAAAAGATGGGTGACAACTATGCCCTTGGCCTCCTTGCTCACATTTTATGTGCTTACATGTCCATCCAGAACCTGTAACAATCTCACAACAGCCCTGTGAGGGGCCATGAAGAAACTAGAGTTTGTTCCCATTTACAGATGAGAAAAGTGGGTGCTCATAGAAGAGAATGATCTTGTCCAAGTCACACAGCAAGAGAGAGACAGAGCCCAGGTCTCTGACTCCAGATTGGGGGTCTGCGGGCATTGGATGGGTCAAGGGGAAGAGGGGCACAGCTGGCAGGGAGGCCTGTTGGGTGTGGAGGTCTGGAGGCAGGAATGTGTGACATAAGCTGATGCAAATGGGAGCCAGGCTTAATTTTGAAACTTCTCAGGGACTTAGCTCTGGCCTGTAGTTTGTGACCAAGTAAATGCAGGAGGGGCCTCCATGGAAGGGAAAACCAGAGGCCTCAGGGCAGTTGCCATGGGAAGGACTAGGAGGTTAGAGCAGATGCAAAGAGGGGCTTGGGCAGACTGAGGGACAAAATATCAGACTAGGAGACACAGACAGGCTGGGAGCACTGAGCAGGATTCTGCAGAGCCATGAAGAGAAAGGGCATCGCAGGCAGGGGTACCTGTCTGAGCAAAGGCTCAGAGGTGAGGCTGAGAGTGACCCCTGGGCTAGGGACAGTAGGGGAGGAGGCTGGTGTCCTATCATAATCTCAGAGGCCAAGGCTGTGAGGAAAGCAGGGTCGGGGTGGCAGGTCTTTGGGAGGTGGCTGTGTCCCTCTACTTCCATGCCCCTGCCAATGCCAGGCAGGCCTCCCACGACAGAAGGCAGGCAGTTCTCGGGTGGGTCTGGACCTTCACACCCCCCAAGGATCACTGCGCCCTGTACACTCGGTGCCCAGCGTGTGCTTGGAGGACGGACATGGATCATGATGCCTTCACTGCACTAGAGGCCAGGTGTGTGGCCCGGCTCTGGAGCAAGGCTGTGACCAACTGGGACAGACTGCAGACAGGAGGTGGACAAGTCTTGGCTACCCAATGGGCCGCAGCCACAGGCACAGGGAGCCTCTGTGGGGGACTGGACCAATTAGGAAGGAAGGGGAGGCAGCAATAATTAAAAATTAAAAGCCAACAAGACAGCAGTTTAAAAATGGAAGGAGTGAGTAAAAACAATTAGCAGAGATGAGGCAATAGGGCTGGCGTGATACAAATGGAGCCGATCACAAAGCACTAATGACATCGGGAACCTAATTTTTACAGTGTCAGGACTGTGTGATTGAAGCACTCTGCCTGCTCCCCTGAACCAGGCTGCGTGCTCATCTGAGGGCGGTGGGACTTTATTTCCCTGCTCTGAGGCCCCTGCGTGGAGGGGCCAGGAGGCAGGGCAGAGGCCGGTAGGAGAGGCCTGGGGGCAGAGGGGCCTAGGGACAGTGTGGTGGCAGAGCTGAGTCCAGGAAAGCGAGGCAAGGGCTGGAGGGAGGCAGCTGTCACCCCCTCGGAGCGTCCCCACCAACGAAGGCAGCGGAGGTGAAGTCACAGTCATACGCACACGGTTGCCGCGGAGACCAGGCGACCCTCCTGGCAGAGGGAGGCTGAGTCAGTTTGAGTAATGGCGGAGAACGTTGCCGCTGATGGGGAAAAATACATCTTCATAACAGGGTGAACCTTTTGGAAAATGGAATAAGTAAAATAATTGAGAGAAAGAAAATTGAGTTTTTATTGCTTTTTAAGTGTTTAAGTGGAGGTTTCATTTAGGGAAATTATCGTTGCTTTTATTTTTAGCCACCCAGCGGGGTTGGGAGGGGCCTGGGGCAGCGTTGTTTTAGGGCGGGGCCTGAGTGTCCTGCCCCAGTCCCTCCCCCTAGGAGCTGCCACCAGTCGGGGTCCATGGCAGCCTCGGGATCCCGCCTTGCCTCCTGGGACCTCTTGGGCCTTGCCATCCAGCCGACCGCTTGGCCTCGTCTCTTGTCAGTCCCCTGACCCAGTCCCGCTCTGACTCACCTCTGTGCCTTTGGCCCTGTCACCGCATCAGCTTGGAATGCTCCTTCCTCCCCTGCACCTCACCAGCTCTTTTCACCTTGCAGCGGAGCCCCCACTCCAGCCTGTAATGAGCCCTGGCCTCCCCTGAGTGCCCACACTCCCCTGAGTCTCCGGACCCTTCCCTTGTAATTCCCTGCCCTCTCTTGCCTGGTCTTGTGTCTCCTGTCCCCAGCCCTGGCGAGAGAGGTGGGGAGGGACTCCTCAGTTATGGACCCAACGTTCAGAAGGTGCTGCTTGAGCCTCCCCAGCACCCTCTGCCCAGCCCAGGCATCTGCAGTCTCAGCCACATTTCTCTCCCCATTCTCTCTCCTGCCCGGCTCTGGCCGCCACCCGCCACACCTCAGAACTGGCTCAGGCCAAGGCCACCAAAGACCCCACCAGGCAGACCCCACAATGGATGAGGGAAACTGCCTCTGCAGACCCCACTGCCCTTCCCTTGTCCCATGTCCAGCTGCCACTTGGGGCTCCATCCTGGGCTTACTCCGTCCTCTCCCTTTTTTGCCTCTTCAAGACTCCAGTCTCCCCAGGATCTCCCAGACTTCCTCCTGAGCCCCAGATGGACACCCTCCTGGCTGGTCCCCTTTGGTTTTGGGGTTTTCTTGGCTGGCCCCACCCACTCCCTCCTCCCACCCAGTCCTCCCCTGCTCAGTTCCACCCCTGATCCGTTCACTCCAAAGACCCCCATCTCTCACCGGGACAGCAGCTCCAGAGGCTCCCTGGCCTCCTGGCTCCCTTCATGCTCCCTGCTCCAGCGGCTTCTTTCAATTGCTCAACAGCATTAGCTCTGCTCGGCCTAGGGCCTTTGCCGCTGCTGTTCTCTCTGCTTGGAAAGGCCCCCCAACCTTGGCCTGACCAAGCCCAGGGGCCACTCTCACCTGCAGGAGGCAGAAACCATGACTGCTACTTCAGTCACAAAATGGAATTTATTGGCACAAGCAACTGAAGAATCCAGGTCTATGAACTTCAGGCATGGCTGGACATAGGTGCTCAAACATTATTAGAACTCAGCCTCCTTTTGCTGTACATACCTGAATGTGAACTTCGTAGCCAGCCAGGCCCTCCCACCGTCTGTCCCCTACACTAAGGTTGTCTCATTCCCTGTCTCCCCAGCTGAAGCCCTGGCCTTGAGTCTGTCACATGCCTGTCCCAGAAAATCACTGTGGTCCTGGAGAGGAAGGAAGCTGGTGACCCGGCCTGTGTCAAGGGGAAGACATGCGCTGTTTCCCACCCCATGGACAGAGTGACGTCCGTGCTGTTGTCTCTGCTCAGGGACAGCTGGGAGTGGGCACGGCGCACGGCCCCGACTCTGCTGAGGCTTCGCAGTGCCTTGGCCCCCCTTCCCTGCCTAACTCCGTGAGGGAGTTAATTCTCTTCCCGGCTGGCCTCCTTCTAGGCTGTGAGCCCAGAGGCAGGAATCAGCCAGTCTTGTTTACCACAGGATTCATGAGGGAGAAGGAGCCCCTTATGGTAAAATGGGGAAACCAAGGCGGGGCTTGGCCGAGATCATATACTATGTTGATGCTAAGGTGCCCCACGCTCTGCCCCTCGTGTCATCGTCATTGCTCCATGAACCCCTCCTCCCACCCATCCCCACAGCTCCTGTTCACATCCCCCTCCCAAACCACCCCCGTGTCTGGCATGGCCTCCAGCTCACCCTGCCTGTCTGTTCCTCTCGCCTAAACTCCTCCCGTGGTGTGCCCGCCCTGTTCCCCACTTCCTCGGACCCATGGTGTGGCCGCCCTGTCCCCCACGTCCTCAGTGCTGAAGCTGCCTTGTGCCAGCCCCTGCCCAGCCCGGCCCTCTCCAAGGCCCCGGGGCCCACACTGACGCTGGAGCATGTGGCAGCCCTTCGCGGCATGTGGCTTGTCAGCGGCTACTCTCCAAACCACCACCTCAGACTGCCCCCCTGCCCCCTGGCCGCACTCAGTCCCTTCAGGCATTTCTTTTTCTAGCTGCCCCTGGACCATGGCTGTCCCTGTGGCTCTGTTCCCTGCCGCTGGCCTCACACCTCCTCTCCCAGGCCACCCTCGCCTGTGGCCTCACTCCCTTCCCTGGGCCCTGGAGCACACACTGTTCTAGGCCTCTGACCTCTGACTCCCACCGCCCCATGGGACACCTTGTCTGGGTGTCCCTGAATGCCTGGATCCCAGTAGGTCCACAAAGAGCTCAGGATCTGTCCCCAGATATGCTGTACCCCCCACCCCCAATCAATCCATTCCCCCTTCCCAGCCTTGCAGCCCCTTCTGAGACCATGTTACCATGCAACACTCTGGACCGGACCATTCAGCCTCCGGATGGGCTTTCCCTGCTCACAACCACCTGCTCCCTGCTGTCCTCGGGACCAGCCCAAGCTCCTGAGCAGGCCCCCAGGCCCTGCTCACCCCCTCATGCTCACTGCTCCAACCCCAACCACATGCCCTGACCCTGGCCTCTCTTGTCCCTTCAGACAAGGTGCCATCTCAGGAGGGTGTTCTCATCGGTTTTCTGCCCATGCTCCTGCCCTCCCCACAGCCGGAGTGCCCTTCCTGCCTGTCCTCTCCCGACCAGCTCTCCTCCTTCTCTGTCTCATTCTTTAAGCTTTAAGCTCAGGGGTCACCAACTCTAGGAAGCCTTTTGTGGTCCCCCTCCCCCTGCTCAGACTCCTGTCCCTGTCTCCTCCTCTGCTGCAGGATATGTGTCTGTGTCTGCATTTGCCCCCCAGTGACACTCTGCCCCTTCAGGAGTGTAGGATTCCTCTTGGAGTCTGCCTGTGTCAAACCCGAGCCTGGTGCTTAGTGGCTGCTCAGTGCACATTCACTGAATGAATGGAAGACTTCGCAGGGACGGGGCCTTCACACCTGGGGCCAGTGCTGCGCATGCGTGATGGGGTGTGGTCAGCCAAAAAGACCTCCTGGCGCTCCTCTGGCAGAGCCAATGTGGCAGGTCCTGTGCACATGCTCATCCCCTTGCCAGCCCTCATTCTTTTTAATCCTTCCCACTCTCCCTGCCACCACCCAGTCCCCTCCTTGCCCCCTTGGTCAGTGGCCTTGGTCATAGCTCCTTTTCTCTCCTTTAGGCTTCTGCTCCCCTCCCCAAGGCACATTCCAGAGCCTTCTCTGGCAGCCACTCCCTCCCTCCTTTCTCTGCCAGCTCCCTACCCCGTCTCCCCTGCTCAGCCTCAGTCTCCTGCAGCCCCGTCTCTGGGCACGGCTGCTTTCCTCCAAGAGGTTAAGTTGAATTGATCTGGTGTTTAATTACTTAATGTGTTCATTGCCCACATGGCCTGTTGGCAGAGGTGGGTGAGGTGGCAGGCAGGTGGACAGCTGGGATGGCTCAGTGTCTTGGTAGACACCTGCCTGCGGCACCTGGGAGCACAGCAGTACAGGTGTGCTTTCCAGGGAGGCCAGGCAGCAGGGGAGGCGTGCACAGCCCCACTTACACGTGCATTCACAGACACGCACACATGAACACACCTTGCTGTGTTTGTATAACACACTCACACACTCATGCCCCCCCATCCCACAGGGCCAGCCGTGCCTGCACACGTGCACACACACTCTCTCTCCCACACACGTGTCCACATTGGCTGGGTTTCCAGCTGCAGCCAACCGCTGTCATTACCATCTCTGTCCTCGGCCTGGCATTCGAGGCCTCCATGATTAAACCTCAACAGACCACTCCAGCCACAACTCCTCGAGGTGTCCCTGGATATACCAGAGGCTGAGGCTGCCTCAGGACAGGAATGGAGGGGTAGGAGCTGGGCAGTGCAGGCCTGGCCAGAGGAGAGGAGGCTGTCCATCTCTGTCCATCAGTCTGTCTATGTCTGTGAAGGTGTCAGTCACTCTGGGGGAGACGCTGGGGCAGACACTGCGCTTCGCTCGATAGGCACAATCTCTCTGTCTGGGAGGGAGAGCAGGGCTGGGCCAGACCTCCCACTCACACCATCTCCCCACTGTCGCCCCGCACCAGGCAGCATCTGGGCTCTGACCTGCCCTGATGCGATCCCAGGTGCTGTAGGAAGGAGAGGCTGAGGAGGCAGGGAGGGCACCTTCTGGAGGAGGCAGAATTCAGCGGAAAATGAGCCCTCACTGAGCACCTACTATGTGCTGGAGCTTTCACACCGCTGTTGAATTTGGTTCATATCACAATCCCTTCCAGTCATCCTGTCCCCTGCCCACACATCGCCCATTTCTCCCTCCTCTTGAAGACAGGGAACAGGATCCTCAGGGAGCACCCCTCCCAAGTCACACCCAGCCTGCTGGACCCTCCGTGCTCTTGGCTATTGTTGCAAGATCAGGAGGAAATCTGAGCTGCATCTCTTTGGGGGTTGGTGGGGTGTCATTGTCCTTTCTTGCTTACTCCTAACCTAAGTTCAGCTTGATGCATTCAATGGTGACACTCTCTGGTCCTGCCTTCTAGGGGCAATGTCCATACACCAGGCGACTGCTGTAGCCCTCACACGCTCCGTAGCACAGGCATGTCCCATGACCCCATTTTACAGATGAGGAAAGTAAGGCTTTGGGAGTTTAAGTGACTTGCTGGGGAGCTCACAGGTAGAAAGTAGTTGAGGCAGGAATAGACCATGGTCAGATCACCAATAGCGCTGGGCTGACACCCCACACCCTGGCACAGATGGGAGGATTGAAGCCCTGAGGCCAAGAAAGGGAAAAGCCTGGTGGCCCTAAGCACTGGGATGCATTAGGTATGCGGCATGGAATGGGATGGTGTGGTATTCTCAGGGCTCAGAAAACACTACCACAAAATATGGCAACTTGGAGGTCTCTCTCTCTCTCTCTCTTTCCTTTTTTAGAGACAGGGTCTCACTATGTCACCCAGGCTGGTCTCAGACTCCTGGCCTCAAGCGACTATCCCACTCACTTCAGCCTTCCCAGTCGCTGGGACTATAGGCCTGTGCCATTGCACCTGGCTCTTGGAGGTCACTCTCTGACCTTTTCCCTTCTCCCCTAAAGATTCTCAGGTGACAGGGGTCCTGCCCCCTGGGACATACAGAGACACAGGAGGAAATCAGAACAAACAGGCCTTGCAGAGTCCCCCCAGTTTATTACCATTAGGTCATGTCCCTTTTGTCCAATCACGTTTCTCCAAACCGATTTACTTCTTTCATCAGACGTAGCACACAAATACTCAGTTTTCCCCGGGGCTTTGGCTCTTCCTTTCCAAAGGCAACCCAGTCACATAAAACTCTGGTTAATTCGTTATGCTTTTCTCTTGTTAATCTGTCTTTTGTTTTAGGGGTGTCAGCCATGACCCTTGCAATGGGTGAGAAAAAGATATTAATTTTTCTCCTCTCCAGTATTATTTCTGGAACCAGAGGGCGAAGCTTCCTCCTGAAGCCTTCCCTTCTGAAGGCTGGAGTCCAGATTGCAGGGAGCACATTCAGGCTGCAGGGGGTGGGCTGCAAGCCCTTCCAGGCTACAGCTCACATTTGCTTGGTCATGTGTCCCTTACAGCCCTCTTATCTCCACAGTGAAACGGCCCCAGGGGCCTCTCTTTGTCAGGTGTCATTAGCAGTTCCTCCCTCACTGCACTGGATTAGACTGGGGTTTGGAAGGAAGTGGCCGAAGGGGCCTTTGTCCAGCAGGCCCTCTAAGGCTGACCTTGGATGATCAAGTACAGTGGCTGCTGTTCACAGTCCCCCAACTCCTCTCTGTCCCCAAAGGAGGGTGTGGTGGGGGTAGGAAGAAGGAAGGAAAGAGAGAAAAGGAATGGAGGAGGGGGAGGGGGGAAGACAGGTAGGAGGTCAGGAAGGCTGAGGGAGAAGGGGGGGTGGAGAGAGGAAGGAGGAGGGAGCTGAAGGGAGGAGAGGAGGAGGAGGAGGGGAGGGGAGAAGGGAGAGGCACACCAACCTGACCTGCAGGGAGGCTGGAGGGAGGGGGGGCCGCGGGGGAGTCAACGATGGCTGCAGGAGACAGATAAGGTTGGGGAGAAGGCGCAAGGGCCGATGGGTCCCAGGGATTAGGGGCGCCGAGGGCCTGTCCTGGGCCTGTGGGTGGAAACCCAGGGAGAAGGGAGGCTGCCCTAATAAGACAGGAGGAGAGGAGAAAGATCTCACTTCAGGGGACGCCTGTGCCCTTGGGGAGCAATGAAGAAGGGCTTCCACCCCACCCCATCTCTGCTGCCCAGTGAACTGTCTATGCGGGCCCAGGCCCCCTGAACTCGGGGCTCTCCTCCAATCGGAGAAGACAAGTCATGGCTGTGGCCATCCCCAACAAGCCTGGCAGGATCACGCCACGATGGGCATTCATGTCAGCCCATGGAGGCGACAGGGACTGTCCCTGCCCTGGTGGCGCTTGGCTACCCTTGCACACATGCACTGTGCAGCTGTGTCCTCACACACTCACGGCCACGAGGTCTCTCAGATTCCCTCACTCTGCTTGGTGGCCTCTCGCTTGGGGCAGGTGAAGACAGGCCCATACCAGCAGGGGCGGGGCCCGGTACCAGGTGTGGGGAGAGCCCTGCATGGCATACTGTCATTCTCAGGGCCAGATTTTGATGACATCTCCATCCCCACCCCCACCCCCTGAGGCAGGACTGAGGTCTCTCATAGAGGCCCATGTCCCCTGGGCCTGAGGCTCCTGGAGCCTGTACTGGTGCCGCACTTTGCTGTGCCCAGCACCTGATGCATGGTGGGCATGCGTGGGCACGCACAGATGTCTGGGCTGGGTGAATCCTGAGGTGTTGGAAGATGGGTCTCCCAGGAGGTTGTGGGAAAGGGCCTCTGCTCTAGATCCCTGCAAAACTGTGCAGGGGTCTGCCTGATTTGGCCTCCTCCTGGGGGAGTCCAGCTGATGAGACTGAGAGTCAGGGAAGAGCTGCCCAGTGTCAGCCTCAGAGTGGAGATAGGACCTGTTGGCCGTGAGCCTGGCTGCTGGGAGCAGCTGATGGAGATAAATGGTTCTTGTCCCGGGTGGAGGTCAGGGCCGGGCAAGGCGGCCTTGGGCCTGATAGATGACTCTGGGCTGGGCCAGGAAGTCAGGGAGGCCTCCTGCAGTGGATCTTCCTGGGCAGCTGGGAGCCAGCTGTCCACAGCCCACCCAGCCATGCCCCACAGGGGCTGAGAGTATGCATAGGGTAAGGGAGAGCCCGTCCCTGTCACAGATATGGAAGCCAAGGCCCTGCTGGGCCCTCAACTGCCCAGCGGGCTAAGTCCCTGCCAGAGTGGGAAGTGGTAGGTTTTCCCTAATTGTCAAGTGCACTGAGATCCTCTTCACAAAGACCTCAGGGTGAGAGCCGGGCTGTTGGAAAGGCCTGGTCCCAGGCCCTGCTTGTTCATTTGTTCCTTCCTTCATTCATTCCTACGCCTGCCCCTGCTGTCCTTTCTGGCCTGCTCTAAATCCTTCTCACCACCGTGAGACCAGGCCCTCCCCTCTGCCCTGGCATTGCCTTGCCCGTGCCACTCCCCTCCTGCCACATTATTGGCCTCCAAGCCATTTCTCCCAGAAGCCTCTGGATCTTTGCCTTTTTTTTTTTTTTTTTTTTTCCAATCTGGAACCCTCCTGTCCCAGGTAGCAACTCTCGACATTCGTGTCTCAGCCCCATGCTAGAGGTGCCCTCCCCATCTTGGTCACCTACCCAAAGCTGCCCCCTCCATTTTTGTTTCCATAAAGTCCAGGTTTGTTTCCTTCAGAGATTGAAAATACCTTTATTGGCTCATCTATTTATCACCTATCTCCCCCAGGCATTGGAGAGCCCAAAAGAGAAGACACCTCAGCAAGGCCTGCCTAGAAGCCAAAGTCCCAGCTGCTTTCCCTACCTGTCCATGAGTGCCCAAGTCCCCAAGGTCATTCAGGTCAGTGTAAGGCAGGCCCTGCTCATGAAGCAGTAACAAGAAGACTGTTGTGCCGGGTGTGGTGGCGCATGCCTGTAGTCTCAACTACTCCGAAGGCTGAGGTGGGAGGATAGCTTGAGCCCAGAAATTCAAGGCTGCAATGAGCCATGATTGCACCTCTGAATGGCCACTGCACTCCAGCCTGGGCGGCAGAATGAGACTTCATCTCATGTATACATACGTAACTAACTAAATAACTAAATAAATAAAAAGCGGACTGTTACTAGGGCTACCCATCTCTGAGGGCGCCACACAAAGGCTTATGGTATTGGGTCCAGGCTGTCAGAGGGTTCCAGATGGCCAGGACCCAAGGACCCTGCACACCCGCAAAGCAGGTTCCCTGAGCTCTGCCTGGGCGAGGCCCTGTGGCTGGAGCCCCGAGAGGGTGCATGTGGATGTGGACATCAATCAGGGCACCTTGGCCCCCAACATGAGAGACAAACAGGAGGTGTCTGGAGCTGCAGTGGATGACAAGGAGGTTGGTACAGCCTGATTAATGCAGGGCTTTGGGAGGGGGACAAGGCAGGGCAAGGGAGGGGCCAGGACACTGGGAGAATCCATAAACCTTTCAGTTCACTGTGCACGGTAGGGAGGGAAGGAGGAGTGCTCCCGTGGGGAGGGGAGGAGGAGTGCTCCACAGCTGTGTGGTGGGGGAGGGGGCTCTGGGCCCAGCTTGGCCTCAGCCCATGGAGGGGCAGTGGAGGAGCCTCACCCACCAGTCCTGGCTCCTCTTCCCACCACTGCCCGCCCCCTTCTCTCTCCCTCAACCCTCCTACCCTCTTTGGGCTCCACAAAGGGTCCTCTCTGGTTACCATCTGGGAAGCAGTGGACCTGGTTGGTGTGGGCATCTCAGGCAGCTGAGACCCTGAGACCTGCCCTAGCAGTTCCCAGCCTTGTTCCTCCAGCCCAGCTACTGCCCCAGCAGCTTCTACAGGGAAAGGAGCTAAGAAAGGAGCCAGGGCCACAGGCCCCTCGTCCCCCTGAGATGGAGGGAGCTCCTGTGCCTAAGGGAAAGATGGGGGTGTCCCCATCTTTCCTCACTTTCAGGTCCACGGGTGTCCCCATCTTTCCTCAACTCCTTTCAGGTCCGGGGCCTCAAGGTAACCTTAGAGTCTCTTTGGAGACTCTGCGGCAAAGAGGGGATGGAGTCGGGCAGAGTACCGCTTTCACTGCTGCCACCTGGAGGCTCAAAGAGGTAAAGCATCTAAAGCACCTGCTACTCCAATGCCCAGGAGGTGGAGGGAAGGATAGGCGCTAGGGTAGGAGGCCAGGTCCCGGCCGGGAACCTGGGCCTTCACTTGACTTCGCTCAGAGCTGCCCCAGGTACCACCATACAGGTTGCCCACCAGAACCTTCCAGAATGCTATCAAAGCACATTTAGCATCAGGGATGGCCAGTCCAGCCTCCACTATATTGAGGGGGGCCCAAGGGCCCAAATGACATCCAGGTCCATACCCAATAGGTCTTGGTGGCAGGGAAGGGAGGTAAGAATGGGAACAGAGAGGGAAACAGGGAGAAGGTGGTAGGTGGGTGCCGCCAGCTAGGCCCTGCCTATCTGGTCCTCACCTTACTCACAAACGAAGCTGGTCGTCTCTTTGCAGGGCCTGGAGTGAGTCCCACAGGGCTCATCTCAGCACCCCCCCATCATCTACTTGTGTCATAATACATCACCACACCGCCAGCTCCAGAGCAGCGTGAAGGGTGGGGGTGGAGGGAAGGGGAAGATTGCTCAGGACCCTCAGGGCTTGGCCCACTGGCCCCAGCAGAGCCCTCAGGATGGAACATATTTCTCTGTGGCCTGCCCCTCCCTTCCCCACCACTCTGCCTGCATCAAGATTATGTCAAGGTCACACACCAAGTCTATTGAAGGAATTATAGGGTGGCAGGTAAAGTTAAAACTGGATACCAAAAATGCCTGTTCCTGGAGTCCAAGGGAAGTGTCAAATGCACCCCTCACGTGGGCCGTCCCCTCCGTTTCTTCAACCTCCAGGAGGCACATCCTGCCCACCCTGTCCTACGGGGGCTGCTGTCCTGACAGGGTTTGCCCCTCTCCACCCACCAGTGACAGAACATGCTGTTTCCCCAGTCGTACATCTCCCCGAGTACCAGCAATGCAGCCAAGAATAACCTCCAGGAAAAGATGGTGTTGAAATCACTGGGCGATAATCTGGGGAGAAAATTCAGTTGGAGTCACACCTCACACCTTAGAACAAAAACCAGTTCCAGTTGGATCATAGCTAGGAGGACTAAAGAATGAAGAAAAACTCCCTAGAAGCAAACAAAGGGATTTTTTGCGTGAGTTTGACTTGGTGTGGCCTTTTCTAAAGATAATAACAACAACAACAACAACAACAAAAAAAAAAACACACACATACAAAAGCCATAAGGAAAAAAAATGGATACATTTACTAAAAAAAATCAAACATTTCCACATGGAAAAAAAAAATCAAAGTTTAAAAACAAACAACAGGCTTAGGAAAAAATTGCAAATTTCATAATGTATAAAGGGCTCTTATAAATCAATAAAGAAAAGAACATGAGTCCCATTGAGGAATGGACAAAGGAGATGAACATATAGTTCACACAAAAGGAAATCTGAAAGACTCAACCATTGAAATCATGCTTAACCTCATTCCTCTAAGAGAAATGCAAATTAAGTAGGCAAAGCTATGAAAGGTTGATGCACTCGCTGGTGACCATGGGGAAAAGTAGAAAGTTATAGTTGCTTGTTGGAATGTAAATTATGCAACCTCCATGAAAGCAATTTGGCAATATCTATCAAAATTAAAAATGCACAGGCCGGGCGTAGTGGCTCATACCTGTAATCCTAGCACTCTGGGAGGCTGAGGTGGGAGGATTGCTTGAGGTCAGGAGTTCGAGACCAGCCTGAGCAAGAGCGAGACCCTGTCTCTACCAAAAATAGAAAGAAATTAGCCGGGCATGGTGGCGCATGCCTGTAGTCCCAGCTACTCAGGCAGCTGAGGCAGGAGGATTGCTTGAGCCCAGGAGTTTGAGGTTGCTGTGAGCTAGGCTGACACCACAGCACTCTAGCCTGGGCAACAGAGTGAGACTGTCTCCAAACCACAACAACAAAAAAGAAAAGCCAGAACTTTTGACCTAGCACTGCCCATTTCTAGGAATTTATCCTACAAACTGACACACATGTGAAATTATGTCCTGCGTGCTGTTTCTGAGAGTAAATGATTGGAAATAGCCTACCCGGAGGGGCCTGGCTGAGTAAATCGGGTGTGTCTTCACCTTATGTATCTGCAGCTATTGAAAGGGATGAGGGTGGGGCAGCGCCACGTGCAATGACGTGAGAACAAGATGTAGTATATGTATAGGATGGTAACCTCGTGTTTTTTAAATAAGAAGGGTAAGCATTTCCAAACACTGCCAGTGCCCTCCAGACCTCTCGGCCCCGTCTCCCCTGCCCTGTTCCAGAAGGTTGAGCTGCACAGGTGGCATCCACCCAGTTCTGACCTCTGGCTTCCAGGTGGGCCTGGCCAGTGGGGGGCCCCCTCCGGAGCTTAGCAGACTGGAGGGGGAAGTTGTGTTTATTCATTCCCTTGGCCCCTCCCAGTCCATCCTCCATCTCTGGTTTTTCTAAACCAGAGATCTGGTCACATTTCTCCCTGTTTACAACACTCTGTGTCTCCCCATTACCCTCTGGATGGAGGTCAGATCCCCACCGTAGCTTTTGAGGGTCTGCTGCTGTTGCCCACTCGTCTTCTTATACTCTGTAACCTCTCCTAGGCTCCTGGTCTTGGCATAGCTCCCTCTGTCTGCGGCCATCCTCCTGCCCCCTTTGAGGGGACAGCCTCAAAGGGTGTGCTTGTCCTCTCTTGGCTGCTGTGCTCCTGCCCTCACAGTGTCGGCTGCCCATGCAGTGCCTGCCCCCAGGCTGGGCTCTGCCAGGGGCTGAAAGCAGGGAGCACTCCCTCCACCGTACCCCAGTGCTCCTGGAATGCAGAGTTTGACTAAAGGGACAGAGGCTCCCCGGGGCTCTAGGCCTCTGAAACCATCCAGGATTGTGCTTTGTTGCAGAGCCCAGCTCCAGGCCTTCCAGACTTTGGGAAGAAGGTGCCCTGCTTGCCTCACCATCTGGGAGGTTGGACCAAAAGAAGCCAGGGAGGACCCAGGGCACCGGCATCTGGCTCACCAGAGACCAAGGCTCAGGTAGCCGGGAGGAACAGCTGTTGGTCACGGCAGGGTAGGAAGGGGGCTATGTGTCATCAGTAAGAAGCCATGTTTTAAAAAATAACTCTGCTGTCAGTAGTGGTGAAACAATATAATAAATATGAGAAATAAATCTCGTTACCATGTAATGAGCTGCCTTATTAATGTGTTAAACTTGTAAGAAATGCTTAAGTGTTTAATTGGCAACTAATGAGGGTGCCAATTAGGAATCATTATACATTTCTTTAAAAATCCTAATTGGCAGGGGGGCATTTCAATCAATGCCACAGGGCTGGCTCCATGGGAACTCCGTCCTGGCAGTGTATCTGGTGGCTGTACCTGTAGGGCCACACATCTGGTGGCTTGCCCATTGGAACCCACAACAAGGTCAGGGCTACCTGGGTTGGACCTGGCCTCAAATCCCCCCCAGGGCCCAAGACTCAGTTTCTCCTCTGCCAATAAATCCTGCTATGAATCAGAGCTCACCTGAAATGGTGCTTCTGTAAGGAGGCTGCCCTTTTCTCCACCAGATGGGAGGACTTGGCCTGTTCTGAGACCTCGAGACACTGGGCGCTCACTTGGGACCAGATTCTTCACCAGTGCCAGCTCCCCCAGAAGCCTGGAAGCAGAGTCACCAGGAGGCTGAGTGAAGGCTGAGCTGGGATTGGGGCTGCCGTGGGGCTAGTAAGTTCCTGCAGCTGGAGACAGCTGAGAAGCAGCACTTACGTGCATCTTGGAGCACCCTCAGGACCTCCCCAGGGGCAGGACCCGGGCCTCTATCTCAGCTCTGGGCACCTTTACAAGCAGCCCCTGCATGCCTGGGGCAGAGCCAGGCAATGGGACTGATACACTCTGTGCCTCCTGCCTCGATGGCTCCAACCCCCTTCTCAGGAAAAGTAAAGCCAAGTAGATCTATATTCCAGGCCAGACCAGCAGAAGAGGCTGTCCTTAGCAGCCGGAGCATGATTAATTGCTAAATTAATCACCCGAGTAATTGCCAGAGAGCTGGGAGGAGGGCAGGGAGGGAGGTGGCTGCCCACCAGGGGAAAGGCCCTGCCCAGGGCAGGGTGGGAAGTAACCCTGGCACAGGCACGGGGTGAGGGGGGAGAGGCAGGAGACTGGCTGCTGTCTGAGCAGATGGCTTGGGTTGGGCAAAATGAGAAGTAGCAGGTTGAGAGCCTTGGAGGCCAGACTAGAGCACTCCAGAGTTCATCGGAAGCATTAAAGGCCTGTGAGTGGTGGACAGAGGGGCAGTGGCTGGGTATGGCTGGGAGCTCGGCAGGGGTGGCTGGAATGCCCAGGAAAAGCTAGCCAGGTGGTACTTATGGTTCTGCTTGTAAGACTTGGGGGAAAGGGAGTGACCAGCCTTGGGGGCTGGGGGCCGAGGGAAGGCCCTGGTTTCTGGCCCGGGGACTGGGAAGATAGGGGGCATCCCCGTGCCAGACAGAGAACTAGTTGGGGCAAGGAGCCAGCCTCTCCCCTGCAGTCTGTGGACCTCCAGCCCTCCTAGGCCCTGAGCTCTTCTGTGGCTCTTACATTAGGAGTGGCTGGGGAAGCGGCCAAGTAGCCTCTGCCATCTGCCGGTTTTCAGGAACTGTTAGGGACCTGAGGGACCCCATCCTTCCCAGTGGAAAAGTACTCCATGGCCTTGTGGCCCAAGGCTGCTGCTTGGAGCCAGGTCAGAGGGCTCTCTGGCCCTGCCCCAGCCTGCTCGCCTGTCCCCGCTGCACCCACTCATTCTCCCCTGGCTGGATCCTTCAGACCTTTACAGTGTCACTGATTTAGGAAATATTTACCTTGTATTCCTCCCTGTTAGGCACTGCTCTAGGCCCTCTACAAATACGGACTATTTGTTTGTTTGTTTATTTAATTTATTTATTTATTGTAGAGGTGGAGTCTCACTATATTACCTAGGCTGGCCTCAAACTCCTGGGCTCAAACGATCCTCCTGCCTCAGCCTCCTCAGTGGCTGGGACTACAGGCTAGAGTCACTGCACCTGGCTTGAACTCTTAATCCTATCAAGTAGGGAGGACCTGCCAACTTTATAGATGAGGAAACTGAGGCAAGAGGTTCAGAGACTTGCCTGGAGTCACACAGTGGCTGAGCTGTGATTCAGACCAGCTTGTTCATGCAGCAAAGGGCCCTCAGGGGAGTCTAGTTGCCCCAGGATCCTTTGACAGGGGTCTCTGGGACACTTGTCACTGGCGGTCAGAGCTGATTCCCTGTTAGTCATGGCTCCTCTTGAAGCTGAAAGAGGACCGGGGCTGTCACTTCTCCTCCTCAGGGGCCCTGCCTGCTGCACTTGATCACTCATAACCTCTGGGCAGGGGTGCTTGTTTCCTGCTCCCCGCCTTGTTGATGACGAGGTATGCAGAGGGGGTGGCACAGCCCTCCCCAGTCACCCAGCTGGGCTGCTGGAGGCAGCAAACGCCCCCTCCCACTTGTGCACGCAGGGGGATGCAGGAGCCCAAAGGGTTCCTCAGTGACACACTCAGGAACCCCCCCTGAGGGACGCTGGGATAAACCAGACCCATTCAAGCCTTGTCTAGGAGTCCCACAGAGCTGGGTTCAAATCCTGTGTGACCTAGGACAAGTCACTCAACCTCACTGAGATTCCACTTCAGGTAGGATAGCTGGCTGATCGCATGAGAGCTCAGTGGAAA
This sequence comes from Eulemur rufifrons, assembly GCF_041146395.1. Taxonomy (NCBI): domain Eukaryota; kingdom Metazoa; phylum Chordata; class Mammalia; order Primates; family Lemuridae; genus Eulemur; species Eulemur rufifrons. The sequence continues at coordinate 155,265,198 of NC_090989.1, forward strand.
GGAGCTGGGGGGGAGAGAGATGTCGGGAGACCTTTTCTGTGCAATGCCCTGGGCGGGCACTGAAAGGAGGTAGGTTTTGAGATAAAGATGGAGCAGGTGTTTACAGTGGAGGTCCCAGGGTAGGCAAAGGTGTGCAGTGAGGAAACCCCAGGACAGTTGATCAGCCGCTGCTGTGAGCTTGGGCCCTGACTGAGGGGCATGTCCTCGACCTCATCCCTTCCAACCTCCAGCCAGCCGACCCGGCCAGGGGCCCCGTGCTGACAGCTGTGGTGGGACAGCAGAAGACTGGCTCTCTCCCCTCATGGAAGCTGCTTGGTGAGGCCTAGAGGGCCCAGTCCCTGTGCCACTCTCAGTGCTTGCAACGGCCCCTGCTGTCCCCCCAACTGCGCACAAGGGCTGCAGGGTGGCGTGGTGAGGCCTTGGGGCTCACTCTTTATCTCCTGCTGACAGAGGCTGTCTCGGTCTCAGGGCGGGGGCCACAGTTTAGACCCCCTGAACCCAGATGCAGGGGGCCTCTGGGGCCCGGTCTGGGGAGAACCACCCTCCATAATAAAAATACAAATAAATGCATACATTTATTTAAGGCTCTTCATGTGCTTCTCATATATTAACTCATTTAATTCCCATGAAGCAAGAACCACTTATTCAATTCCCCATTTGATAAATCACTCTGAGCACCTACAATGTGCCAGGCTCCATTCTAGAGGCTCAGGCCCCAAACGTGACCAGACAGGTTCCCTGACCCAGCCCTAGGCCAGACCTGCTCCTGGCAGGAAGGAAGCAAACAGCTCCAGTGCACCAGACACCCGGACCCCAGACACCTAAAAAAGACCTCCAGGCCAAATTTCACCAAGGCACACCCCTGCTCTGCCCCCCACACACACTTGATAATCTGGGCCTGCACTGCCACCTGGTGGTCACACTGGGGATGGCCCCAAACAGTGCCTTGCATCTCTCCACTAAGGGAACTTGAGTCCACTCTACCCACTCAGGCTTGGGATGGTCACCGTCTGGGGAGTGGGAACAGGCCTCCAGGGCCCCTTTGGAGAAAGTGGAGATGGGTGTGGTCCCTCTGGGGTGGGGGTCAGTCAGCAGCACCCATTGGCCTGGGGATCATCACAGAGCAGTGTCCAACGGATCCATTCCCCATACGACGAGGGGACGCAGCAGAGGAGCAGAACAGGCATCACAGGTAGTGCTGGCCCGGCACAAAAATGTAGACACTCCGTGTCTGCAGGGGTCACCTGCTGAGCTCACCGTCGTTAGTGTCCTGGCTGTAAGGAAGTCCACCATCCTTTACGCCCTGTCCCTGCCCAGCCTGAAATGTCCCACCTCGTGGCAAACCCAGCGTGAGGCCCAGTACAGCTAACGCCCTGCCCTGCCCTCAGTCAGAGGTGTCGCTGTCCTGCCGGGTGGGACTCTTCTGAGGCCAGCCCCGTCTGGGTGCCCTGAGTGCCAGAGCCTGGCAGGGGGCCTGATGTAGAAGAGCTGGGGATGTTTGAAGAGAATGAGTGTGCAGTGAGAGGAGGGGGCAGCTCCGTCTTCAGAGAATATTCTTTCCTGCTTTGGGAGTCTTGGGTTTGAGCTCTGGGGTCAACCCACCTGGGGTCAAATTCAGGCCCTGCCTCGGGCTAAGCAACCCTACTGCTCTGTGCCTCAGTTCCCCCATCTGTAATATGGGAGTACAAGGGTGCCCACTCTGCGTTGCTGGGCGATTAAACGGGCTCTGATTCTGTCTGAGTGCCCCGGGAGGTCCCCACATACAGACTCTGGGGCTGACCCATGCACAGGGATTTACAGCAGGAATCCTGCCTGCCTCCTTCACCCGGGGCTTCAGAGTGTCATTTTTATTGACCCATTATTGAGCCTCTGATAAATCCCTTAAATCTCTCATAATCTGGTGTTCTCAGGCTCCTCTGGGTAAAGAGCTTTGGCCAGGGAAGGGTTTGGCCCACAGTCGCACTGCTTGGCCTGCCAGCAGGGGTGTGGGAGCAGCATAGGGGCCCAATGTCTGCCAGCTGGGCCCCAGCTCAGGGGTCCGAGTAGCAGGGCCAGGACGAGGGCAAGGCGAGTGAGGCACCCAGGGCACAAGATGGAAGGAGCGCTCACGCTCAGGCTGGGGAGAGGGCGGTGGCGGCACCTGACAGTCAGTGGCCCCTCGTTCACTTCACCTAGTCCCGGCCCTGCCAAGTGAGCCCCCACATTAGGGCCGGTGGCCTGGTGGCTGCTGTCCATGCCACATGGGGGAGAGACTGAGTGCAGAAGAGAGATCTGGGGATGGGACCAGAGAACTCCTGGGCCACCAGGAAGGTGACCCAGTGGGTGGCAGCATGAGCTGGCACTGGAGACTGGAAGGCAGACTGGGGAGCCAAGTGCCCAGTGCCTGCTGGGTACCCTGCTAGGCCCCAGCACCCCCTGTCTCTGAGGCTTATCTGAGGCTCCTTTCTGGAATGGTGTGGAAGGACCAAGCCCCTGGCTGTGAGCCTGATGACCCCAGTCTCTGGGTGCTGGATCGCCTCCTCTGCAATATGGGTGACGGTATGCCCCCTGGCGGGCCAATGAGAGTAAAGTGAGGCTGTGCCAGACCACACCAATCAAGGGTAACTGTTACTAGGACAAGATTCTGGGCCTCAGATAGCTCAAGGCCCCTCTGGTGTCTCTCTGGCTGTGGGTACCTGGGAGGTGGACGGCACACTTACTGTCAGCAGGGAAAACTGTGACCTGGCCCTCCCCATGAGCTTGTCCATTGTGCCTGGCACATGGCATGAGCTCAACAGTCACACCTCATTATGATTACTTATTGTTGTTGTCATTGTTATTACCCCAAGCCCCTTAATCTCTCACTGCACCCACAGGAAGTGGAGCTGACCTCACCCACCCCTACTAACCTAGGCCTCCAGGCCTCCAAAAGAAGTGCACTAAGAGCCGGGGGTGGGGGGGATGGGGAGGTGGAAATGGCCAGGGGAGACTCATCCCTAATGTTCTGCTTGACCAGTAGCCAGAGGACAGGAGGCCTGCCAGCCCCGAGGACTGGAACATCTGCTGTCCTCTATTATGAAATGGGACTGAGACAACCCACCTTCCCTAGCCACTGTGGGCATGCTGGTCCCTGGCACAGAGCCTGACTCTGGGGCTACCATATACAGAGACCTGTTGTGTGGGACTCCTGCCCCGGGGGCTCAGGAAGGGCTGGGGACACCAGCGGAGCTGGATGGAGCTCAGCAGCCAGTCCTGCACCCCTGTGCTTGTCGTGGCCCACGCGGAGGCCCTGCCCACTGACCCAACAGCTGACAGACTCAGTGGAACCAGCCAGAGTCCGTGTACATTGACCAGTGGGCAGAGAGTGAGGCAGGTGGCTTCCTGCTTGTGGGCCGCCTCTGCCCAGCACAGTAGCTCAGGGGCCAGCCGTGTGCCCACTGCCTGTGGGGAAAGTGCCCCCAGCTCCAGGAGGCCCAAGACCTCAATCGGGCCACAGGACAGTGCCAGGAACTTCAGCCACTCCGGGGCCTGCCTTCCCTCAGTGAGACGGAGAAGGCACGAGGGGGAAGGCTGCACGAGGAGGTCCGGGCAAACACACACAGGCTGGCTTGTAATGGGACAGAGAAGGGTGGGAGAGGCAGTGGGGACAGAACAAGACTCCCTCCCATGTTTGTCAGGGGCCTAGTCTGGTTGGGCAGGCAGAACTTACACTTGGAAAAGTTGACCCCAGGGGAGGACCCCCACCTGTGTCCCCCAAAGTGGACAAGCCTACCAACATCCACTGTGCCCACCCCCCTCAAGTACCATGGGGCCAGAGCTGGCTGGCGCCCCTGCCAGCACATTTGCTGAACATGCCGGTGCCACTCCTGGCAGGGGCACCCGGGGGAGCAGAGCCACCTCACAGGGGTCTCAGTCCAGAGTACAGGAGAAGGTCCAAGGGGGCCTGGGGGAGGTAGACAGACTTGGACTGAGATCTCAACCCAGCCTCCACCCCACTGGCCCCCACATGTCCACGAAGGTGCGGTGGGAAACCATAGCCAGAAGGAAACCTCAAGGCCACCAGGAAGCCATGAGCAAGCTCTAAGGTCCCAGAAGAGCAGGGTGAGGCCTTCCCAGGGTGAAGGGCTCTGCTCAGTTTGGGGAGTCCCGTTTGCTGAGTGCCTCTCCTTCCCCACCTGGACCAAGGGTGGAGGTCCTGTCTCTTCGACAGGGGTCTCCATGAACAAAACCATCTGGTCAGAAAACAGCCTGGGGGATTATGAAATCGGTGACATTCTTGGGTGCCAGCTCTGTACAGGGAGCCAGCCCAGTGTCCAGGTTCTCCTCCCAGCTTTGCCTTCATGACCTGCCACCCCTGCCACCCAGCTGTGTGACCCTGGGCCAGTCCCACCGCCTCTCTGAACCGCCTGTGCTTTCTCTGTAAAAGGGGCTAATGCTTGTCACGGGTTAAACAATGACAGAGGGAGTACACCGCACGTAGCAGGACTGTGCCGTGGGTGGGAGGTGGGAAGGTGGGGGCCCAGAGACCCCACTGGCAGCCTTGCTCAGGGTGCTGGGCTCAAGACAGGCATGGGCCCAAGTCCAGAGTGGGGGCTGGGGACTCAGACAGGGCCTGGACCAACCCAGGTGCTTGCTTTCTTTTAGACTAAAGAAAGAACATTGACTAGGACAACAGTTAAAGGGAAAGTGAGCATGGCAGGGCCAAGGCGGAGAAGCCCAGCACAGTCAGGGAGAGCAGCCAGGGAGGGACATCCAGAGAAAGGCCCCCAGGAGGGCAGCCTGCGGCCAGGGGCTTTATGTGTTCTCCATGCCTTCCCTGCCAGTGTCTCCAGCGCGTGGGACAGCCCCGGCCTGTCTTGCCCTCCAGTAGGAGCGTGCTCTGGCAGGAGGGTGCACCAGGCTCCAGCCCTGCCAGTCCCTGCAGCTGGACTCCAGGCACTCATCCCAGCTGGAGCGCCTGGCTAAGCTGTGGCATCTTCTGTCACCAGGACAGATGGGCCGAGGTGGTGCCCAGGTGCCCATCAGGCAGGCCTCCTTCCCATAGCCACCACCCAGTCCCCCTCCAGACTCAAAGGTGCAAGGCCCCCAAGCAGACTTCACCCAAGACTTCCTCTGAGGACACCTCTTGAGAGACAACTGTCACCCCCACTTTAGACCTGGAAGGCTACAGGGTCTGGGAAACAGTTATATTTGACGTTACCAGAGAAGCTCTGAATTGCTGTCTTTGTCCCAAGTTGTCTCTCTAAAGTCCCACAGTGAGGGGAAGTACCTGGTGACTCTGAGAGCCTGGTTTAAGCTAGGCCAGGCTGAGGGTGGGCACAAGCGACAGTCCCCAGCCCCTTCGCTGCCCCACCTAGACCTTCCCTTTCTAAACCCTCTCCTGGCAATTCCTGTCTCTCTCCTCCCCATGACCGCCGAGAGAGGAGAGCAGGGTTGCTTTGCCCACTGTACGGATGGGTCACCTGAGGGCCAGGGAAGAGGAGGGACACTCCCAAGGCCAGTCCCAGGGCCAGTTAATGCCAAGTCCATGACTGGAACCTGAGCCTTGGGAGTCCCGAGTAACAAGCTCCCTTCTCCCCAATTTCCTGCTCCTCCCATGGCCCAGGACGCCTTCTTTCTTAAGCCTCTGTCCCAGCTCCCCCTTTCCCATCTGCTCAGCCCTCTCACCCAAGCTGGAACCATGGGTCTGTCTTCTTCTGCAGCCCCCAAGTCCCCAGGCAGGACAGGCCTGAAACTGGTGCCAAGAAATGTGGCAAGGGCCATGTGATTGCCCAGCCTACCTTCTTCTCTTGGTGCTGTGGAAAGAGCAGACAGCCCTGGGCTCCAAAGCCCGACCAGTCACTCACCCTCTCTACCACCCCAATTCCTCATCTGTAAATGGAGCTTGGGAGCTCTTGCAGGTCTGGCCTCCTGGGACCCTCCATCAGCCCCGGCCCTGCTGCCTCTAACCTGTGACCCTCCCCACCACAGGCAGTGACCTCTTAACACTCCTTAGTGGGACCAGAGTTTATGTTGTTGGGCCCCCCAGGCTAGGGGAGAGGGGGCTGCTCTGCTGGACCGCCAGCTGAACTGGGAGAGGGGAAGCTGGTGTTGCTGCAGCAGCAGGATCAGCCCAGAGTGGACGCCACAGTGCGTACTGGGAGAAAGAGCAAAATGCTACTGGGTGTCTTGGGAAAATCCACGTGTAGAGAGTGTTTCTCACTGGGTTCTCTTGCTCTGCTGCCAGACAGCTTTCTCCACATCAGTCATGGCCATGGCCACACCCACAGAATGGGAAGCAGAGGCTGCAACATCCTGGCTTGCAACCCAGGCCCTGGTGAGTCCCCCAGAAAGCAAAGGCACCTGGTGCCTGCCCCTCTGCCTCCTCCAGGCAGCCCTCCCTGACTAGAACTCTTAGGGACCAAGAGCAACTCAGTCAGCAGTCTTTCTCTAACCCAGCAGACTTGGCCCTGCAGGGCAGGAAGCCCCCGTCACCTCCAAGTACACTATTGGGCACACAGAAAGTGCTTGATTACTCCTGTGAACTCTGTGCATGGTGGTGGTGGGGACACCAGGGAGGCCCCTGTGTGATTTTCACTTTTCTTGCAAGTTACATGGGGTGTTTGGCTACCTGAGATTTTGCCATAAATCTGAGAAACTGGCCCAGGCTGTGACCTATTGATCAAAGTTGCCCTGGCTTGATAAGGAAGGCCTTGGTATCCCCCGCATGAGGCCAGGGATGGGCCCCCTGGCCTCAGAGTAAAGTCTGTCTCCACCTCCCTCCGTGTCTGCAGATTCAAGCTCAGAGTAACACCTTCAGACAGAAACCCTGGCCCCTGGGGGGGCCTCAAGTCATTCTGGGATTCCCTCTCTCCCCTGACCACCCCCCAGCCCACACAGGAATCCCGGGCCTACCACACTTGTAGATCCAACGAGGATCCCAGAGGGTCACCTTTTCAGATGAATCCTGAGAGAGAGGGGACCCTTCAAAGCTGGGAGGAGATCTGAGAAGCAGGGCAGAAAGTCTCTTTGACTCAGATGGCTTTCCCCAGGCCAGGCCTGTCCTGCCCACAGATGCCCCTCCCTGCTTGCTGCCCTTTCCCCCACTCCCTCAGGTGCCCTGATACCTGCCCTGGTCTTCCACTTGCAGGACCAAACACCCACGGTGCGGGGTGGGAGGTGGGGACCTCTGCCAAGGAGCTCTGGGGGTGGCGAGTGAGAGAGCAGGCCAAGGTCACATACCCAGGCCCAGGTGGGATGGCATCGTGGTCTCACCCCACTCCACCCATCTAAGGGGTCTCCGTGCTCTCCCTGCCCCTTCCTCCCCTCCCTGCACCTGACGCATGCACACTTTTTGCTCATTTCTCAGTGTCTCTGGCCTTTCAAGAGTATCCTCTGGGTGACCATAGACACCCCTACCTGCAGTTGCCACCCACCCCCATCCTGAGCCCTCAGAGGCCAGTGTGGATGGGGATGCCAGAACAGCATTTCCTGGGGTTCCCCAAGATATCCTCAGCCATGACCCCCACACTGAGGCCTGCAGAGGGCTGCAGCTGACAGGATAGGGTGGGAGTGTCTGCCCCCAGCCTCTGGACACCCTCAGGCATACCCTGACCCGCCTCTGCCTTCTCTTTCACATAGCTGTGGTCATAAAGACATAGACCGATAGTGCGTGTGTGTTATATATGTATGACACAGGCATCTCTTTTCCTATTTAACATCTGCCTCCTCCATCTAGAATGGAAATTCAGAGTCTGGGTTGGTTCACTGATGGGACCGTGGTGCCAGGCTCACGACAGAAGCTCAGTAATGTTTCTGGAAGGAAGCCACAGCAAGGTCGTACGGCTCTACAGGAGTTTCTGGGTTCTCCCCCACAAGAACTTTCCTTCACATTCTGAAGGCATCCCCAGTGTCTGCCTGCAGGCAGGCAATGGGATTATGTTTTCACTTTGGCTTGAAGGTGACACTTCACTTTATTAAACAAGAAGATAGTCTCCTTTGAAGGCACCCAGCCGTGTCCACCCTGATGCCACCCACCACAAACTGCCACAGCGTCTGACCCGGAGCCCTAGTTGCTATTCACGAGGAGGGGTTTCACTTATGGAAGTGCGTGTGTCGGGCAGGGGGCACTTTCCAAAGGGCCTCTTTTAACAGACACTTTCAGGAGCAGTGAAGGCAGGCAGGCAACTGCCTTGCACTCCTGCCTGGCTGAGAGCAGTGAGCGCACCAGGCTCAAGGCCTCAAGGAGGACGTGCCAACCAGAACCTTCCACTCCAATATTTATCGATACCACACTCTGTGGAAGACCCAGGAACTTGCTGGGTTTTGGTTTTCCTGTAGGACTGGGAAACAGAGCTAGGAAGCAGAAGAAGGTGGTTGGAGGGGAGAGGTGACCATGAGAACACAAGAGGTAAGGACACGGCCCTGGCACCCACGGGGACAGCTGTCCTGTGTTCATCACCAGCAGGAAAGGTGCATGGGGCAGACGGGGAGAGAATGGGAACAGGGTTCTCCTGGAGCCCCCTCCAGGCCCTCGTCCCTCCGTGCCAGCCTCACTCCACAGGCCCCGTTTCTTCAGGCTCCCCCAACACTGGGTTTTCTGTAGCTCCTACATTCCTGGGCCGAGGCTACCCAACGGGGGGAGCACACAGCCCACCCCCCTGCCCCCTGGAATGCTGCCAGCCTTCTGAGGGAAGGAGACCCCTTCCAAAGGCCAAGGCCATCACCGACAGGCCCAGCCGCAACCCCAGTGTGTGTGGCCCATGGAGTGCTTGGTCCTCAGCCTTACCTAAGGCCCTGCCACCCAGCCCCCACCACCAGTCCAGCCCGCCATCATGGAACTGGGGGGCTTACACCCTCCTTGTTTATGTGATGCCAGCCTGAATGCTCAGCTCTCTGGGGGAGGGTCTGGATGACACTTAGAGTCCTGGCTTGTGGGATTTTCAGTGCTAAAATTGGGACAGTTCTGGGAAAACCAGGACAGATGGTCACCCTAGTGTCATTCTCCCCCAAACCCTTTTGAATCCTGTAGGTAAGTTCCACACACATAACCCTAATGGCTTCCCATCTCCCACCCATCCCTTGTGTTCCAGAAAGGCCATGATGTCATTTTGTTCCTTTTTGTGTTTCAGACCCAGCTCCTATGGGTCCTGAGTGCCATACCTCACCCTGGCTCTTGGGGCTTAAGCCCCCTCCCTCCCTTGGTCCCACAAGGTCCTGTGTGCTTGGCCCCCAATCCAGGGAGTGGCAGGTGTTGTGACCTCATTCCACAGTTGAGGGACAAGGTCCCAGACCAGCTTGAACTCAGGGTAAGAGGCATTTCCTCAGATCAAGGCAAACTAGCCAGGCTGCCACCTCATAGGTGGGATCCAAGCGACTATCCCCAGACCCCCACAGCCCCTCACACATCTTGTTCCATCCTGGGGTTCCACGCCCTGAGTGTCACAGCCTCACACTCTTATCGTGTAAACATCTTAATTACATCTTTAATGCTCTCACATGGAGATGGTTGGAGTTAAATTACAGATTTCTGCATCCTAAATTACCCGCAGCCCTCCAGTCGGCTTAAGTGCTAACATATTTATAGCATCCAGAAGAGGGAATAAATCCAGAACCTTCCCCACGGGGGCCTCCTGGGCCCCAGCCTCCTGACACGTGGTATTTGCCCAATGGAAGATCTACACATGCTGCTCCTGCATCCCCTCCAAACAGTGGAGGACAGCGACGGTGGCGGGCCAGGCCTAGGAACGTGACTCTGTGCAGGCTCGTGTGCACGTGTATGCCCAGCATAGAGAAATGTCCAGCTCTTGGGGTCTGTCTCCGCCTAATGCCATGCCCAGATGCCCCTGGCATCAGCCCCAACCCTCCAAGGCTTATGGGGAGGCCAAGTGCAAAGACCTTCCCCGGACTCCAGAAACACTGTGAACCCCTTCCCATAGGTGGGATGGAGGTGGGGGAATTAAAAAATAGAGCAGGTTTCTTAGGTCTCTTTCCCAAGGGGTAATCCTCCACCCTCTTTCAGGCAGTCGGAACTTCCCCCACTAGACTGAAGCCTGTGAGCACTGTCCTCACACCAACAGCCTCTCCCCACCCCAGACCCTTAATGTAGTCCCAGACAGGGAGCTGTGTTCACCAACAGGTCAGCCTGCCTTTTAGAACCCGGTGACGAAGTGCAGTGGACAGTGGGACCCTGCCTTGTTTCCCTCTTCCTGCAGTCCCTGAACACTGAATGTAGAGGAGGTCGCCTACCCTCATGCTCCACTGGATGGGGTTGCCTTGGAGGGTGGAGCCAATGCAGAAGGTTTCTGTCTTGCCCGCCGTGCTGGCACAGGCCCGTGCCTGCCTGAGGGCACACTCACACACTCACGTACACACGAGGCTCTCAGCAGGTCTAGGGGCTGGATCCTCCACATATGTTCCCCCACTTCCTTCGCCCTCAGCTCCCGTTCTAGCTCAGTCTCAACAAACCACTGGCTGCCAGGGATGGGTGGCTGGGAGACCTCATGGGCCCTCTAGTATGGATGGCCCCCAAGTAAGAGCAGCCCTTCTGCCAGCATCCTTGCCTACTGGGCAGTTCCAGCTCCATTCCTGGGCCTTCACGTGGTTGCCTCTCCCCACCCCAGAGGAGGCTCCAGATTACAAAAACAGGTCTCTCCCTGACAGAAAGGAACCCCCACGTCCCCTCCCCTCCCACTCCAGATCTCCCCCAAGTTTCCTCAACAGTAGAGGAGCAGACCCTGATATGAGGGGTCTGGACAGGTGACGGGGAAGCCAGTAGTGGCTCTTGACCTTCCTGGCATGAGGAATGCCCTACATGCGAGGCAGGAGAGGTCAGGTCAGGAGAGGTCAGTGGCCGGATGCCCAGTCTACCAGGGTCCTCTCTTAAAGCCTAGAGAGTCAGCACGTAGGTCCACAGAACAGCTGGGGCCTGGCCTGGCCCTTTCCCGTCTTGGCAGGGCAGGTCCTGAGAGTAGGTCTTGACAATCAGGGAGTGGGCAGTTTTGTGGGCACCGTGGCAGGTATCTCTATCAGAGGTCCAGGCCTGTCCCCAGGCCACTCACGCATGGATGGCGTTGGCTACGTCGGTAAACACCAGCCGGCTGGGCCTCTGCAGTGGGCCCTGGGAGGGAAGAATGGCCTGCAGGGAGACAGGCAGGGGCATCAGAACTTGACCAAAGCCATGCACTCTCTGGCCTAGTCACCTCCACCCTCACTGCTGATGTCTGCCTGTGCTTGGCATGAGCTGTGCCTTCTGCCTGGAATGCCCTCCCTGCAAGCTCAGCCTAGAAATAAGACCTGGCTCAGATGACTCCTTCCCCCAACAGCCATCCCCAGCTTGCCCTGTCACCTTGGCAGCACTCACTGTGGGCCCTGGCATTGATTTAATTATGCATATATCACCTTTTCCTAGCAGGGGCTGCTCAACTGCACCCCCAGGTCCTAGCATAGCGGCTGGCACAAGGGAGGTGCACAGGAAACAAGTGTCAAATGGTCAGTAGTCCCAGGGGCTGGGTGGACCAAGGTTCTCAGTGCAATTTCCTGAATATCCCAAAGGGGCAATGTATCCTGACCCAGGTGACACAGAACTGAAGGCAAAACCAAGGGGTCTTCAGACTCTTAGCCCAACTCTTCCTGAGCCCAAGGAGACTGAAAGAGACTGAATGGGTCAGGAGGAGGCCAGGCCTGCTCATGACACTCTGGCCCTTGGGGATCTGGAGGAATGGTGGCAAGTAGTCAGGTGGCCCAGTGGCTCTGGCAGGATGACCACACAGGTACCTGTCCCTTTGGACACAGCAGGTGAGTTTGGCTGGGGTCTCCACCTGTCTGGCGTCTGTCAGTGACTAGGGATCTACCAGCCTACTCGGAGGCAACACTGCCCAAGAGTCTGACCCCATCCACAACCCACTCAGGACCATAGACCCTCAGGGAGCAGAGGAACCCAGGGTCCCAGCCCCCAATGATCTCCCCCATTAGTCCTCCCCTACTCTCCTAGCCAGAATGAATTAGGGCAAGAATTAGGATTTTCATTTATAGATGGGAAAACTGAGGCTCAGAGATGCCTGTGGGGCTCCCAAGATCAGCAAGCTATCTGGGCAGAGTCAGGCTGGATCCCCAGGCTGCCCTGACTTGGCTTGGTGCAGTGTGTCTGCAGGTGGCCCTGGAGCAATTCGACCAGTTTCTGAATAAACCCAACAAAACCCATATACCCAACAGCTGCCACCTGACCACGTGACATGAGAAAGGAGGGAGGGTGAGGGTGGAGGAGTCATGATGGCTGCAGATGGGGTGGGGAGCCCAGCCAGTGCCCACCTTGCCCTGCGCGGCCTGCACGGAGGCAGCAGCCTGCATGGAAGCAGCGTCTCGCCCGTGCTCCAGCAGCTCCTGTTCCAGCTCATCTTGTTCCTCTGTGGGGTCGAAGCTGTACATGGGCATGAGCTGGTGGCGTAGTTTCTCCAGCCTGGGGATGGGGCAGAGGCTGCTGGGGGCAGAGCAGGTCCTTCCCCTCCTGCCAGCCCTCCAGGCCCTGTCTACTGATCAGCTAAGCCACCGCACATAATCATGTTTAGGGTCCTAAGATTTCCCTTGAAATGGGATTATTGACAGACATTTTTGCACTTACAGTACCAGCTCCACCCCTCAGATGGGTGGCCTGGGAGGGAGCAGTTACCCATTCCTGGGACGGGGTAGGGCCATGGGCCATGAAGCTGTCATCAGTGGGGTACACAGAGACCACCTAGGTTGGGGCCCTGCTGCAATCACAGCCTCTGGAGCTGGGGTGGGGGAGGGGAGTCAGTGGCAGTCAGCTCAGGGCAGCAGGACAAGGGTGGCTGGGCAGTTGGGTGGGAGTAATCCCAACCTTCTCACCCCTTCTCCTTCCCCACCCATCCCCAATCCAGGGTGATACCTGCTTGCCCTGTGTGTGACATCTTAGTTAGGTGCCCTCGACCCCCCCTGAAGGAAAGTGGTCACCCCCAACCCTGAGTGGGCAGAAGAGGCCCTGACTCCCTGACCAGGGAGAGGAGCCTTTGTGGGGGATGCAGACACTTTCTTCTTTCCACCCACATCCCCTGGAGCCCAGCCCAGCACTGCCCATGGGCTGGAGTTTGGGGTGGCAGCTGGGGAATTACCTCTTCTTCTTCCTGATGTACAAAACCTGAAAGAGAAGGGGCAGCATCAGATGTCAAGGAAAGGAGGCCCCCATGGCTGCTGCCCCCCCACCTCTGGGAAGCCCTTCCCCCACCGACCCTGCCCATACCAAGCACTTCCTCCTCCTGGGTGCGACACACAACCTGGCACAGATTTGCTCCTCCATGTCCCCGTGGCCTGGCTCAGGGCTGGCACAAGGGGAGAGAAAACAGCACATAGGGAATACCTCTGGACCTGTCTCCTGTGCCCAGGAGTGTTTCCTGCCCTCTACTGACTTCATCCTACAACCTTTCTACCTCTCCAATTTTGGTGAGAAGGCAATTCACTCTGGCCCTCTGAATGCTGTTCCTCTAGAACAAAGAGTAAGGGAGCTTTTCTAGGACAAAATCTTTTGCTGAGAGTAATGAGGGCAGATTCTAGGCCCTGTTTTGGCCTTGAGGTTAAGGAGCCTCAGTCTGTTTAACCAGCACACGGCGGCAAGGGGGAACACTGGCATTTGCCTCGCGCTCGCCCCAGCAGGCCTCCTAGGCCCTGGCCTGCTCTGCATGTGCTGCATCCTGACCCTGCTTGCTGGCCGGCAGTTGCTCCCTGGCAGCAATCTGGAGCCTGTGGGGCCCATATGGCAACCCTGGTTTAACAGCAGCTACAACCAGGCCATGGAAGGACCATCCACAGCCCTATTTGTCAGAGCAACATGCTCCTGAGCCCAAGGCCAGCCATCAGAGCCACAAGGAATGGTGGGCAGAATGCTACCATTGATTGGCAGGCCCAAGGGAAGCTCAGGTGCACTCCCTCCCTCTCTGGTCTCAGCCTGCACAATCTCCAGTGGTCCCTCAGTGACATTCTGAGTGTCTATGTATCATCTTATGGGGACAAACTGCATCTTCAGGGGCTCACAGCAGATCAAGAAGCATCATACTCACCATTGGGGGGTACCTGCAGCAGCCCTCTCCCCAGCTCAGCTCCCTCCTGATGGCTGCCCCACTCCACTTCTCGTGACACTGAGGCCAGCTCTAATTTTGCATCCTCAGCTGTTCCCAACCACCCAACCTAGAAAGCACCCCTGCTCCCCTGCCCCCGCACCTGATTCCTCAAGGCAGTCCCTGTAGGCTTCCCTTGGAACCCTTGGTTTTTATCTGTCTCCCACTCCTCGTAAGAACCACAAGGCAGGACTTTATCTCCCCAAGTCCCAAAAGCCTTGTCCAAGGCAAGTACTCAGCAAATAATTGCTCAGTGAATGAATGAATGATTACTGCCAACAGCCTGCCATGCCCAGAGCATCCCACCCAGACCCTGTAGCCCACAATCCATCCCAACTACCCTTTGGCCTCCACTCCTATTGCAACCCCAAACCCACTTGCCTCACTGTCCAGCTTGCTGCTCTCAGAACCTCCTGCCTGCTCCCGGACTTTTGCCCATCAGGACCCTCCACTTTGAACACCCTCCTCCCCAAATCCTATGTGGCCTAAACGACCCAGCTCAAAACATTATGTATTCCTCAGAACCTTTTCTGGTTCTTCTAATTAGGAGAATTACCTCCCTGGTTTCTGGGCCCCAGTGGACAAATGTCTGGGGGAAAGGAGGACTGCACTGTCATTAACAGACAACTCCCTTCTGATCTACTTCTCTATATATCTGAACACTGATTACCCTCCCCAGCTGAGAGCCTCCCAGGCCAGTCTCAGTCTGCCCCAGCTCTCACCATGGCCACAGCCAGGCCAATCACTGTGATGATCCCAAGAGACAGAAGCATGGTACCCACACCGGCTGCACCACCAGCCACATCAGGGATTCTGGTGTCATTCAAGCTGGTGGCTTCTGGGCTGAGGGTAGTGGTCTCAGAGGCTGGCCCATCTGTGGCAGGTTCCAGATCAGGCTCAGAGGTGGGTGGATGGCTGCTGAACCAGCCCCTAGCAGATGCAATCCTGGAGTTCATGCTGATGCAGAGAGGGCTGAGGACTGCCTGTGGTCAGTTAACCTGCCCACTCTCTTCTGACATCAGGAGTGTCCCAGACTGTGGCTCCTACTACCCGTAGTGACCACCTGCACAGCCACTCCTTGGATAAAGGAAGCCCCCTGCCTCCCTGGATGCTGGAAAGGAAACAATAACAAAGATGAGGCCAAGGAGCTCGGCAGTAAGATGAAGTCCCTCTAGGTTCTGAAAGCACTGGGGAAATAAACGTTTGAGGAAAAGGACAAGGGCAAGCCAGGAGACATAAGGACAAGTGCTTTATATATCTATGGTTCCCATGTGTTTTTAGGAACAAAAATGAAGCTCTACCTCCTCTGTTTGTGGACAAGAGGATCATAGTGATCATACCTGGAAGATAGGAAAGGCAATGGGAGGTGTGAAAGAAAAAGTCCCTCCCCTGCACAATAACACCCCCCTCCCCCTACTCTCCACATCTCCCACCTCCTCACTCCCTGCCCCCTACATCCCTCATCCTGCTTGAGAAAAAAATACCACAGTTTTTTCCTTTCCTGGAGGGAAACGCTTGCCCAAGAAGCCAGACAGGCCTGTCTTTGAATCCTAGCTCATCTATTTAACTGGATGACCCCAGGTTAGTCACTCCACCTCTCTGTGTCTCAGTATTCCTGAGCCTAAGAGTTTATTAAGAATACCCCCACAGGGTCAAGAGTTACTGAAATGTCAGAATGAACAGGTCCCTGGAAAAGACTTAGCTCAGCACAAGCCCCATCCAAGTAAGTACCCAATAAATGTTAGATCTCCTGCTGGCCAGCCCAGTCAGGAAAGGGGGAGCCACAGGAGCCCCTCGACCCAGCCCACTGTTATGCACAGAGTAAGGGTTGGGGCTGATGTGGAAAGACCAGAAGACAGGAAGGAGAGAAAGGCTCTGGTCCTCTAGCTGGGCCTCTCTCCAGGCTCTTGGGGTCATTGGACACCCCCACCCCCCAATAGAGGAGCTGGGCTGCTAGGGTAAAGGAGACAGGCAGGGGAGCATATCTTCAGAGGCAGGGATGGAGCTCCCACTTTGGGTGCCTTCTCCTCCCCTTCCCTCCTCCCTTGAGAACAGAGGGTGGGAAATTTGCCCAGCCCAGAGGGCCCTAGGTAAAGCAGGGTGGGAAGAGGTCCCAGCCAAGCTGCAGATGGGCAGGCCTAGGGAGAGGAGGGAAATATAACTCAGGCTTCACACATATCTCCTGTGCTGGCTCATGGGTGCATACGTGGGGTGCCTCCCTGTGCAGATGCATGGGTGTGTGTGAGCTGTACACACACCCGTGATGGCCCCTTAGGAAGGGGTAAGGCTGGCAGAGGGCCATGGGGTGGAGGAGGCGCATCCCTCTTTGCCTTCTCCCTCCAGCTAGGCTGGGCACAACAGGAGTCCTGGGTCCTTTTCTTAGCTCTGCCACTGACCCCAGGCGTGACCTTGGGCCAGACCCTTAACTCTTGCTCTGAGGCTGTTTATTCCACCCAAAGGAGAGAAGGAGCCCTGCGGACCATTTGCCAGGCCTGCCTCGGGGTCTAGAGGGGAAGGGAAGGAAACCGGGGTGAAAGGAGTCGGCACGGCGACCTTTGAAAACCCGCATGCCGTTCTCCACTAGGTCTCTCAGTCCTCCCTGCCCCAAACCCCATGCCCGCCTCCGCGACCCAGTGATTCCTCCATTCTTGCACAGGAGCAGCGACCTCAGCACTTACTTAATCCTCTCCAGGGCGCCGAGCTCAGTCAGAGAGGCTAGGGGTGGTGGTGACAGGCGGGAGGCCGGGGCTGGGGAACCCCAAGGCCCGGCGTGAGGGGCGGCGGGTCGGACCTGAGGTCCGCCCTCCCTGCACGCTCAGAGCCGCGGGCCAGGCCCGCTACCACGCACAGCCCGCAGCCGGGAGTGCCAGCTCTGTCAGCCTGGGCCGGGGTGGGCAGGTCCCTGACCCACGGCGCGGGTGGGACCCGGCGGAGCAGCCTCGAGGGATCCCCGAAGCTCCACCGCCTTGCCTCTCTGGCCGCTCCGCGCCCCCGGCCCCCGATTGGCTGTCAGGCATGGAGGCCGCTCAGCATTGGCCTGCTCGCCTGTCGCTCGGGTCTGGCTCCGCCCCCAGCGGGAGCAGGGAATCGGGAGCCCGGAGCCGGTTTGCAGTTCTTGGAGACTATCCCTCACCCCGGTGGCCTGTACTGAAGTTGGGCGGGTGACCGTGAGTAGCTAGGCCCTTTCCGAGCCAGAACTCGGGACTCTGGCCAGCCTAGACTCGACCTGAGACAGACTCATGCCCCCCAAAGGCAGGCATCCCAGAGGAGGCTTGGGGAGAGCACTGGACTGGGAGTACTCAGCGTTGGGCCTTCGTTGAACTCTGGCTCAACCCTTTACGGACTTTGTGACCTTGAACAAGCTGCTTCCCCTCCCTGGACCTTGGCTTCCTACTCAGATGGGTCCTCTGGTGTGAGCGCTCTTGGTAAACGACTCCAACCCTGGGCTAGAAATGGATCATCTTCAGTCCAGAGAAGCTGGGAGCGAGATGGTATTATTATCCAGGGGGTATTACTGGGCATCCCGACCGAGGCAAGTCTGCATATACCCCTCACAATTACTTCCATCCATGGCGTGATCATCTCGGAGAGGAGCCCCGGATACCCTCTAATCTACAGGTTTTCAAAGGAGCTTATGGGGATCACAGGGTAGTTTAGTACAAACGCAGTTCCCTTGGCTCCGTGGGTCCCAGAAGAAGCCCAGGAAACCGCATGCTTAATAGTTTAGTTAACAGTGATCTGGCCAGGCGCTGTGGGTCACACCTGTAATCTTAGCACTGAGGGAGGCCGAGGTGGGAGGATCACTCCAGTTCAGGAGTTCGAGACCAGCCTGAGCAAGAGCGAGACCCCATCTCTACTAAAAGTAGAAAAATTAGCTGGGCGTGGTGGTGTGCGCCTGTAGTCCCAGCTACTCGGGAGGCTGAGGCAGGAGGATCATTTGGGCCCACAAGTTTGAGGTTGCCGTGAGCTGGGGTGATGCCATAGCGCTCTAGCCCAGGCAACAGAGCTAGACTCTGTCTTGTATGTGTTTGCGGGGGCGGGGGAGTGGAACAGTGATCAAGTTAACAGTAGCTTTTGGTGGGGGATGTCGACAAGTCACACTTTGCAATATATTGCCATGAATTTTAAAGAAGGAGCAACTGAGGCCCACAGAGGTCCAGCCACCTGGACAAAGTCTCCTGACGAGTTGCCAACAGTCAGCATTCGAACCCAGGTCTCTGGTGCCCGGTTTCTAGCTTCCTGCTTCAAACACTAAACGGGAGCGGAGCGGGAGGGTTAAGAGTGGCCCTGTGCTCAGCGGGGTCCTGGACACTGGGTCCCGCCCCCCAATTTGGGACCCGCCCTCAACATTGGACCTGGCCCACAGGCTATAGTAGACCACGCCCCCGGGCATAGGGCCCCCGCCCTCAAGCCGCGGTCCCGCTGGTGACGCCCCCAATCGGGCGGGCTATTTGGCTCCGCCTACACACCACCCGAGCTGGGTCCCTAAACGCCAGCTCTGAGCAATCACCGTGTGCTGAAGTGATATAGTGCCGTAACCTTAAGGAAGACTGGCTGGTCCAGGCCCCCAGGGGGCAATCCCACACGCATCCCCGCGCTTTCCCGCCAGTGGGCCTGCGCGCATAGTGGGGTGTGGAAGTCACAGCCGCCACACCCGCCCTGGGGGGAACCCAACGGTGTTAGGAACTATGGAGCTGGGCTACAGCGTCTGTCCGAGCTCCTTCTCAGGTGCGCCAGCCCGGAAGAGGCGCTTCTAAGTGAGCGCACCGCGGGCTACGCACGTCCGGGAGCCGAGCCTAGCCCGGGGTTTGTCCGGGCCGGTGGGCTGGTAGGGCAGTCCGTCGGGCAGGTATGCGCTAGAAGTGGGGATCGGGATGGGAGCGCTTGGACTGCAACACCCTCGAGACCTGGCCGGTCCCAACCCCGGTAAAGCAGATGGGGAAACAGGCTCGGAGGGAAGGAGCTTTGCCTTGGTCGTTAACGATGCCCTGCGTAACTGGTAGGGAGTTTGTGTTCCCCCGACCTCAGGCCTCAGCTCCTCCTGTGACCGCTCACAGGTGCACAGAGCGGCCTCTGTGTACGGCAGGCCTGGGTTCGTGTCCTGCCTGGGACGGTTTCTGGTTGTGACCCTCTTGGATCCTACTTGTCTCTGAAGACGTGGCACTTATCAAGTGCTCAATAAATGCTAGTCTGGACCTTGTATGGAAGTAAAGGGGAACACTGATTTTAAAGCTTGAAGTTAAACTCATGTGTGACAGTTTAAATATAAAATTGTCAGTGTTTTAGCTGGCAATTTATGCTGATGGCTGGAATTATGGGTTAAATCGGGGGGAAATTTTCAGCATACAAATCAATTACAATACATGGAAAATGTCAGAAGCAAAGCTCCCAAGCAAAGGCAATCTCCTGCCCCTTGTAACATTATTTAAGAGCATGTAACATGGGGTCCCTGTCCCAGGTCCTTGATATTCATTGACTAATGCACTGTTTGCAGTGGGGTGGTGTGATTCCCCCATTTTATGAATGAGGAAACTGAAATTCAGAAATAATGACTTGCCTAAGATCACACACGCTGGGTCAGACACAAACCTGTCCTACCCCCAAATCTGTGCCCTGACCTACCACCAGCCTATTAGCAGAGACTGAGCTACTGGTTCAGCCTATGTCAGCTAAAAGTGAAGAAAACATAACTGGTCAAGACAAGAAGAATCAAAAAGATGGGTGAGGGTCTAAATGGAGTCAAGGGAGTGACAGAACAAGAGCATGCCCTTTCTCAGGCAGCAGATTGGTGGAAGTGGGGGGTGGGTATCACACAAGGTTCAACTGCTTTCCTGTTCCCTCTCCCAGGGTGGCAACCACATCTAAGGACAAGAGCCATTAGAGCCTGTGACCTCTACATTTCCATCCAGCTAGGGCCAGGGACCACTCTCAGCACCAGCCTCAGCAGCTGACATCATAAGGGAGACTTGGGAACCTGCAAGCACTCTGGAGAGCCTTTCCCGGCGACATGGAGCTTTGGGGCCGAATGCTGTGGACCTTCCTTTCTGGCCCAGGGAGGAGGGGAGGCCCCTGGGGCTGGACCTTCAGCTCATGGCAACCCCATTTGCCTCTGGCTGGGCTGTCATGTGCCACAGAACTGGTCAGCCGCTGGACAGGGATCTTTGAACAGAGAGGTATCCCTGAGGCCCGGGAATCCAGTGAGTACATTGTGGCTCACGTCCTTGGAGCCAAAACAGTTAAGTTCATTGTTGTCAGGAGGACAGGAAGAGGGAGGAGGGAGGACCCTGGGGAAGAGACATCAAGGCTTTTCGGCCTCACAGAGTACTTAGCTGAGACTAATGGGATTTTTCTGAAGAAATGTCATAGGTAGATGCTTATTGATTCATCCAACAAACCATTACAGTGTGTGCCAGGCACTAGGGGTTCAGGGATAGACACCGAGAGGCTCAGTATCAAGTGTGTGACCTCGGGCAGGAACCTGTCCCCTCTGGGCCCAGATGATGAGAGAGCTGGGTCTCCAGAGCAGTGCTGGGCCCACAGGCATTGTCCACATAAGAAACTTAGGTTGGGGTCCCTGGGAGCCAGCCACTCACATTCTCTGTGGGGACAGTTTCAGAGCCTGAGGCCGGTACTTAGGACCCAGCCCCTGACCCCTCAGCAATTAAAGTGCATCCAAGAGCTGAGTAACTGCCGATTGCAGAGGTAAGCACCCACAGGTCAGACCTGAGGGTTCTGGGGGGAGCAGTGGTTCACCAAGTTCAGGGAGGAGGAAAATGTCCAAGGACTAGGGAGGTGTTGGGGTGAGGATGTGGCGGGGGGGTCCTGGGTAGTAAATAGCAAGAAGTGGGGAAGAGAGAGTTTTGGCCCAGGAATCCAGGGCACAGGAGACATGGGCTTGCCTAACACCTTTGGCCACAAGTGTTATCTCTCAACCCAGGCGTGATTCTATTGGTCCAGGCTCTGGCACTGATGATCATCTGACTGTCCCCTCTATAGGATGCCTGTGCAGTATATACTTGGGGAGTGGGACTTTCAGGGGCTCAGTCTGAAGATGGTGCCTCCAGTGTTCATTCCTCGGCCAGAGACAGAGGTGGGTGTGCCACCAGGGCAGAGTTGGGCAGGATGGGGTTGAGGGTGGGGTTCAGGGTAGCTGTCTTGCCCCAGACTTCCTCCAGGGGGCACTAGGGCTCCATGACTGCTATCCTCAGGGGCTGTGCTCTTCCAGACCTGTTTCTTGGTTGACTGAGTTTGTGGGGCCAACAGGATGGAGGACTCCTGTTGGCCCTCTTGACTGTCCTCATGTCTCAAGCCATCACCCCAGCTCCTAGGGTTGGCAATGGCCCAGAGTGCCTCAAAGGAGCCCCAAGTGCTCAGTCTATTTTTGCCATTTCCCTAGGAGCTGTCCTGTGGGCCTGTGGCCCACCCAATCCACAGGAAACAAATGCTCTCCAGCAGCTTCTCAGGAAGCACGAAGGAAGTGGAGAGGGTTCCAGCTGGGTACCTAGAGACCTAGTATCACCTGTGTGACCTCTCTGGGCCCAGATGATGAGAGGGTTGGGCCCCACTGCAGGGAATCTGTGACTTGATATCCTCTTAGGTCTGCTGTCTGGTCAGATAATTGCCTGTATCAGTCCCTGCTAGGACTAGGGATGTATGGCCCAAGTATGCTGTCCCATGGTGAGGCACCTTAATCCTGGAAGACATGCTTTCTATGGCCCTTCTTGGACTTTCCCCTGACCTTGTAGGTGGCAGAGCTATGAGCCAGAGAGGGCAGACCAGGGGTGAGGCTGGTTAGGAGATAGTGGGCAAGCCAGAGGACACCAGGTTCTGAGAAGGAGTGTTTCTAGAAAGACACCTAGGCAGGCACACAGACATTCCTGGGAAAGGTCAGGCCCTATCCACCTGCCCCAGCCAGGGGCCCAGAGCCCCTCCTCACTCTCCTAGTCTCTGTCCCCTAGCCAAGAAACCCTCTGAACCTCTCACCCTGACATCATATGGTTGGGAGGCCAGGTTCTTGACTGATTGCCTAGTGTCAGGGCAGAGACAGTAGGGAATCTGAGGCCTTGCTGATTTATAGGCTGTCAAAGAGGGGAGCACGGGGAAGCACTTGGACTTCCTGACTCCTAGGTCAGAGCCCCACACCTCACATGGGACTGCTCTGTCTGGGATTAGCATGTCCTGGGATGAGGTACAGAGACCTAGAACAAAATGTGGCTTGCCACCTGCAGGCTTTTAGAAGACTATCCTGTGACTCGCCCAAACATGCAACCTCTGGCCAGGAAGTTACTTGCCATCTCCTGAAGCTGCCCAGGGTCAGGACAGCTATCATGGTGACCTTCAAGTTCCCTCAGAGCTGACCTGGCAGTAGTCATGTATTCTGGAGTTCTGAGTGTCAAGTGTGGACTTCTGGCTCCCATGTGGCCCCCCGCTTCCTGGCCAGCAGAGCAGATCCACTGCCAGGGGGAGGGGAGGGGACGCTGTGGTTGGAGGCCAGGTCCTCGCCTCACCGTACAGACATTTCTAAGAACTCAGCAGGTTCACCCCAATGTGAAGCCACACTGGGGGATGCCTTACCAAGAACTCAAGAGGACGTGGCCTGTGGCAGGGAGTGGGGAGAATGGGTGCAGGGGAGGGGTCATGGTGCCTTCATTCTCTCTATCCATGCAAGGGTGGTTTCTGATGATAGGTGCAGGAGGCTGAAGTGCAAAGCTGTGGGCGGCATGTGGCCCAACGAGTTGGATTTTCCCTGGGGGCGAGAAGGTGGCTCAGGCCGCAGCTTGGCAGTATGTACAGTAGGAAACTCAAGGCTGGGGGCGTGAGCTGTTCCCACCCAGCCTGGTGTGGTGAGGCTGTGTAGGATGTGGGAGGCTCAGGGCTTCATCTGTCATCAGCTTGGGGAGACAGTGCCATTTCCCTGGGGTTGCCCCACGAGGGATGTGGTCGTAATAGAGGTTGCTTATGACACTCAGGTCCTGCTGAGGCCTTTGGCCAACCTCTTGAGGGAGTATGGAGTCCATGTGGGGCAGTGGCTCCAGGCAGAGCCAACAAATGCCTGCCCCCTGTCTCCTTCCCACATGCCTCCGTCCTTCTACCCCAGCCTGTTCTTGGATTCTTCCTGTGTTCACCCAGAGTAGGTAGCCTGGGCCTGTGACCAGCTTGGCCTTCAGTCTCCCCAAAGAGCCACCAGCATCAGGCTGAGGGAGGCTCTTCACTGGGTGAGGAAGAGAAAGTTTCTGGAATTCTTGGGGTATTCTCCACCCTGCCGCCCCCTGGCTTGGTTCCATAACCAAGATGAGCCTCCCGTGGTCTGGAGTGTAAGGGGAAGCAAGAGGCTACTAGTGGTGGTGGGGCCCCAGTCTCCCACCTTCACACCTTGCCCGAGGTGGTCATTCACATATGTGGTGTGTGCCTCTGAGGTTGTGGCTGTCTGTGAGGTGGCAGGCCACTGTGGCTGGCTGAGGGGTCATTCTCCAGCCAGAGTAGGTCTGTCTGTGACCAGGAAACCAAGGGAGGCTCACACGCCTGATAAGTCCTGGTCACCCTGCCGGCCTCTTAGCAGGTGGCCTTACCACTGAGACCACAGGCTCTCAGCCACAGCCCTAGACTCTGTGCCAGTCCCAACCCTGCAGGCCCAGCTTGCTACAAGTATCCGATGGTCTCCAGTAGTGCCTGGCCCAGGGCTGGTGGGAGTAAGTGAATGGAAGCCTTCCTGCTGGAGCCGGGCTCCCTCACCCGTAGGCAGTAGCTCTTTCAGTGCTGAAGGGGCTTGGAACAGGGAGGGTTGGACCTGCTGGCAAAGTTCTGCCTGCCTTGGACTTGCTACCATTGGGGTAGATGAACTTTACTACAGGGATTGCAGGGCCCAGAAGGATGAGATGCATTTTGGAACTCAGCACTGGGGAGCTTTTGTGGAAAATGGGTCCAAGTGATCTGGAGCCCTCTGCTCACTGGGCCTGGCTGATGGTGTTGGAGGTTTGGGGGACCTGGGAGTGTGAAATTCAGGGGGTAGCTTCCTGGAACCACAGAGTGCTTACCCAGCCAAGAGGCCCCTCTGCAGGCCAAACCCTGCCAGTTTGGGGCACACTGCAATGTGTCAGACCCCAGATCTTCCCATCATGGAGTCTGGTAGAAGAGGCAAACCCCCTCCTAGACCTCAGGCTCAGGGTGAGAAAAGCTATGGTAGAGAGAGCCTGGCCAGGGCTTGAGGAAGGCTTTCTGGAGAAGGTGGGCCTCTTTTCAGGTGAGAGAAGTCACCCACTTGCTGTCCCTCCCCCAATTCCCTGCACCAATCCTGCCTAGGAGCTGCGATCCTGGGAGTCCTGAGCCTCTGGGTAGTTCCTCTGCCCAACTCCAAAAGGCATATCTTTGAGAAGAGGCCACACTGTCCTTTCTCTGCTCCACCCCTGGCTGCTTGGCCCCCAGCTCCACTGCTGGTTAGGAACATTTCGTCCATTGGACATCAGCAGCCTTCCACCCCTCACCCCTACCCTATGTTGGCTTCCAAGCACAGTCCCTACAGGCAGCAGATGGGTGGGTGAGACTTGAAATCCTCCTGTTTCCAAAGTAACAGTGTCTGAACATGTCATCCTGCTGCTAAGGCAGGTACAGTGCAGTTAGGCACTGCCACCACACCCATGCCCGTTTACCCCATGCCCTGTGTGTGCCACAGCTCCCTGCCAACCCCCTGCCAAAGAAGGGAATTCCCTGTCTCTTTGGCCTAGGAAGCTGGGGACACACAGGTCCTTGATTCTTGGTCACCATGAGCCACAGGCCAGGCTCAAGGTGAACCTTGACACCTGGGCCTCAGTTTCTTCGTGGGCCAGTTGTGAGAATCCATCAGATGAGTACAGGGAAAGCTCCGGGAGCAGGGCTAGGCACAGTTGGAGTGGCCAGGAACTATCAGGGTTCTTAGCATTTCTGTGAGCACAAAATGGAAGGATACATGTCTATAAAGGGCTTAGCTAGGAATTATTGAATACTTCCTGTCTGGTAGGTATAGGATAGGTGCTTAATAAATGTGGTTCTGTTTGTTATCCTCAACTGTGCTCAATTTTACAGATGGGGAAACTGAGGCATGGAGAGGCAAGGTGACCTACCCATGGCCCCAGCTGACATAAAGGTCAGTCTGGCTTTGGTCACCTCCCTTTCCTACATTCATTCACACCAGGGCTAACTGCTTGGGCCTCTGTGCCAAGACCCGCAGGGGCCAGGTTAGCACCAACTCTGATCCAGACCCCTCTGCCTCACAGGAACTGGTTGAATGGGTGCTGGAGGAGGTAGCCCAGAGATCCCATGCAGTGGGAGTCCAGGGCGGCCCCCTCATTCTAGAGGTGGGCTGTGGATCGGGAGCTATCTCCCTTAGCCTGCTGAGCAAGCTCCCCCAGGTGAGCCACCTCCACCCTACCCTGGGTAGACTGACTGACACTCACTGTCCCTCCCATTGGTCCTTCCTCTACACCCCTCTGCTAGGAGCACTTGAGGGGAGGCAACCAGACAAAGGAGGACAGGGCTGTCTCCAGCCTACCATGGTCACAGACTCTAACCCCCATCCCTGTCTGTCTGGCTCCCATCCCTGGCCACAGAGGGGAAAAAACTTTTGGGTATTTCCCTCCTCTTCTGGTGGGGGGTTGGAGGAGGGTCCCTAGGTCCAGAATCTCCCAACACTTTGTCTCCCACATACCCTTCATTTGTTCTTGGAACAGAGCCGAGTCATTGCTGTGGATAAGGAGGCGGCTGCCATCTCTCTGACACGTGAGAATGCTCAGAGGTAGGTGGGAGAGCCAGAGGGCCAGGGTGGGGGAGTCGGACTTTGGGGCCTGATCTCGACCCCTTGTTCAGGTATCAAACCCACCAATGTCTGATTTCTACTCCCAAGAGAGGGGAGACAATGGGGCATCCTGGCGTGGGTCCCGCAGGGTTATGAAGGACACTGGTTATCTGGCCACTCCAAAAAACATTCTTGATTCCTCCCCTTTCTTGTAGCCAAGGGTAGGGGTCTACCCCACATGCTAACCCCCACCTTCTCTTCTCTCCAGGCTTCAGTTGCAGGACAGGATTTGGATCATCCCCCTCGATGTGACCTTAGGTACCCTCTCCCACCCATGTTCCCTGAGGTGGGGATCCTGGATACAGGTGCTGCCGTTGGACAAGGCTCTCCATGGAGAGGGAGGGAGGGCTTCCCCAACGGACACACACAGCAGCTGAGACCAGTCCTTGCTGAGGACAGACAAGTTGCTGTTGCCGCCTGGGCTGACCTGACCCATGAGGGAACCAACCAGAGACCTTCTGGATCCCCCATAACATTAGTTTAAGGGCTTGATTATTGACAAGAGATAAACAGAAGCATAAAAAAGCCTTTAGGACTGAAATACTTGAATGCCCTCCCTGCCCCTGCCTGGCCTGGGAAGAAAAGACCCAGGCACTGCACGGCTCTGCCGCAGCCTTTACAGTGTCCTCAGTTTCTAGCTCCAGTTCTAGCTCCATCACTTCACCCATGAGATCCATGAGCTTCCTGTGCCCCTCCATGGAGTGTGATACACCTGGTGTACCTACTACCTGGCACAGGCTGGAACCAGTAATCAGAGCCATCAGGAGGCAGCTGACTGAAGCCAAGCCTGCCCTCCACATACTCTCAGTCCACATTGGCTGTGAGGCGGAGTGTGGCAAGGCCAGTGGAGCTGCAGAGGAGAAAGGCGCTTGCTTTGCCCAGGAGGGCTTTCTGGAAGTGGCACTTGAACTGTGTCTTGCTTAATGAGGAGGTTTTTGACAGGAAGACAAGGGAGCAAGGACATTCTAGGTGAAGGGCTGCCATGTCAGAGCATGTACACTACAGGCCAGGCTGCTGGCTGGGGACCCTGGGCACTAATTTGCAAGTCTGGCTTATCAGGTCCAGAGATGAACCCAAGGTGTGGCTTGTAGGGAGGGATTACCCAAGGGACATGGTGGTGGGTGGAGCCATCACCATTTATTTCCCAATGGGCCAGTCCTTGTTGTGTATCCCCTTCTTTGACCACAGAAGGGAGTTGGACACACCTTTTGCCCTGGGGCCCTGTGGACCTGGTCATCAGCAACCCTCCCTATGTCTTCCACCAGGACATGGAGCAGCTGGCCCCCGAGATCCGCAGGTGCTGGGTGGGGTGGGACCGGGAGGCCAGGCCTGAGGAGGCCTAATGGGATTGATGTGCCCTTGAGGACCATACCATCTGGAAGGGTGGCAGTGGGTGCGGAAATGGGCAGTGGTGTTGAGAGGCTGCACTCCAGAGCCCACAATCCTACCTGGGTTCCAGCTTCTGCCTTCCCACTTGAGACAGCAGACGGCCACTGAACCTCTTGGAGCCTGTTTCCTGCCCTTGAAAATAGACCTTAGGGAGGACTCAGGGGCCTTAGAGAGGTCTCAGTGATGACTCAAAATATTGGACACAGTGGAGGGCTCATAGGAGGTGCCCAATACGTGGGTGCCTCATTTTACAGAAGACTGAGGCCCAGAGAGGGAAGGTGTCTAATGTCACACGATGCCTTAACAGGAAAGCTGGGACTAAAATCCTACTCCAGGCTTTGCACCAAGCCATCCTGCTCTTGCACAGGGGCTGAAAAACAGGGATAGCCCAGGAGCCCTTGGATGGGGCAATAATAGCGTGGGTCGGGGTGTTGGCTCTCTCTTTCTGGGCTCTCAGGAGTAGTCAGGGCCAGCTCCAGACCTCCCAGGCCAAGAAAAGGAGCCTTGCTGTGAGGAGACTCTTGTGTCCTGGGCTGTCAGTCAGTGGGATTTAGCAAACATGCATGGCAGTGCCTGTGGGGTGCTGCCCACAGGAGGTAGGGGAGTAGGAGCTGCCATCCATTTGGGGGCCACCTCCTCTGAGTTGCCTCTCTGCCCTGAGTGTAAGTTCCAGAGGGCCTCCTTTGTAGAGGCCCTGCCAAGCTCCTCTACTTTTCAGACATCCCCTCCCTCAAGCTCTCACCTCCCCCTGTTTTCCGATTCAGCTATGAAGACCCAGCGGCCCTGGATGGTGGGGAAGAGGGCATGGACGTCATTACTCACATCCTGGCCCTGGCACCCCAGCTCCTGAAGGACTCTGGGTATGGATGGGACAGGTCTCCTGGGTCTGTCCTCTGCAGCCTCCTCCATTCCCAGTATGTACTGGGCATGCCCTGGCAGTCATTCTGCCCCCCACCTGACCCAGGCAACCCAGAAACGCAGGTCCCAGCCTGGCCCGCCTGAGCCCACCCATTTCTCCCTTATGTAGAAGCATCTACTTGGAAGTGGATCCGAGGCACCCGGAGCTTGTCAGCAGCTGGCTTCAGAGCCATCCTGACCTATACCTCCATCTCGTGGCTGTGCGCAGGGACTTCTGTGGGAGGTGAGGCTCTGTCCCTACTCATCCCCATAGCCACACTGGTCTTTCCACTGAGGCCATCCACAGCCCCAGCTGTGGGAAGAGTGTGCTGTTCCCAATCCCTGCTCATTCCCTGGGGCCTGGAAAGTAACCAACGCCTTGTTCCTGTCTCCTCAGGCCCCGGTTCCTGCATATCCAGCGGTCTGGGCCGTAGCTGTTCTGCGGGCCTGGCCAGGGGCCCAGCCTGCCCGAGGACCTGGCCGACCCTTCTGGGACTGCTGCTCGGAGGGAAGTGGATGGTGCTTTCCAGGTGCTTACGGCATTTCCCGTGGTTCTGTGATTTCCCATGTTCTACACTTCTGGGACACTTAAGGGTAGAAATAAGGGTGAGGGTGTCCTTCCTGAGGTGGCAAAGAGCAGGGACATCCACAGTGTGGCTCAGGAGCTGGGCAGACCCAGCTTCCCAGTCTGGCTCCATCGCATCAGTGAGACCAAGGGCAGCTTGCTCAGGGTCTCTGTTGGTGAAATTGCTGTGGGGGTATTCGGATACTTGGCCAGTAAAGTATTGGGAAACTGACAGATGGTGACCTATTGCTTTTGTTACTATGATTTGTGGATCCCCTGACCCCTTATTCCTAAGTGATGCTGGGGGTGGGAGCGTCCTTCTACCAGGCAGAGCTGGCTGTCAGTCCCCTGCATGGCAGAGTGTAGAGGTGCTGCGTGGAGGATGGCACATGGGCACTCATTCCTGGCCTGGGACACTATGGGGACTAGCTCTCTCCCAAGGGTCACCTTAGTCCTCCACTGCCCTGGCTACACTTGCACACACTCTCCTCACCAGGCCTGGGCTCTGGGCACAGGAACCTCAGCTGAGCTTCAGCTCAGGAACGACTGCCTGCTTCCTGGAGGGAATGAGGCTGAGGGTCCTTGCCACACAGTTCTGGGGTTGTACAGGACTTGTGTTTACTTTTTATTCCCATAGCTTTTAGCTAAAACATCCCTTCTGAATTGACCTTGGGGTTTCAAATAATCCATCTGTCCCTGGTTAGGGCTGGGGAGAGTAAGAAGCCAAGACAGTGGGCACAGGGTTGTGACCTCTACCCTAGCTCTGGGTTCCAGTCTGTGCACACTCATGGCTACCGGGAGGCCTGAAGATTCAGCTCTCCTCTCAACAGCAACAGGAAACCTCTCAGTTGGCAGGTGCTGGTATGAGCCTGCATCGGGGGGTTTCTAAGGAGCATGGCAACCCAGGCTGGCTCATTCTCCAGACTTCCCCCTGCTGCCCCAGCATGTTCAAGGGCCTGACCCAAGTTGGAGTAGCCAGAGGCAATGGGGTCTGGTGGGCAGCATCCTCTGCTAGAGCCAGGAGAGCTGAGTACCAGGGCTGTGTCTCACAGTGGGGCCTTACAACTCCTTTCCCTATGAGAAGCTGGCTCTTCTGAGTCCAAGACCAACACAGAGTGGCACCCTCATTTTACTCTTAGCCAAGTGGAGTATGCATGCTGACGTCGGAATGCCCACTCTCCAATCAGGGAGACCAAGATGCAAAGGAAGACACGGCCTGCCTGAGATTTCATGGTAGGAAGTGGCCAAGTGGAGACAGTAAGTTAGGTCCCTGCCTTTGGGAGGGAGTCATCCCTGGCCAGAGTGTTTCCCGCCACTGTGGCTGGGGCAGGGCATGTTTTCCTTGGCAGAGGCCAGGCTGTAGCTCCCAGGGCCGTGGTGTCCTGCCCCGTGCCCAGCCCCAGCTTTGTGGATCCTGAGCTGCCTTGGCTTCATGTGAGGGGAAGCCCATGGCTGCTCTAGAAGGAACCTGCGAGGGCAGGGTGGGGCACAACCAGAGCAAGGCTCCCCACTTCCTGAGCCCTTGTCTGTGCTCTCAGACCTTTGCCTGTCACCTCCTCATCAATATTGCCTTTCTTTCCTCCTGCCCGTTCCCTTTGGTTCTTTCTGTCTTCAGCAGCGTCTCAGGGCAGCTGCCCTGACCTCATAGCAGTCTGTTGCCTCTTTGTCCCACAGCCTGGGCCACATTTCAGCCAGTGCTGGCTTCCCTGGTGGTCTCAACCTCCTGGTCTCAGACCCATTACTGAGGAAAGGCCTTGGCGAGCATGTGGGCATGGCACCCCAAGACAGTGCAGTGATGGAGAGTGACTGTAGGAGCAGCTGGGGTCACTGGAGCAGGAGCCACCGTTGGGGACAACTTCCTGCCCAGAAAAATGGTGGACTTGACTCTGCTGGGAAAAAGATCCAAGCCAAGTGGACTGTCAGGGCGGGGCCTCAAGCCTGCAGTCGCTGGATTGTTTGGGTCCTGGTCATTAAGCCCTGATGTCAGAGACACACCAGCCTGAATTTAGATCCCAGGGCCTGTCCCTCACAAGGATGTGACCTTGGGCAGATGAATTCATGTCACTCAGCCTTGGCTCCGAGGCTGAGAAATGGGACCAAGTGCTTTATTTTATAGGATGGTTGTGAGGAGCCCGTGGGATGTGCCCTTCTTGGCACATTATGGGTGATTTCTTTGCCTGCCTCAGAGGGAGGACATGGAGAGGGAGGGCCCTGTACCCTCATGTGTCTGTCTGGTACTTGACACCAACATAAGGCAGGCAGAAACACAGGGCAGTCTGGAAAGGAGGGAAGGCGGGATTTCAGTCTTGGGCTCTTGACTCCTCACTGCCCTCTGGAGTGGGAGCCAAGAGGCTGGTAGCTGGCAGCCCCCATCTCCCCTCAGTCCCTCCTCACCAGGGCCTGAGTACACTGAGGCCCAGCCAGGGTAGCCAGTGGCTCTAGCTTAGAGAAAACCAGGCTCACCTGCCCTATCCCCTCCTTTGCTCCTGAGGCCAGAGCCAGAGACAGAGCTGCCTCCTCTGGTACATGTCAGGGAGCCCTTGCAGGCAGAAGGGGAGGAAGACGTGGAGCTGATGATGGAGTCCAGGCTCTGCAGGCCCCTGAGGCCTTGGGGGACGTGTCTGCTACCCACCCAGCCTCTTTTAGCGAGAGCCCAGAGCACGGGCAAGGCTGTAGGGGTTGCTGTTTGATGTACTCTGGGAGAGTGATTCTGTCCCTTTTTCTGACAGTTGGGGACACTGAGCCTTGCCTCACAGTTGGATGCTTTTCCTAGCTGCCCATAGGGCTCATCTAGCTGCTTTATTGAAATAAGCCCCTAACTCCAAGAAACTTACCCTTTTCTACTCTCCCACCCGCACCTAGACTGTGGGCCATCAACTGTTCCTAATTCTGGTCCTAAGCCTTTAGCTGGCTCCCCATGTCCTATTCTGAAGGGGGAGGAGGACAGCTGTGGGAAAGGCCTTGGGGACTCTCCCAAGGCTCCATCAGTGTTCTGTGTAAGCTGCCATCAGAACAAAGTGTTCCGCTGCTGACAAGGTTTGAGAACTGCTGGCTTGAGGTGGGAAACCCTTTAACCTCTGCAGACCAGCATGTCTTTCCTCATCCACCTTCAGATTCTTTTTCCTCCTGCCCAGACTTCAGCCTCTCTGCAATAGTCTTCACTCCCTGAACACACCTTCCCTTTGCCTGGGCAGTGCATCCATCAGGAATGCCTTGCCCACCACTGCCAGTCCGAATCATCCCCTCCTCCAAACTCCAACACAAGTGCTGTCTCCTTTTGGATACCTGCTCTGACCTCTGTGTTCTCCCCGCGTCCCCTAACCCATACCTCTGCTGGTACCCATGACATTCTGTCTCATGCATTTAGAAGTCTTCCTGTCCCCCTCATCTCTCTGGGGCCCCTAGTGGGCCTGGCATACCCAGTTCAGTAGATGTCTACCAGACAGTGTATGAATTTTCTAGAGTAGAGCTGGGGCTTCCCATGTGACCCACATCTGACATGATGGCCCACGTATTCTGGTCAGGAGGGAGAGGAAGCCATGAGGGCCTGGCTTCCTGCCTTGGCCAGGCAGCTGTTCAAGTTGAGCTATGGGTGCTTTGAGGGCTCAAGTGCACCTGATCCCTGCACAGCAGCCCCGCCAGGAGAACAGGCTGTCCTTGGCAGCAGCAGGTGGAGGCACCAGGTTTCCTGGAGCCCTTGGCCCCAGCCAGCCCTCAGCCAGGGTGTTGGCTACAACAGCAGCCTGATTCCGCCCCCCCCCCCCCGCCAGTGACCCCTCAGGCCCCCTGGACTGGACTAGGGGCTGGCAAAGCAACCCCCACTGCTCCTCTTGTAGACAGAATAATGGCCCCCAAAGGTGCCCATGTCCTAATCTCCTAAACATGTGACCATGTTACCTTACACAGCAAAAAGGACTTTGCAGATGTGATTAAGGATTTTGAGATGGAAAGATTATCCAGAATTATTCAGGTAAGCTCCGTGTAACTACAAGGGCCTTTATGAGAAGGAGGCAGGAGTGTCAGTGAGAGAAGAAGATGTGACAAAGGAAGCAAAGGTCAGAGTGATGCAATTGCTGGAGGAAAACCATGCGCCAAGGCATGCAGTTTCTTGTCCCCTAGAGCCTCAAGAAAGTATTCAGTCCTGCCAATACCTTGATTTTAAGCCCAGTGAAACCAGTTTTGGATTTCTGACTGCCAGAATTATGATAAATTTGTGTTGTTTTAAAGCCACTTTGGTGGCTGAAATAGAGTGCTGCCGTAACAAATGCCTACAAATGAAAGTGGCTTTGGGATTGGAATTTGGAAATGGTCAGGGGTTGGGAGAATTTTGAGAAACATGATAAATTGCCTTAAATACTTCTCCTCTGAGAGGTGATATGGCCAGGGTATGGGGCTCCCTGCCCCCTCCAACCTGCAGACCTGAACTGCCCAGGCCCTTACCTACATCTCACCATGTTTGGAGAGAGCTGGCCCTTCCTTGGAGAAAGAGGACTGGAAGACTGACCAGGGTGCATCCCAAAGAGGCTCCAGTGGCCCAGGCACAAGGAGTGGGTGGGGAATGGGACTGGGACTGGCGGGAGAGAGCCCAAGAATGGCCTCTATGGCCCATCTCCAGTGGCATGGGGGCCACCCAGGCCTTCAGAGAGGACCTCAGAGATTGGATCCAAGCCTGTTCCTGGCCCTCCCTGGAGTTATGTGGCTGGCCCAGCATCCCTTGTGTGTGTGAGAATGAATAGGAGCCCCATACTCTCTCAAGTTGCAGGTATCACATTGTAAAATGAGCATAGTAGCCCCTAACTTTGAGCTGATGGGCCTGACCCCTTCATGTAAGCTGTGTAGGGTTGGGTTCATTCCAGCTGCCAGGCAGTGCCCAGTTCCTGCTCCAGGCCCAGGCAAGGCTATGTCACCATTCTGTCCCTAGGGTGGAATCAGGTCATCCCTGGGGTTCTCAGCCTCCTGGTCCCTAATACTGAAGTGGCCAACTGGTGCCCTTGACCCTATCCCTGTCAAGGTTGGGACAAGGATCTCACTCTGCATGAGGACTACTAAGGGACTCTGGAGGTACCATCCCACCTGGCCAAGGCTTGGGCTCCTGAGGCCACAGTGTGAACCCAAGAGCCACATGGAGAGCTACTGGGAGGGTGGAGATGGGCTGCTCTGTCTCATGCTGGGTTTGAGAGCTGAGAAGCTGGGGGACAGTTCGTACACCTGGGCTTAAGGATCAGCTTGGCCCCAAATCAAGAGGCCCTATTTGTACTGGAAGAGGTGGATTATGGCAAGACTCATGTCCAATCCCTGATTCTCCTTCCCAAACAGAGGGAAGAGGCTTACTTGAGGTAATACAGCACTTTCCTGACTCCTGGTACAGTGCTCTTAGTTCCCATTGCTCCCAGGAGCCATGGTCGGTTAATTAGGTGGTGCTCATGTGGCTCTCCATGTAGCTCCTAAACCCAGGGATTCTGGCACATAAAGCCCCCTGAGCAAGGTTCTTGAGCAGATGTCAGCCGCATTAGCCCAGCTGTAGCCCCTGTGTGTATGGACAGATCTGTATCCCATCTGAAGCCCGGAAGCTATGAGAGCAGGGTTTCCCACTGAAACCCTGATGGCACAGATGAATGGGTGCCTCTCCCTCTGAGGGAACTGGCCCCCAGCCCCTGGCCCTCAGGGGCCTCCTCAGGTATCTGGAAGGATCTTTGGGCATCATTGGCCTCATAACCAGGAATCAAAAGTATAAGAGCTGCAGATTCTAGGGACCTCTTTTCTTCCAAAGACACCACCCCCCACCAACAGTCCTGCAAGAAAATGATCAGGAAAAGTCAGTTTTACAGTTCACAAAGTAAAAAGGGCAGGGGAGCCCACCTTGGCCTACTGGGAGCCTGAACTGGGCTGACCTTCCCTGGGCCCCAACCATGGCTAAGGGGGGAGGGTAAGACAGCTGGTAGGCAGGCCTGGCCAGGTGGCCCCCTTCCCAAGGGCTGGGGTCTCCCCAAGAGACTGCCTCTCAGAGCAGGGGATGTCACACTTTTGCTCCTGCTGTACCAGGTCTGCAGCCCTCTGCTGGGGCATGTGGCTGGGGCAATGGAGGGATCAGGTATCCCACCCTACTGAGCCTAGGTAGCAGGTCGTTGGAGCTTGAAGCAGTCAGAGATCCCTGTGCTACAGATAAGGACACTGAGGCTCAGTAGGGCAGGGGCAGAGCTGGGGCTTGAGCTCAGGTCTTTTCTTTGGCTCCTGGCCACCAGTCCTTCCTCTGCCACCTGAAGACCCCCACCCTGCCGTGCTTTCCAGGAACAGTCTGCCTGCCTGGAGAGGCAGCCAAGTCCCTCTGCTGTTCCTGGAAGTCAGTGTGAGGCTGAGTGAGCAGAGTGAGCCGTGCTCGAGCCTTGCTTGCCCTTGGACCTTGCAGCTGGGGGAAGGTTCCGGGCAGCCCCACTGGGCCTTCCTCCACCCCCCTGCCTCTTGAGCTCCTGCTGGCCACTGGGCCTCAAGTAGCTGCTTTGCATTTATTAGTTTTAAATCTCACTCAGCCCTACGTTGTGGCTGATGTCATCAAGACTGAGCAGGGAGCAGGCAGGGGTCAGGTTCCACAGCCACACTGCAAGGGAGGATGGGGCTGCCATTGATGCCCATTTGGCTGTCAGAGACACTGAGGCCAGCATAGCTAGGTCCTGAGCCGTTCCCTACAGAGCTCAGTGCAGAGGTTACCTGGGCCTGTGAACTCCTGGAGCAGGGCTTACCAGGGCTTTCTGGAAGACCTGAAGCTGCCCTGATGGGGCCTTCTCCTGAGGTATGTGCAGCACGGAGGCAGGACCTCAGTCTCCAGAGAGAGGACACCGAGCAGAAGGGCCTGTAAGATATGGAGCTTGAATGGTGCATCCTGAGTCAAGTGCTTCCAGGGTTATTTTACTCAACCCTCATGACATCCCATAAGGTGGAGGCTGTGAACTCTCTCGTCTTGCAGATGAGGAAACCAAACTGAGAAAGGCTAAGGACCTTGCTCATATGCTGGCTGAGCTGGGATTCTGGCACAGGCGGAGCGACCCAGGGCCTGAGGCCTTGGTCATCACCCAGGCATGAGGAGGTGAGGACATAGAACGGGAATATACCAGGCAGTAGGGACAGTCTGGGCAAAAGCCTGGAGGCCTGCAGACACGTGGCGGGGATGTGTTGGGACGAGGCAGTGGTGGAGGGTGCCCTTGGCTGAGCTCCCAATACATTTCTGGGACCAGGAGCCTAAAAAGGCTTTTGAGCTGAGTTTCAGGGTCAGGTAGGCATTGAGGCTGCCCTCTCTGGCTGCCAGGAAAAAGCGGGTGGGACACGAGGCTACAGCTGTCGAGGGTCTGCAGGTGGCTGGGGGCTGTAGCAGTAGCATCAGGCATTCTGGAACTGAACTGGCTCACAACCATTGCCGAGGGCTTGGATGTGGGGTGTGGGGTGGCCAGGACCACGATGGGGTCCAGGACTCTAACTGGGACCTGGGAGGAATGGGGCCACCCTGAGGTGGACCCTGGGGTGCTCATGATAGTCAATCAGCTTGACAGAGTAGGATGCCCTCAGACTATCCCAGAGGCAGTGTCATGGGTGTCTGGAGATGCAAATGTGACCCTGTGGAGACACAGTCCAGAGGCAGCCCTTGAGGTAGGTGGGAAGACCACCCTCCCAGGCCTGAGTGCTGTCAACAACAGTAGCTAGGCATCTACCGTGTTAGCTAGTGCCTGGTGTCATACACACTATCATAAATCCCAGCCCTCCTGCTTCAACCCCCCTTTCCTAGCAGCCAGAGAACAGCCTCAATGCCTACCCGACCCTGTTTGATTTTGGTCCCGGCACATCAAGGACACCTTCCTTGGCCCACTGTACAGATGAAGAGACTGAGGCTTAGCCTGCAAGGTCACAAAGCCAGGACGTGGCCATGATGGGGTTTGAACCCAGTCCTCTGACATTCCAGACAGGCGTGGAGTGAGCAGGCCACGGAGACCAACTGCAGCCCAGGGCCTTAACTCCCAGAGAGGCCCCATCAGCTAGTTAGGATGCTCCCAGGGCCAACATGGGCTTCCAGAACAAAGGGGAAAGTGGTGAATCAAACAAAAAGCACCAGATGGACTGAGCTTTCTCCCAGCTGCCCCCGGATGCCAAAGTTTCACACCCCACAGCAGAGGGGCCAGGCCAAGGGCCCTGGTGTTGGGGAGGTGAGGCAGTGAAAGTGGCTGCTACGGATACTTTCACATACTCTGGATGCGGGGTGGGACTGACGACACCCAGACCCTGGTTCCAGACTGACAGGTGAGTGAGGAAGGTGAGTTCCCACCTCAGCACGGGGGTATGTGAAACCTGCCATGTCAAGGGAAGCATTTCAGGTCCCTGGGTCTGGAAGGTTTCAGGAAGAGGCACTGGATGGATATGTCTTAAAATCCCCTCTTGAAGGCACTCCACAGCTCAAGAACTGACCGTAGCTCCCTGCTCTTTCTGCCTGCACTGAAAGCTGTGGTCTCTTCCTCATTCTGCCCAGCCCTCCTGCCCCAGCCCTCCAGAGCTGTGGAGCTCATTCTTTCAAACCGAGTTTTATGTGCAACTCAAATATGTATTTTTAAAAAGATAAAAGCATCTTGTTGTCATGAATGTATTTTGCAAGTTAAAATTCTTTCTTAACATAAAGTCCATCAAGGCAAACAGCAAGGAACACAAACATTTGAAGTGGGGGCTGGGGTAGGAGTTGCAGTCTTACATTGGCCTCAGCGTTCAGTTTCTTTCAGTGTTTGCTTTTGGTAGCACATGACCAAAAGTGACCCCTGATTCTCACAGGTAAGTGGTTACCAATGGTAGCAGTTTCTGAAGCCCCCTGTGGTCTCTTTGATTGACAGGGACAGCAGGAGAAGCTTTATTTCAAGCTCAGCACAAACCCTGTTCTCTGAGCACATGGGGAGGATTCTAATGTGTCATAACTTGGTGCTGTGCCATTTGAGTCTGTGTGATTTTTTTTATATTGGGATGTTTTTTAATGGTTAAAAATATGAAAGGGAGAAAAAAGGAAGGAAAGAGAAAGAGAGGAAGGAAGAAAAAAAGAAGGAACTCGTGTGGGGTGGGGCATTTGGGGCACCCTGATGCCCCCACAGGACCACTCCCTCCCCAGAAGCCTGCTCTGACTACTCCACCCCTGCCACGGCCTGGAGGCTCCCAGTACCTCCTTCCCGCCCAGCAGCTGTCACAGCAACTGAAACTGGGCCATGTGCTCCTGAAAGGTCCCAGAAGTCCACAGCCTCCACCTGGCTCCGGTGTGGGCGCTCCAGGCACTCAGTCCCTGGTCTGGGGCAGGGAAGAAAGTCCCAAGCAGGAGACACGGGCTAGGGCTTCCCCTGGCCCTTGGTGGTGCCTCCAGGAATGGAAAGATTTGGGGAGTCCTGTGCCCTTGAAAGCCTGGAGTTTCTCCGGTTCTAGGTACCTCCATTTCTGGGAACTGGCTGTGCTTTAGAAAGAGAAACGAGAAGCAAAACCCTAGGGCCTCAGCATCACCCGCCCTTTCTGTCTTCCTTCCGCTGAGTCACAGCCAAGAGCCCAATACCTCAGCCTCCTTTAGGGCCACCGGGTGGGGTGAAATTCAGGGTCCGGTGAGGACACAGCAAGTGTGATGAGTCCCCTTTTCCTGCCAATATCCTCTGTGAGGGGTCCTGGCGGTGCTGAGGGCTGAGACCATCTCCCCAAGCTTGGAGTAGGGGTAACTGAGGCCCTCATCTGTCCTGTCTCACCTCCCATCCTTGGACCCATCATTCACCCACATTTATTGAGCACCAACTATACACTGGGCCCAGGGAAGTAGGATGGTTCAGGTGGGGCCCTGCCCTTGGGGAACTCATGGACTTGAACACGACTCCTCCTGAGAGGCCCCTGTGGTTGGGTCCTTAGGACTGCTCTGATCAGCAGTCGGAGCCGTGCAAGGCCTTAGGCTCTGGGGAGGCCAGGCACATCACACCCCTGTGCGGGCACCCGTGTGTACTTGCATGTGCATCAGTGTGCGACTGGAGCACCTAGGTCCCTGTCCATGATCACAGCTCCCCCCGAGGCTGGGGGAGCTCCAGGCTCTGGAAACCAGGTCAAGGCTGTGTGTGTGTGTGTCACCCTGTCTTGGAGGCCCAACCACTGCATCCGAATCATGGGAGCCCATGGGAGCTCAAGCACTGTAACTCCATTTCATGGAAAAGAAGGCAGAAGCCTGGAGGGGCCCATAACTTGCCCAATGTCACACAGCAAGTTGGGGCAGGTCTGGGAGGGGAATGAACCAGACCTGGGCACCTTATCCAGACCCCTGACCTTTTTAACTTGGAGCTTGGTACCCCCTAAGGGCCACAGTCCATTGACCTCTGGGAGGTGAAACCAGTGACTCTCCCAGCACAGCCGCCGGGAGACCAACCGCAGGGTCCTCCCAAGGTTCACCCCCTAGGATTTCCCACACACCATACCTTTGCTCGGGCTGTCCTAGCCACCTGGAATTCTTTCTCTCCCTCTGTCTCTCTCTCTCATTCCTTAAATAAAATCCAGACTTCCAGGTTCTACTCAAATGCTTCCACTTTCTCTGACCCCCTGGAACTTTCTCCTGTCTCTAGCCTCCTAGCCTCCCTCTAGCTCTTTCTCTCTCTCTCTTTTTTTTTTTTTTTTGAGACAGAGTCTCGCTCTGTCACCTGGGCTAGAGTGCTGTGGTGTCAGCCTAGCTCACAGCAACCTCAAACTCCTGGGCTCAAGTGATTCTCCTGCCTCAGCCTCCCGAGTAGCTGGACTTACAGATGTGAGCCACCATGCCCGGCTAATTTTTCTATTTTTAGTAGAGACAGGGGTCTTGCTCTTGCTCAGGCTGGTCTTGAATTCCTGAGCACAAGCAATCCTCCCGCCTCGGCCTCCCAGAGTGCTAGGATTACAGGCATGAGCCACCGCGCCCGGCCCTCCCTCCAGTTCTGTTCCCCTCATTCCCACCCACTGTTCACCTACCCACTAAAGCTAATTCTGACTAGTATACTACTAGGCTTAGGGTGGAAGATCTTCGAGGCTGGGGCGGCTGGGGCCACACCCAGGCCGGCTCAGCCCTTCAGACTTTGCCAATCACACTGGGGTGGGCCCTGGAGCTAGGAGAGGAAACAGAGCTTCTGCCAGAGTCACCACCTACCCCCAACCCTGCTCCTCCTTCAAAGGCCCAGCAAAGCCCTCTGTGCCCCACAGGGCAGAGGAAGCTGCTGGCTGTCAGAGAAGGCCTGGAATACTGTGCTCTGGTCAAGGTTGACCCTGTGGAATTTACCGTTCCTGCTTTTGTTTATTCCTCCATACCCTGAGCTGGGCCTGTGCCTGTGTTTGGTGGGGTAAAAGCTGGGGTCCAGACACAGTGTAAAGAACTCTCAGTTTTCGCTGAGTATATGGGCTCACGCCTGTAATCCTAGCAACTCAGGAGGCTGAGGTGGGAGGGTGGCTTGAGCCCAGGAGTTCATGACCAGCCTGAGCAAACATAGCAAGACCCTGTCCCCTACAAAATTTTTTTTTAAAAATCAGTTAGGTGTGGAGGCATACACCTGTAACTACTTGGGAGGCTGAGGTAGAAGGATTTCTTGAGCCCAGGAGTTTGAAGCTGCAGTGAACTATGATTGGACCACTGCACTCCAGCCTGGGTGACAGAGCGAGATCCCATCTCTTAAAACAAAAAGCAGAAAAAAATCCATGTTTGTTGGGTGTTGCCTTTTCACTAAATGGCCCTGGACCCGAGTTCTCTGTTCATTTGCAGAGCACTTCCCTTCCACCTGGTCTCGGGAAGGGACCAGAGAGGCTGCCTTTACCCGCTCAGGCTCTGAGCCCCATCCTATCTGGCTGTCCCTTCACTCCCCCAACCCCCAACTGGGAGCTTCAGGTGGAGCCTAGGAACTCTGTCCAGGGCTATAGCTGCTGCCGCTGCCCTTAGCTTTGCTCTGTCTCCAGAAATGAACACAGCCCATCCATGCTCTGGGACAGCCAGCTTGTGTTTGGCCCCTAGTGCAGAGGGGCCAGTTTGGGGAAGGACACCAGGACCTTGCACCTGTGCACCTAGCTCATGGGCCCGGGAGAAGGTTTGGTGGGTTAAGCAGGGGCAGAAGGGGAAAACTTAGCCAAGAGAGGGATGGCTTTCAGTTCCCCACATCGCATTTCCTCTTCCTCTGGCTGCACCAGGCCCGTGCCCCTCACGAACAGTTAGCTTTCCTGCTGATCTAGTCTCAGACGTTACACGGTTTTTGTTATTTATTATACAGAGGGATGGCCTAACTGGTTCTTGCTGGTGCACGGGCAAGCCGTTAATTTACATGGGTTTATCTTATAACTGGTCATCTTCTTGGTTTCTCTTACAAGATTTGCTGTTTGTGGCTCCTCTTGGATTTTTCTACATTGATGTTTTACTGCTGAAAATAATGACAAATTTGTTTTTGCTTTCTAATGCTTATAGCTCATATGTAGTGTCCTTGTTTCACAGCTTGGCTAAGATCTTCAATATAATATTGAAAAACAGTAATGACTAGAGCATTTGTGTCTTGTTTCTCAAGTACACAGGATACCTCTGGGACCTCCCTGTCAAGTACTCTTGCACTTGATCTTGGATAGATAGTCTTTTCTAGTTAACGATGGCTCAGTCTAGTCCCAGCTGACTCAGAATTTTGTTTATTTTAAAAGCTTATTTATTTGTGTCTCTCATTCATGCAACAAACCTTCAGTGAGCTGATTGCCAGGCCTACACTTGGCACTGGAGTATGAAAGAAAAATTGACATAGTCCCTGCCTATAATGAGCTCATGACCTGGTGGAGGGTAGAGGCAAGGAAGCAGGCCCTTATCTTCGGGCCATGGGGCATGCAGTCAATATTTGCTGGGCACCGTGCCAGGCGCTGGAGGTGGGTACTGTTCAGACAAGGCCCTGCTCATAGGGAGCTACAGTCTGAGCTCACAGTCTGTGGGATGCAAGCAGCTCACGTCCCCTTGCACTCAAGTTCCCACACGGTAGTTGCAACTCTCAGCTAAGGCTTTCTCTGCTGCAGAGGCCAGGTGGGTAACCAAAAGTGCCAGAGTGATAACTCCCCCAGAGCAGTCCTCAGCCAGTGAAGGGGGGAGTTGGTAGATTCATGCCTCAGCTTCCTCACCCCTTGGGTGGGACAATCCTCAGGTGTGTTCTATACCATCTTGCAGCTGAGGACTGAGCCTCAGTTGCCTACAGAGGGAGCCCACTCATTAACACACCTGCTTTGGCTTCCATTTCTTCCCCGTCTCACTTCCTTTCTCCTTATGTCAAGAATTGTGAAGGCTGAGATTTTATCCAACTTGCAAGCTGAGATTTTATCTGACTTTATCCAAGTTAACCTACCATATTTTCAAGGATGCTGGCAGAAGCCACAAGACTCCTGATTCAGAAACAAAAAACAGAGTATTGTTCACAGTAACAGCAGGAGACCGAGTTATAAGATTTTCTTGCACCACTTCCCTGACCCCCTGTTCTCACAGGGTGACGCAGTGAAGGCCCATGACGCGTGCACATGCAATGGGTTGTATTTTAAGAGAGGAATCCTGACTTTAGGGGACCTGAGTCTTTTATAACAGACTACACGCAAACCTGCCCAGGAGGGAGATTTTATCTTTATTGTACCGGACAAATCTGCCTTTTGCCCTGGAGGGGGACGCTAGCTCTGCCTTCTAAGTCTATCAACTACAATAATCATCCTTGTAAAGATTGTTTGGAACAGGGCAGTCAGTGCCTCTCCAGCCAAGTGGGCAAATAGGAGAGAACTGTGGAGAATCGTCTCCCAACACCGTACTGGTGCTTCCTGGCATCGCCTCCCAAATAGGCTGTCTGCATTTGGATCCTTGTCTGAGAGTCTGTTTCTGGGGGAAAATCCCTCAAGATGAGGAGGCAACACTACATGGGCATTGATGGCTTTCTGGGGCGACGCTCCTTCCTGCAGACCTGTCCTGCAAATAATGCAGGAGGGCCACATAAAGGAAGAGGTTTCCTTCCCCAGAACTGGTACTGCTGAGGCTCTAGAGGAGGTGCTCTAAAGGATCTTTAGGGTTTCGTTTTTAGTGTTTAAATATTTGGCACATCTAGAATTTTTTTTTTAATTTCAAGATATTACTGGGGTATAAACGTTTTTGTTACATGGAAACACTGTGTAATGGGAAAATCAGGGCTTTCAATGTGCCCGCTACCAGGACAGTGTTCACTGTACCCAGTAGGTAAGTTTGCATCCCTCCCCCTCGCCTTCCTCCCGCCTTCTTAGTTTCCAGTGTCCTTTATGTCTTTTGGGGTACATCTAGAATTTATGGTGGTGGCAGGTATGAGGTAGACATTGGGCTTTTTTTTTTTTTTTTCCAAATTGTTCCAACACCATTTATTGGAAATCGTGCTTGGTCTGTTGCCACTCTCTCCTAATCTGCCTGGGGCCTGTTATTTAGAGTGTATTACAAACATACACGCAACCAATTTCCAGTAAATTTACTAAAGAGCACATGTGTGTCACCATCACTGACACTCAGTGCTGGCACAGTTCGACACAAACCCAGACGCCCACTCTCGTGATAACACCGCTTGGGCCCTACCGAAACGCGCGGCGGTTTTCTGCTGACTGCTGAGCCGACACTACTTCAGCCTTCATGGCGAATTTGATTGTGAATTGGGAAGATTTGTTTCTATCGAAAGATTTAACAACATTTAATAAAAATTTCAAAACATTCAGTAAAATTTTAGTTTTAAATCTTTTTAATTTCAAGTTTAACATTAGTTTATTATAACCTATAGTCAGTCCATTTTGCCTCTTAATTTTACTAGATAATTTTGATTATTTTAAAAATAACTTTTTGGATATTTAAGGTGTTTTTAATTTTTTGATATATTTCATTTAATCTAATATGTTTTTGTGCTCTTTGACTATAATATTTTATTTTAATCTTTTAAATCATTACTACCAAAAGAACAGTAATAATGTGAAAGTCTTGACATAACAACATAATCAATTGTTTCGCTGGAATTAAAGCAAGAACAACAATCGGTGTCACAGAGTAAATGCAGAATACCCTTGAGTTACGCATGTCTCTATCCTCTTAAACCTCGGGCCCATCACTGAACACCTGAACTCCAGCAGTAATCACTAAGTTTGATCAATTTTCATATCTGCTGACTTTCATACATATAAAAACCATAGATTTACAGATGTTTTTATTGCTGTGAAAGTTTATTTGTTGAGTAGGAGGATAGAACATATTTTACTAGCCGTTTGTAGCGTGATGTATGATTTTTAAATATTTAGATTCTGGAATGTGGGCCTCCTTTTGTCCTTTTGCCCCGAGCTCTGCAAACATCAGGGCTTGTGCTCCGGTGAGAAGGAAAAGCAGACATGTCCACAGGTACTTCTTGCTACAACAGGAGCAAGAGCGCTCCAGGGGCTCGTGTCTACATGGGCTCATGGTGAAGCGGGAGCCGGAGGGGCGAGGTGGGACCCAGAGAGGAGACCCCGAGGAGAAACAAAATGCAGCAAGTCTGCACATTTAGTCCTCACGACAATGCTATAAGGTGAGCGATAACATCGTCCCCACCACAGAGGAGGAAACCAAGGCTCAGAGAGGGTTCATGACTTGCTCAGGTCATGACACGGGTTACCTAGCTCTGGAATCACCTGTAGCAGGGCACAGGTGTCCCC
Organism: Eulemur rufifrons; assembly: GCF_041146395.1. Lineage (NCBI taxonomy): Eukaryota > Metazoa > Chordata > Mammalia > Primates > Lemuridae > Eulemur > Eulemur rufifrons. Next base: position 155,309,641 of record NC_090989.1, read on the forward strand.
TGGAAAGCCAGTGGATGCCACCCAGCAGCTCCTTCCACTCAGGCTTGGTGGGCCACAGGTCAGCTTCTCCCAGCCAGGCTCTTTCCAGCCAAGGCCAGCCTGGCCTGGGTGCAGACACCAGGGCCTCTAAGTGGCAGAGAATGCAGTATTTCCACCCACTGCCAGCTGTCCTAGGTAGGCATAGGGAACTGGCCACCCCTAAGTGCACAGTGATGAACTGTGTCCCTGGACTATCCCCACTGCCCTCCTACAGGGGTCCAAGGACCTCTCTTCCATGGCCCTACTCACAGCTGCCACCCGTGCACTGGGTCCCAGGCCTTCCTAACACCAGGACTGGCCCATGGAGGATGGGCTGCCAGCCCCATTCTCTGTGACATGGGGGGCAGGGTAGCAGGCTTGGTTCTGTCCTTGGTCAGGGCCAAGGAGTGACCTGAGGGTGTGAGTGGAGAGGCAAGTCCCTGCCCACATCTCTGTCCAACCTTGGCCAGGGAGGTTCTCCATGCTGAAGGCAAACAGGTCCTGAGTGGTTACTAGGCTGCCCTAGAGCCTTACTTCCCCTCTATGTGGACCCAACCTGCTCCCTCAGCCTCTTCAGCCAGACTTCAAGGCCTCTGCTCGGACGGTGCTGACCCTGGGATCCTCTGATAGGAACACACATGGCCACTCCCTTGAACTGTGGCCAGACCCCAACCGAGTTCCAGGCCCTGGTCACACCCTCCACAACCTTCCTGGGAGCCCCCAGAAGCCTGGCCTGGGCTCGGTGCCCACCCCCCTACAGCCTCTCCTCTCCATTCTCCAGGTGGGAAGACCAAAGCTCCAACAGGCCAGATGCGCTCAGGGCCCACAGCTGGGTGACGATGCCAGGACTACCCTGGGCGGCTTGATGCTGAAGCTGGGGCCTCTAGCCCCTGCTGTGGGACAGGGATCTGAGGGGAGGGACGAGGTTGGCCTGAAGGAGGGGCTCAGTGAGAAGGGCCTGGCACTGCTGACCGCGCCATGTTTTCCCTCCTGCTCTCCCTTGGCCCTCACAGCCCTGACTGCTCACCGGCCTGGGTAGTTCACTCACCTGTGTACTGCCCACTTTCACCTGTGTACCACACCCACACACTGCCCCACAGGTACGCATGCCCCTTTTTATCCCTACCAATACCCACTTCTGGTTGTCCACTCTCTGCCCCAGGCTGCACACTGGGCACTGCAGAGGTGGTACCAGGCCTGGGCCTGCACTGGCAGAGCCCTTAGAATGACCGAGCAGAACCAGCACTGGGATGGGGGAGTCTAAGGAGGTGCCTGCAGTCAGGGAGGGCTTCCTGGAGGAGGGGACCCAAGCTGAGGTCCTCTTCCCCCTGCCCCCATCCAGGTCACTGGCTGTCCTCTGAGCCTCTCTCCCTGGAATGGCCAACAGGTTCTAAGAAGCGTCCCCTCGCTCTGCAGGGCTAGTTCCAAGAACTGGAGCTCCTGGCAACATTTGCTCAGGATCCTTTCCTAGAACTGAGGGCCTTGCTCCGCCCAGGCTGCTGGGGTCTCATAGGGCAGCCAGTGGGGGTAGTAGGGAAGGGGTGCCCTAGGAAATGCTTCTGTAGGGACACTCAGTGGACGAGACACTGTGTGGTGAGCCCAGGCTGTCAGCCAGAAGCGGGTGGCCACACTGGGGTGGGAGATAGGTCGGTGAAGTGCAGGTGCCTTGACTCCCAGTCGGCAGCCAGAGGCAGGCCCATGAGCTCTCCCTGCACAGAAAGGAGGGTCACTTCCGCCAGCTTGCTGCACCCCACCCTCTCCCTCCTCCCACTAGCCTGGCACCAGGGTCCCAGCCCATAGGAAATCTGTACAGGTCTTTCCCTGGCCATAGAGCAGGTTATCAACAGATAACTTCTGGAGGGACAGGCCAGGGGAACAGGACTGGCAGGTTCTGAACAGGGAAGGGGGAGGGGAAGGCCATGACACCTGTATTATTCATCTTGTTATAATTTCACCTTGCCTGGTTAGAACTGAGTAAATCTCCCCCCATCCCCCACCTCCACAAGTTTCATCTGGTGAGTGGAGGACAGGGTGTGAAAGGCCCTGATAAGCGGTCAAGGACAGGGCCCAACTTCCCTCAAGGTCATTGGGCCTCCCCCTCTGGGGTGTGTCCTCTACCCCCACCACCTCTGAGCTGGCACCAGGCCTGCCCAGCCGCCTGGGACCTGCCAGATCACGTTGAGCAACCAGTTCCTGAGAAGCGTTGAAGGCTGTTTGGTTTAAAATTAACTCCCCCGCTCCCCCTCCCGCCCGCGGCCTCCTCTGAGTTCTTGGAAGAGGCGCTCTGCTCTTCCTGGGAAGAGGCCTCCAGCTGCAGCTGCTGCAATTCTGGCGAAAACACCTCACCAGGCTGGGGGTGGGGGGTGCCCACACCAGGCCTTGTCTGCCCTCTGCAAGGCCCAGGGATTCTCCTGGAACCTGGCACCCCCCGGGCTACCCACTGAGACCTAGAAGAGAAAGTGGTGATTGTCCAGGTGCTGGGAGTGGGTGCTGCTGCCCCTGAAGCCCACAGCTCCCACCCAGGTACCCACTGGCTCTGGGTGAAGAGGTAAAGGGCGGCAGAGACCCAGCCCGGGCACCTCTGGGAGGAAAGTGAACAGACATCACAGACAGCAAACCCAGGACCTCGGCCTTCTTGGGGCCACATGTGGCTCAGAGACACGAAACAACCCGCCCAGGGTCTCCCAGCTTTGCCTGCCCAAGCTCGGCCTGCCCACTGGGTGCCAGGCTGGCGGGGCCCAGAGCACGGCTCCGCAGGCGCTCACGTGCCAGGGCTCACAGTGCTCTCCGCCAGGAGGCCCGTCCTCGTCTCTCGCCCATACCCCTCAAACCGCCCTTGGAACCCATCTCCTTCTGATAAGCCTTGACTTTCTGGTGTCTTCTTGGGCTCCATGTCTCTGGGCTTTGGGGAAAAAGTTTCCTAAGAGCCTACTCTCCCAGCAGCTCCTCCTCCCACGGCCATCCACTTGAAGGAGCTGAGAAAAACAAAGGAATGTTGGCCAAGTGGAAAGGTCAGCACACACACACACACACACACACACACTCGCAGAGTGATGTCGCTCAGAGGTGGGGCTGGGGAGCAGTGAAGTGCCTCCTGGGAGGAGGCCGAGGGGCCCTTTTAAGAACAAAACTTTGGTCCAACCCAGACTGGGAGTGCAATCCTCACCCCTGGTGGAGGAGCCCAGTCCTGGTGACAGGAACGGCCCAGTCTGGCTCACCGGTGCTGGGTATGGGGAGAGTCCCTAGAGCCTGACTCTGCCCCGGGAGGCAGTTGCTGGCTACCACTCCTCCTCCAGCCACACCGTCAGGGCACCTGGGTGCCAGCGTGCGCATCTCACTAGCAGGAATGGTGTGGGTAGAACAGTCCTGGAGGATGGCCTGGGAGAGTCGTGGCAATCCCGAGTTCCTCAACCCTCTGAGGCCACCTCCTGCACTCGGCCTTGCCTGCTTTAACGGGCCTGGGTCATGGAAGTAACTATCTTCCCACTGAGCAGAGCGCTTAGGCCACAACAAAGGCCCCCTGTCCTGGGCCCGCTGCATCTCCTCCTGCTCAAAGATGAGAATCAGCTTCTACTCACTCGGCATGCCCTAAAAGCTAGGCCTGGCCACTCTCCAACCATCCTGTAGTCTGCCTTCTGGCCAGAAGGAAACCTCCAGAGACCTCCTCTGTCTTGAGTCTCAGACATGGGAGCTACAGCCTGCTGTCCTAAAGTGACCCTTGGATTGACCCTCTGGGTGGCATTTGAGCCAGGAAGGGCCAGGGAGGACACATTCACTATGAGAGGCTGTTGAATTTCTGGCAAATCTCGAACCTGCTTTATATTAAAACTTGTCCAACAGGTTGGTGTCAAAGGGCTGCCCAGGCCTGTACAGACTCCGCTTCTCCTGGAGGAAGAGGGCCTTTGCAAGGTCCCCAGAAGGCCAGGATGCACCATGCACAGACCCCGAATCTTCCCGCCTTCTTGGTCAGGACTTGTTTCAGACCCCAGGACCCTCGTGCCTCCACTTCCCTGTGGGCAGCCGTGCAGCAGCGTGGGAGCAGTCCCATCTGCATGCAGCTGGCCCGGCCACAGCCCCCAGCCCCACTCAGACATGTGTCCAGCCAGCCTTGGCCCAGAATAATTTGCTCAGTTGGCCAGCCTAGGTGCAGGGGCTAGTGAGATGCTTGCACTGGCACCAGTGATGTGGCTGGAGGGGTAGCGGTATCCAGCAAATTCTCCCCAGGGAGTCCTGCTCCAGGGGAGGTGGGTCACTCGGTGATCATGAGTGAAGCACACTAGCAAGATGCTGGCCAAGAAATACCTGGTGGCTTAGCAACATCTCTGTCCCAAAATCATTCCAGAGGGAGACTTGTGAGTCCAGAAAGGGAAATTACACAGGATCAATCTCCAAACCCGCCTCCCACCTGGAGGTGGAATCCTCCAGGTCCCAGCCCTTAGGCTCCTCCTCCAGAAAGCTCTCTGCATCTCCCCAGCCTTCTGCATGTCCTCTGAATCTATGGGTGCTGAGGCTTAGGCAAGCCAGTGCTAGGAGGCAGAGCAGGGCAGTGGTTATACAAACCAGGTCTGAACCCTGGCTCTGACTCTCACAAGCAGTGTGACCCTAAGCAAGCCACTATCCCATCCTTGAACCTTACCTCTTCACTATGCATGGGGACAACCTCTGCTGGTGTGCAGGGCAGCAGTGAGAACTCATGAGTCATGAACCCCACCCAGGGTCACAAAGTTGCTGCCCTCGCCTCCTCCTGCCCCTCCCCAGATCCCACCCCAGGTCCCTACCTCTCCGCCTTCTTTCTTGCCTCCTATCTCCAGGCCCTCATGGCCATCTCCACCCAGCTCACAGGTGCGTCCCTTAGAAATGCGCATCATATCACAGCACTCCCCTGCTAAACTCTGAAACGGTGCCCCACGCCGCTAGAATAAAATCCACACGCCCCTCTGCCCTTCCCCCGCCCCAGCCTCTCCAGGTTTGTTTCTGCCTCGGGGCCATTGCACTGGTGGCTCCTTTCACCTGGGACATCCCTTCCCGAAGTCCTCTGCAGGGTCAGCTCCTGCTCTCTGCTTGGGTCTCCAGACTCAGTGCCACCCTGCCCCAGAGCTTTCCCTGACAGCTGCAGGGTGTCCCCACACCCAAAGTATCTTCTGCACTCCCCTGCTTTGCTTTTTTTACACTCTCAAATCTTTCCTGTGTGCCCCTTTGTTCACTTGTTTACTGTCGCTCTCCCACTAGCCCATGAGCCCCATGAGGATGGGGACTGTGTCAGCTTTGTTCCCTACTGTGTCCCCAGGGCCTAGATGGAGTCTGGCCCAGTTGGTGCCTGAGGAGCCTGCGTGCTGGTGAAGGCCTTCATCGGTAAAGGGTCACCACAGTTATTGTCTGTATGTTATAAAGGGTTCCGCGTACCCAGCAGATGGCTTGTCCCTTTCTCCCTGGCTCACATCAGCCGGGCGCGCCCCTTTTACTAGCCCAGGACCACCTGGGGTGATTGTGTTGGCCAGAGGATTGTCAGCATGTTAGGCTGGATCTCTGTCTTGGGTCTGGGGGCCAATGACGTGCCTTCTACTGTCCCTATTGTAGGCAGGCATCACTCATTCCCCTGGTAGGGAAACATGAAAAGGAAATTGAACCAGGAAAATATTGGGAGTCAGAAGAGATACTGAACCAGAAAAATATCTGGGCAGCCTCTCCTCAGGCCAGAGCTGGACCCTGGCTTGAGCTGAGGCAAGGGTAAGGGGACAAGACCCTGTTGGCCAAGCCAATGGCTCCAGAACTCTCAGCAGGCAGGGAGACAGGGGGATTGAAGCCAGCATCCAAGAGTAACTTGCCTGGAAGCCGACATCCAGCTGCCTGACCTTCCCATCTCATGTAGCAATCCACGGAGCAAATGGCAGTCAGGACCCCCAGGGTTCGCTCTGCTCTGTGCCCCACTCATTGAGTGACCTCTGTCAGCCCCTGCCCCCTCTGAGCCTCAGTTTCCCCATCGGAGGGCAAATTTGGGCCCCACTCCCAGGGTGTGGTGAGTGCACTAGCACTCAGTGGGCACCTTGAGACATCTCCCACTTTGTGGATGATGAAGAGTTCTCTGTGCTTCCTCTTGTTGGAGAACAGCCTGCCTCTGACCCCTCCATGTCTGCTACCCACCCACCAAGTGACTCAGATCTACAGGAGAGCAAACAAAGGGGTCACCTCAGGCATTTTGGGAGTGACAAAGGGGCTAAGATCAAGGCTGAAGGAATGCGGAACTGCAGACACCCTGGCAGGGCCATGGTGACCTGGAGGAAACAGGCTGTCTGGCCCCACAGCCAGCCAAGAGCCCAAGCTACTGCCAGTAATGGAGAAAGTGCCAGCCTGGACACCTGGGCACCACACCCCGTAAACATCCACCTCCCTCACCCATCTCTTGCTCACTGTCACCCAATGTCACTCCCAGTCTTTGCCACAGCTGTCTCCCTCTCCCCAGAGTTCTTGCTATTCTTTCTCTGCCTTTTCCTTGTCATCAACGCATCACTCCTCACCCCTTCCTGCTCTCAATCCATCATTTTTTTTGGAAACAGCGTCTCACTCTGTCACCCAGGCTAGAGTGCAGTGGCATCATCATAGTTCACAGCAACCTCAAACTCCTGGGCTCAAGCGATCCTCCTGCCTCAGCCTCCCGAGTAGCTGGGACTACAGGCATGTGCCACCATGCCTGGCTAATTTTTTCTGTATATATTTTTAGTTGTCCATGTAATTTCTTTCTATTTTTAGTAGAGACGGGGTCTCACTCTTGCTCAGGCTGGGGGTGTTTTCATTTTAATTGCTCTTCTACCGACTTCTGGTGCACAGGACCCTGAGTAAGAAGACAGGGCCCCCAACCAGCCTGGGCCAAAACCCAGACACCCCCGTTCCAGGCCAGGCCCTGCCAGCTTACTGGCCGCTATCCCCGATTCAATTGCCCTGCTCACTGCATAGAAGGAGCCCTCCCCGGGCCTCCTTGTGTCAGGAGTGAGTCTCCCAGTCATGCCTCAGTGCTCTGCACTGGCTGTACCCTCTCCCTGGAAGGACTGCCCTGGCAATTGGCTTCCTCATCTCAAGACACAGCCCCAGGGAGCAGTCCACAACACCTGCTCCCTGGTATTCTCCACTTTCAATGTTGAATTGGCACTTCCTGTTTACACATCCCTCAGGCTTAGTGCTCCTCTGCTACCACCCCTGCCTGGCAGTGGCAGGGACAGTGACCCTGCAGGCAGTCTAACTGGCCTTCAGCCCCATCCCATTCCCAAGGGGAACCAGAGGAAATGAGCCCTCCCCAGGGACTGCTCAGCCCGAGGGGGCTCTGGTTCTCGGCCGCCCAGACGTAAAGGGGGATGGTGACATCAAGGTCAAAGGGGAGAAACTGTGTACAGAACTCAAGAGGCCTCAATGAGGGCTCCGTAAGTGAAAGGTATGATTTTATTGTCATTACAGAAAAATCAGTGGAAGAAAAAAAGACTACCAAACTGGTTTCTTTGTTATGATCATTATGTTATAAAGACTTATGAGATATGCATTTCTCTCCCTCTGTTACATGCAGGCAACTTCCTGGGCAGGAAGCCGACCCAGCAGAGCTACGGCAGCAGCCCTCAAGCCAGCACCCCTTCCTAACTCAGCGCACACACTCACGCAGGGCTCGCGCCAGTGACACAGCTCTGTGCCCTTATGGCTCTGCCCAGCCAGGGGGTGAGCCGCAGCCTCTGCTGGAGACTGAGGCTCTGGCTCCACTTTCTCGTCCATTTGCCCACCATCCAAACAGGGCCAGGGGCAGAAGAGCGTGTACGCATTCACAGGTGGGCGGGTCAGCGCCAGGACATCCAGGACTGTCTTGGGTCCAGTAACATGTCTCAGGATGGGGCTCTCCGCAGGGAAGAACCAGAGAAACTGGGGCAGAGTGGGGTCTCTGGACCGCCCAGTGCTCAGAGCAGAGAGGTGGGGTTGGCTCACTCCTGAGACCAACCTCAAGGAGAATAAATAAATAAATACTATATTACTGTGCAGTCCCCCAGCCTGGCCCACCGCCCAACAAGGGGACTGTCGCTGTCAAACGCAGTTCCTCTGGCTGCCACCCTCTCAGAAACAGAGGCTGGCTGGAGGTAGGGGGCCCGCCCCACCCCGGGTACTGAGAAACTGGGGCTGACAGCATCTACACAGTTCAAGTGGCCAGGGCAGGGACGTGAGTGGAGGCCTGGGCCCAGCCACAGGTGAGACAGGCCCTGCCTGTCTCCCTCTCCTCTGGTACATGGCTCACCACAATGGAGCCACACGGGGCCTGAGGACACTCACCTCTAAGTTTGTGACACCTCCCCCTCCCCTCTGCCTTGCTCTTGGTGGCTTTTCCTGGTCCAGCTGCCAGATGCAAGCAGGCACCAGAATGACTAGAGCAGGGACAGCGGGAGCCCAAGTCCAGCTGGGGCCAGTGTCCCATCCAGGGTGTGGCTGGGTGAGGCTGGGTAAGGTACCCGGCCCAGTCAGAGCTGGAAAGGGTACTGTCGGAGGTAGTCGGCCATGCGCCGGGGCAGTGGTAGGCAGTCCACGTCGGCCACCAGACGGTTGATGACAAGGCGGCAGAGGTGCTGCAGGCTGCGGGCACTGCTTCTGCGCACAAAGGGCTGCACCAGTTTCAGGTGCACAGCAGTAGCCGCAGGAGCAGGCAGTGCTGGGTCACCAGGTGCTTCTTCCTTAGGGATAGGCAGGGCCGGGGTGGGAGTGGGATCAGGGCTGTCACTTCGGGTGTCAGCAGCACAGGAGGCCACATAGTGCTGCACAAGGCTGACGACATCTGGGAAGGCCAGGATGCGAGGCCTAGACAAACAGTTGGAGTCCAGGCGGAAGCTGGAGTCGGCATACTCGATGCGCACATTGGTGGGGCCACGAGTGGTTTTGACGGACAGTGTGAACAGATAGCTGGGGTGGGTGCTGTCTCGTACTAGGAACGTGCCCTCTGGCATCTTCTGCAGGTGTTGCCGGGCCTCGCTGGCTGTAATGGACCCCCAATACCAGCCTAGACAAGTAGAGAGGGGGCCGAGGGACTGGTTACAGTGGAAATTAGCTGGGGGCACCAACCCAGGGCAGGTTCACACTTCCCTGGAGAGGGCTGTGCCTCTTCCATCGCCCTCTCTCGGGCAGGGCCATGCCTCCCAAATCAGACTCAACAGGCACAGCTAAGCTTCTCCCACCAGACTCCTAGGACAAGGCCTGCTGCCCCTCAGACTTACCAGATTCCCGAAGGTAGGAGAAGGTCTTGGCTATGCACAGCAGATCCTCCTCAGGGTCCAGCACCTTGGGCTCACTCTCCGGCTGGGCTGGGGTCTCCTCTGCTACCTCCTCCAGGAAGGCCCCAACAGGCAAGGGCTGCATGACTGGCTCAGGCAGTTCCAGGGACTGGGCCCTCAGGGGCCGCTGCCCGATCCGTTCCGCAGCCAGCAAAGGACAAGGTCTAAAGGAGGTGGATGGGCAGTGAGTGGAAGCCCCATCCTTCCCTCATTTCCAGAGATCCCCATGCCCCAGACTAGCTGCATGACCTTGGGCTGGCCCATCTCACTATGAGCCTCAGTGTCCCCTCTACCCAGACATAGGCTCAATTAGCCCAGTATCCTATCCCCCACTTGCCATCAGAAAATCCCCCTTGAGTGTTTCCCCAATGTGCAGATCCTCTTTTTAAAGATTCTTCTCCATTCCCCTGCATTTATCAAACAGTAATTAATCTATTTTGTATCAGCCCCAAACACAGATCATTCCCTACAGGCATTGTGAGTGTCATCAACACACTGATAGGATCCCGTGCAAAGCAGTCTCATATTTGTGTCCTGGCTGAGGTAGGCTGATTAAATGGCACTGGTCCTAGTTGGGACTGCAAGGGGTCCTCCAGAGAGGCCTCAAGATTACAGTAGGATACCTGTGGTCACATAGTATCTCCCCATGGACAGGCGTGTCTCTCACGGAGCCTAGGTCCACACTGGCCAGGACTTAGAGGCTGAAACAACCCCTTACCCATACAAACTCCCCCATCCTGGCCTCTGCTTCTCTCAGCTGAGGTCTGGGGTGGACAGTGGCCGCTAAAGGCACTGGCAAGTCTACCTCCCATAAATATGAGTTCCCACCAAGCCACATTCCAGATCCCACCCTGGCAAGCCAGCCTTACTAGGCTCTATGACCTGTGCTAAGCTTGCTTCTCAGTGGGCTTCAGTTTCCCTACCCTCCAATAAAGGGTCCCACCAGCCCACATACTGAAAGGTTTGGCAACACCACATTCTTGGATGGCTGGAGTTGGGAGAACTGAGCCAGCTAAAATCTGAGTAGTAGCTTCCTCCTAGAGAAGCCCACGCAGCATGGTGATCCTGGATCTTCCTCCCTGGGAGTAGGGCAGGGATTGGCTCCACTTGCCAAGGAAGAGACTGCTGATCCTCCCTCACTCCTTATAAAATACATCCCCAGGCCTCAGTTCTGGGGATAGTCCCTGGCTGGGCCTTAGGAGACTGAGATTGGGCCTGGCCCTCAAGGACTGGCTGGGGAAGATGGCACTAAGAATAACTGTAACCCAAAGTCATAAAAGTACAGGGTGTCACAGGGGAGTCAGAGTCGGCTTGGCCAAAGGAAGGAGCTGGGGGAAAGCACTCCATGTAGAGATGACAACATGGGCACACAGTGTCAGGTATTGCCTGTAAGGCAGGAAGGAGTGAGCAGGAGCTGGTGGCAGGAGGCAGGCAAAGGAGCCAGACCTGACAGTATAGGTTACGGGTGACCCTTAGAAGGTTCTCACAAATTATGGCCCTATAACCACTCATGGGGAGAAGGGACCACACAGTCCTGCCACACTGTAGCTTGCCAAGTACTTTTCCATACCTACCCTGGGTACATTGTGGAAGCTCTGAAATCCCGCTTGGGGAGCAGGAGGCTAAATTTTGAGATTCCCTGCCTGCTGGGGCCCAGCACAACCTTCCCAGGAGCATGGAAGGTGGCTAGCCAGTCAGGTTGGAACCTTTGGGGGTGGCCATGTCCAGACAGCTAAGGAACCTACAGCTTCAAGACCACAGGTGGCCTTCCAGATCCCCAGCTGTGGCTCCTCAACTGGATCCAAACGTCACAGAACAAATTTCTTTATTAAAAGGATTTGTTTTGTAAAATTTGGATCTGTTAAAAGGCTGTACTCAAGAATCCAGAAGGCCACATGTGGCCCCAAGGCCACAGACTCCCCACCCCCAGCTCTGACATGTCCCCTGTGTGGGTGTGGGCACCTCTGGGGCTGATAGGGTATCTGGGTGTGTGAAATGGCAGTGTCGATCTCCACAAGCTCCTGGCAAGTGACTGTGTATCTGGACAGGGGTGTGTCCATGACTGTGTCATCGTCATGGTGGGGGCGGTGGCTGATATGTCCCAGGTACATGTGTGTGCTTGCTGTGGAGCCTAGCCAGTGAGTCCTACCTGGGGATACGTGTCATTGGGGTGAGCTCCCACTAGGGTTACCCCTCAGCAAAGCTGCCAGCCCAAACCTACCGTTGGGAATCCCTGCCCTCCATCCCAGGAGGGCACCAGCTGTTCTGTGGCTGTGTGTGTGGGAGATCTCTTAAAACTTTGTTGCCTGACATCCTACACTGGCCCTGAGGTTACAAAGGGGCCCTCAGGGCCAAGTGAAAGAGGCTTTGGGACCCGGAATGGGGTAGGGGGTCCCTAGGAGTAAGGTAGTGGTAGGGGCAGGAGTTCAAGAGTCCCAAAATTCAGAAAGGAACATGCTGGAGACAACCAGGGAGTAGCAGTCTTCCCAGCACCACCATGTCCTCTTTCCTGGACCAAGTACTGCTCAAAGCAAGGGACACTTCATCTTGGCCCCAGCTTCTACCCTTCTTTATTTGGCACCATGCCAGTCTGGTAACAGCAGTCACTGGGCCATCCCGTTCTCCCTGGGTGTGGAATGCCCATTTATACCTCCTCCCTCTCTCCTTGGAGCTTCCTGAGCTCAGATCAGTGTGGAAAGCATCAGACCCTTTGGCTGAAAAGGTTACTGAGGCTCAGGGCAGAGTGGATGTGCCCAGAATGCTCAGCTGGGGCCAAGACTCTGTCTTTTCCGCATCCCCCCTCTACTGGCCCTCACCCCAAGTCTTTGGGAAACTTGGAGATGGAAGGCAGGAGCCACGGTCCTTCTCACATTGGGATCCCAGATGGGGCTGAGAGGAGGGGTGAGCCGATTGTGGGGCTACCCCAGGCGGGACCAGGCCAAACCCAGACTCTCCCAAGAGCTTCTGGTTATCAGGTGCCAGCCTGGGGAGAGGCAAGAATCTCAGGGGGCTTCCCAAGAAGAACCTAATTGGTAGCTGAGGCAGAAGAGTGGACACAGAGGAGGGGCAGGGGCTAGCCCAAGGTCACCCGTTGGCAGGGCAGACGGCAGGCTAGGGTACAGCGCTCTAGTCCCAGAAGAAGGTCTGAGCTGGTGAGCCACATCTCGGAGGACGCCCTGCTATAAGAGTCCACCTGCTCCAGTGAGAACCCAGCTGAGCCCACCCTGTGTTCCTCCCGTAGCCGGCCAGTCCCTAGTTTCCCGACCCACAGTGTGCGTGGAGGTGAGCGGGGAAGGAGGGTGTCACAGCCCCATACAGCGCCGCACTCCAAAAGTCCTTACGCACTCGGTCACCTCCGGCCCGCCAAGCCCTCCCAGTGCCCGGCAGCTAGTACGAGGCCCGTGCTTTCCCGTGCGCCCGGCGCAGAGGCTGGGCGGGGGCGGAGAACCGCGCTTACCCCTGAACGCAGAGGACCATGTCCTCGCGGCGGCGACGGCGGCGGCTGCTCGCGAGTGGGGACTCGGCTGAACGGCGGCGGCGGCGGCAGCAGGGAGTCGGCGGGCTCGGAGCGCGGGCGCAGGGTAAGCTCCCGGGGCTCACCGGCTGCGGGCAGGGACTGAGAGGCTGCGGCGCCGACCGCAGGGGAGGGCGAGGGGGGCGGGCCAGGCGAGCAGGGCGGGGCGAGCTGTCGCCTAATCCTTTGTCCGCCGCGACCCAGCCCTTCCCGGAAGCGGCGTTTTCCTAGAACCGCAGGCTGTGCGGTGGGGCCCGGGACCGGTGAGCGGGCGCCGGCAGGACTGTCTGGGGCCTGGGGCTGTGAAAGGAAACACCTTTGACAGATTTCCAAGAACTTTCCAGGAAAACGGGGCGGGGCCCCGTGACCCGAGCAATCACAGCGCAGAGGTGGAGCCGAGTGGCCAGGGCGGGCCAATTGCAGCCCGTGGACCCGGGGTGACGTGACCCGGCGGGGCGGGACCGAGAGACCAGTAGGGAAAGACCGGGTTGGGGGAGGTTAAGGAGGGGTCCGGCTCCGGCAACCCGAGCCCAGATTGCTTCCTGGCGGTCTGCTTCGTTGGGCAAGGGCTCTCTTATCTCATTGTCGAACCCGTGGCAGCGCGATGGCGAGGTCCCAGGCCTCTCCTCCCTGCTAGCCTCCCCTCCAAGGCGGTCTGTCGGGGTGTGCAAGCTCCCCGTGTTGGGCCGCGCCTGGACCCCGGGACTCTGTATGTGGGGCGTGGGGGGAGGTGGGTGGAATGGGGTGGGGTCTGGAGAGGGACATAGGGGGAAGGGCAGGGTGCAGCTGGCGGCCCCAGAAATGAGCAGGTCCACTGAGGTCAAGCCTGCGGCCACCACAGCCAGAAGAATCCAGGCAAGAACGTTTTCTTTGAAGGAGCTTGGGGAGAAGGCACATCCAACCCCTTTTGCATCAGGCGAGACCATCTAGTCTAGGCAGGTCCTGACCTCCGGCTGGACCCCGCCAATCGGGGAAGAATTGACTACAGATTTGAGGAGGCAGGCAGGGATAGTCAGCCTCCCAAAATGCTGACAGACCTGAAGCTCTAAACACCCAGAGATAATCTGGGGGTGGGAGGTGTGGAACAGTGACACTTGCTCCCATCTACAGGGAGTACTAGCTACATTTGATCTTCAACAACTAGTATTGCCCCCATTATGCAGACCAGAAGACAGAGCCCCAGGGAACAAAATCTCTTGTTAGGAAATAGCAGGGTTGGAACTTGATCCCAGTTCTGAGTCAGAAGCCCACACTTCTACCCTGACGCCCTCCACCATTTTTAGTTCCCTGGACTCACCAGGGAGCATGTGGAAGGACTATAGGGTTTGGGCAAACCTCCTCCAAATCCTTGGGCCAGAAGAACGGGGCGGGGGGAGGTGGAGCAGAGGGGAGTGGGAATTGGAGAGGGGGCAGGGTCCACTCCCTACCTCCCACTGCCCAGTGTGTGCCCCCAGGTTCCCAAGAAAGGAGGCAAGCTTTGAGATCCAGGGCAGAGGTGACAGACCCCTGGCAGTGTTTAAGGGCCTGAATGATAAGGTCCAGGCTTTCCCCAGGGCAGACAGGGCTCAGCTTGCCCTGCTCAGGATGGCAGAGGACAAAGGAGACCTGAAAGCAAAACCCTGTGAAACTGGGTGTAAAATGGTTAAGATGAGAAATGACTTCAGGGGACTCATTTCTCTGTACCTTTCCCGAAGGGAAGCCAGGCTTCAGTGTAGCACTGCAGCTCCCTCCTGACTTGGCCAGAAGCCAGTTTCTTGGGATAGGGTGGGGCGCGATGGATACCTCATAACCTGCTTTGACAGCCAGGGTGCCTGGGGCCCCTGTGTGGGGTGCTATCTAGTAGGAACTGTCCACTGTCCCAGTACTATGAAGACAAAGGGGCTTTGCAGCTGCCGTGCAACCAAGGCATGATTTTGAAACTGGGTCTTTATGGGGCCAAATCCCAAGCTTTCTACCCCAAGACTGTACTCCTTCCCTCTCACCATGACTATTCTACTGAACACTTACTATGTGTCGGGCACTGTCAGCAATTGCTAGCCTCATTTCATTGTCACAACTACCACAGTCAAGGAAACTGAGGCACAGAGAGATTACAGTGTATCTTAGGTCTCATAGCTGGCAAGTAGTGGGTTGGAGTCAAGGCTCTACACCCTTCTACTCACTTCTTCTCTAGGTGCCGGTGATCTGCCAGCTCCTAGGCATCCTTCAGGTCCAGCTTTAAGGTCCTCAGTGAAGTGTCCCTGTCCCCAGGCCAGTCAGTGTCAGAGCACCACCGGTGTTCCTTTGAAAGCATTGTCTACAGTGGTTAGTCTATGTAAACCAAAGGGTCCCAAGGGCTTTGGCGCTCCAACTATTTTTTGTGAATTTAACAGCACTGCGCGCCTGGCCTGCATGCTGGGAACAGTGAAGTGTCCCTGTTCTGCCGCAGGTGCCTGCTGGCCTCAGGCTTGCGGGTCTCTCTGGCCATCTCCTTGTTGGTTAACTCTACCCGGGCTTCTCCCCACAAGCCCCGGGTCTGACTGCTGGGCCCACACTGCCACCCAGTGGTGCTCCATCTCATGGCCTCATGAGCCAAATATCCAAAGATTGTCCCTTCCGGATGATCCCTCCTCTGCACCCCGGGGATTGGCCTTACTGCAGGATCCCCCCGCCCCTCCCCACCCAGAACAATCACAAGATGGGTCACAAGAATACACAGCAGTGCCTTCCTCAAAGTCAGGCTCATTTGGTCTCCATCCACTCCCCATGTACAGCCTCCCCTGTCCTGTCCCCAAAGGACAGTCCACATACATGTGTTGGTGAGGGGATTCAGCCCCCCTCACTCAGGCACTTACTTACTGGACCCCTTGGTCACTGTAAGCTATTCCAAAAGCCTCAGTCTCTGTTCTCTTAGACACACAGCTATTATGGATGGCTGTGTGGCGGAGTCTGCCACCATGAACCCATTCCTGCCCAGGCCCAGCCATCCCACATACTGAATCCTCCCATCATTGTGAAGGTGGATGTGGCAGGTAGTTGCTGGAACATGAGCATTGAGGGGAAATCACATATTCTGACTGTGCTGGGGTTAAGTGAGCAATTGCAAAGCATCTGCCTCTAGGGGAGCCATGTTGGGGATGTGTGTGCCTATAGAAGCATGGACGTTGGTTATGGGGACTGGGAGGGAAGAGGCAGCGCCATTGCTTACTTTTTACACTTCTGTATAGTTTGGGTTAATTACAATTAGCAAGTTTTACTTATGTAATTAAAAATTTTAATAAAAGAGACCAGCTTAAAAATGCAATTATAAAATTTTTAGAATAATTGTAATTTAACTCCATTTTTAAGAAAGAAGACATCTTCACAGAGCATGCACTGAGATGACCTCGGCTGGGACAAGAGCCAGCCTTCACCCTTATCTGCCTAAACTTCTGCTCATCCACAATGAGACCTTGCTCAGCCTCAGGTTCACTGGGCCTAAACCAGTTGCCTTCAGAGGTCAGAGCCTTCTCCAGACTGCCAGCAGTAGTGTTAGGTTTCAGTCTGAAGCTTTCGGTTCTTGGCGCACCCATGGTCGAAGAATGACCAGACACACCACAGTTAGGCAAGCACAAAATGAGGTTTATTGAAGAGAGAAAGATAGGATTATAGGGCAAGAGCAAGATACAGGTTTACAGAGCATGGTACACACACCACAGGTGAGGACTGGACCCATTGTCGCAGCAGGGCAAGTAAAAGGAAGGGCAAAGAGAGAGAGACTGGCTATGGTCTGCGTCCTATTCCATAGTGTCCAGATAGGGACCTCCCATGTGGTTCAGAGGTCACCATGCAACCACTTTGATTAGACAGTTGGGAGTCACATGACCTATACCTTAACTACGCATGTGGGTTCTAGGTCACTTTCTGGACTTTATGATACTCATGCGGCTTGGCCCATGGGCTAGAGAGTCCTCTGTATTCTTTTGCAGCTGGCACACCAAGTTCTGATTGGCAGATTCATAGGGTATTCCCTCCTCTCCCAGGTATGGAGAATTAGGGTTGGGCAGGACCAAGGTCGGGGTAACAGTACCCACTTTCATCCCTAGGAGACCCGGAATCCCTCACTGTCTACCTAACAGTAGAAGTTTCCAAATTGCAGGGCTCTGAGGTGGGGCTCAAGGACATTGATCCTGGGTCCAGCTGGGCATAAATGTGTGTATGTATGTGCACATGTGCATATGTATGTATGTGCATGGGCGTGTTGTGTGCATGTGCATCTATGCACATACAGACCTGTTAGGTTTGTTCCGGGTGGGAACCCAAAAAGTACGTATGGGATGGAATAGTGATCATAAAGCCTGGGAAAATAGCTGCAGGAGTCTGGAAAGTCCAGAGGTTGTAAAGCTAACTCTGATCACAGACAGTTGCAGTGACGCTGACATTCCTATACCCCCTGATAAGAACAAAGCTCCCCCCGCCATCTCTGCAGGATGAGACTGAAGCAGGGGTCCCAGAAATTGGTTGTTTGAAAAGAATTTATTACATCGGCTGTTCTGGTCCAGTTGCTCACTCCCCCTGGAAAAACCCTCTATAAAACTCAAGGCTTTCCCTTCCCTCGTGGTGCATGCTCTTTAGGCCTCCACCCATCTGCACCCAGATGCTCAAAATACACAGCATTTTGCTACACATGAGGCTTCGTGTGTCTCCCTCTTAGCTCCAGACCTAACAACAGCCACATGTAGGCATGTCTCTGTGTGTGCACATATATAAATGCGTGAGTGCATGTGTGCATGGGTGAGAGTATGTTTACACATGTGGACATGTGTGAGGAGGCAGGGAGGGCCAGGAGTGGAGGCTGCGGTTTGAAGATAAGAGCCCAGCCCTGAGGTTGAGCTTTGAGATTGGAATGGGGGCTTTGTCATGATAACTGCAGACTTCAGGCAGGTTGCTTAACATCTCTGGGCTTGTCTATCCTGTGTATCTGTAGTGTGTGTCCAAAGGGATGAGTACGCCTTCCTCGTCCAGTTTCCCTGAGGTCATATGACACCCAACTAGAGCACGTGCTGAGCATCTGGACTGCAAGAGACAAGATTGCATACAGGGTCTGTATGGTCAGCAGAGACTATCTTCTGGGGCCCCCTGCTTCACTGAACACTGCTAGCTTGAAGGTCACCTGGAAGAGATAGGGGCTGTAAAGGAATATAAAAATCTCAGGACCAACCCTCCTCCCAACTCCTGATGCAAAAGGGAAGGTCAAACCTGGAGGCTGAATCTTGCAACACCCCTTTCCAAATAAATAGCTCTTACTAACATTATGCATCAGCCAGACCCCCATGGAAAGGTAAAAGGCCTCAGGCATCTATAAGGACTGTCCCCACAAATCCTTCATAAGGAAATTCCTTGGGGCCTCCCATAAACAAGGACATGCAAACTGTAACTTTGGGTCTGCAGGCTAAGTCTAGCTCCTAAAACTAGTCTGTGCAATTCCACACTAATAGTGTTGATTACAAGTTTATCTTCCCAGGTGCAGAACAGAGACAGGACAAGAGCAAACATTCTTCCACCTACTCAGGGACATCCACATAATTGATGCCTCCTTTACTCCCATTTTCTTTTCTAAGTCACCTTAGCTTATATAAAATACAGATTTCCTGGGCCTCACAAGAATGTAACCATTTATCTCCTGCCCATCCCCTTTTTCCCCCTGTGTGTTCTATGCCCATTAAAAACTGAGTTCCCAAATCTTGCTTTGGAAAACCAGTCCCAGATTTGTCTGTGGTTTGTGTTTTTCCTGGGCGTGTCCTCAACTTTGGTTTAATAAACCTCCATTGATTGAGATCTTTGCATCAGCACTTATTTTGGGTTGTCAGGGCAGAGCTCCAAACCCCTGTCCTCACTCAACATCTGCACATAGGGTGTACCCACCAATAGTTGTAGCACCCCTTCACTCGCTCAGTTTCTCATTCACTCACAGAACGGTCATCAGGTAAGGGGTGGGTGGTGGAGAGCCAGGTGCACCGAGAGGAGGGCACAAGTTCCCACTCTCCAAGAGCTATAGCTCTGACCATCTTGGACCTTCAGTGCAAGCATCTGTGAGAGGAGAGAGAGAGAAAGACAGAGAGGGAGAGGGAGAAGGAGG
Organism: Eulemur rufifrons; assembly: GCF_041146395.1. NCBI lineage: Eukaryota > Metazoa > Chordata > Mammalia > Primates > Lemuridae > Eulemur > Eulemur rufifrons. The sequence continues at coordinate 155,328,557 of NC_090989.1, forward strand.
AGAGGGAGAGGGAGAGGAAGAGAGAGAGAGAGAGAGAGAGGGAGGGAGGGAGGGAGGGAGAGAGAATGTGTATGTGTATGTGTTGGGGGGGGAAGGGGGTTGGGGGAAAGATGCTCATGGGACCTCAATTTGGAAACCAAGAGTAGGACAGCTCGAAACGCCTTTGGGTGGGACCGAAGTCACAGAACCTGCATTCCTGAAGATGGCCTGTAGATGGCAGAAGAGGCACACGCAGAGACCCTGCCCCAAGCCGCACCTTCCCAGCCCAAGCCACCTCGCTCGGGTTCCAGTTTCCTGGTTGGAGGGAGGGGCGATGCGCGGGAGTAGTGTAGATTTGTCCCAGGAGAGAGCCACAGCCACGCTCTCTGTGGCTCTAGACAAGCTGTTTCCTCTCTGGGGCCTCATTTTCCTCATCTGTAAAATGAGAGTTAACAGCCTGGGGAAACGGGCTCAAAATATGTAAGATGGGCTCAGAATGAAGCAGAGACCTAAATGTGGACAGGAAAACTACAAAGCTAATAGAGAGTATCTGTCACTGGGGTAGGAGGCAGAGATTTTTAAACATGACACCAAAAGCCCTAAATATAAGGTGAAAAGTTGGTGGATCTGGCTAAATGGAAACGGAATTTCTGGCCCAAGGGCCCTGTATACCAAGGGGGGAAAAGGGGCCAAGGATATGAGCGGGAGATGCACATAAGGGGAAGAGAAGCCAGTGCCAGTGAGACGCCCAGAAGCACCAGAGCCTAGGGAGTCGCGAATCAAACAACAACGGGATGCTACTTCCTTTAGCATGGTGGCAAGAATTAAGAAGTTGGGTACGCTGGCGGTTGGTCACCGCTAGGGAGGTCGGAAGCCTAGCAAGCCAAACCGCAGCGCCACCTGGCAGCGTGTGGAGAAAACACCGACTCAGGAAGCGTCACCTCCTACTTTGTCCCGGCTTGGGGGCGGGGCCCACTAGGGGCTCCCGCTCCGCCCAGCTGGGGCCCGCCTGGCCCTTTAAGGCTGACCTAGCGGGGCCCCAAGTTGGGATGACGCGTGGGGCGGGGTGGGGTGGGGGTCACGTGGGCGCCGACTGCACGACTGTCGGCCCAGGGCGCTCCGCGGCCTCCAGCTCCCGGGACCGCCGCCCCTGCCCCTCGCCAGCTCCTCTGCCAGGTGCATTGCCGCCAGGTACGCCCTAGCCAGATACGCCTTCCTTGAGCCCCCTCTGCGGCCTGCTCCAGGGACTTCGCTGCCACTAGGCGCCTGGCCACTTCCCTTCTCGACACGTGCCCGGGGAGGACTTGGTTATGCTCGGCTGAGCGACTACCAACCCCTGCTGCACGTCTGTACCCTGGCCATTCGCCCCACATTCCCAACTTGTCCCGGGCCAGGCCCACAGCCCAGCCCGGCTTAGGGGCTCCAAGGCTGGGGTGTGTTGGAAAAGTCTGGGCAGGACTCACTTTTCCCCTTTCCCCCAGGTTCCCCTGGACGCGCCAGGCTGGGGCCGCCTCTAAGTGCCCCGCGGGGGCCATGGACGGCGAAACAGCAGAGGAGCAGGGGAGTCCTGCGCTCCCTCCAGTTGCACACGGCGGACCCAGCTTGGGCGGTGCTCTGGCTTGCGGGGGGCGGCGGGAGCCCAAGAAGTACGCGGTGACCGATGACTACCAGTTGTCCAAGCAGGTGCTGGGCCTGGGTGTGAACGGCAAGGTGCTGGAGTGCTTCCAACGGCGCACTGGGCAGAAGTGTGCCCTGAAGGTCTGTGACCCCCCTCAGTGAGGCCTGGGGCGACTTGGAGGGTCCAAAAGCAGAAGCTTGTGGGTGCAGTCTGCTGTGTCTCGGGCCCCTGCTAAGCTTCCTATGTGTAGTGTCATGTTTAGTCCTCATATTCTCTTCTAAGGTCAGGCTTGTGGTCCTCCCTGTTTTATAGATGGGGAAACTGAGGCTTAGCCTAGCTAAGCTCAGGGTGTCCCAGTGAGCAATGGGTGGAGTCAGTATGGGTAGGGCTGTTGTACCCGGAAGCAGGGAAGGAGTGGCTTCTGACTCTGGAGTTCTGGCCGCACCTATGTGTTCAGGCCTGAGGGGGGGCTCTTGCTCAGCCTGGCTGCCCCTTCTGTGAGAAGCTCCTCTGAGTTTCCCTCTGCCTGAAGCTCAGCCCCCACCAAGGCTTAGGGTGGGCCTACTTCCTCCCTGTGGCCCCTGCTTGCCTGGGTTGGAGTGATGTGAGCCTCCCAGGACTGGCTGGTGGGTAAGGCTGATGCCCATTGCACCTGTGGGTAGGAGGCGGCTGATGGGCTCTTGACGAGTCACTGTTGAAAGGGACAGGCCCTGCTCCAAGCCTGACCCACCATAGTTCCTGGGCAGAGGGTGGGCCAGCCATCTAGACACATCAGACTATAGGATCCCTGGAGGCCTGGCCCGCTGATACAGGTGGAATGGGGTGGGTGGGTAGGAGTTCTGAGCTGGCTGATCTAGCTACCCAGTTCTGGCTTAAGGCACACAGTTCTGGGCCCAGGGCCTCACCCCATACCCAGAATCCCTTGAATCTGTCATCACTAGGAACCTTAATCATCTGTAGCTTGTGCCAATGGCCACCTGAATGGCAGAGAGACTGGTTCCTGGAGGTTAGAAGTACAGCAAAGGATCTTCCCATTTTACAGAATTTGTTATTATGAGTCTGAGTGCAGAGTCCTACAGATATGGCTCCAGGGACTTCTGTGTGTGTTTGCCAGCTCTGTGACCTTGGACAGTATCCTAGACTCTTGAAGCCAGGTTTCTGCCTCTGTTCATGGGGAAAGATAAGGGGTTGTTGTGAGCTTGAAACAAGATTATGCATGTAGAGTGCTTGACACAGGACCTGGTACAGGCTTGAAATGGCTATAGGACTAATTTAGGGTACAGGATCTTCAAGCACTGAGCAGGGACGTGGGCCTAGCTCTCTGTGTCTTTCCCAGAAGCACTAGAACCAATGGAGGAGATTGTCTCCCCAGGGTGGACTTGGAGGAGATCGTGAGGTTGGGTCTCAGGGAGAATCAAGGCTGGGCTGTTAGGGCTGGACTCTCTAACCCAGCAGTGGAATGGGGTGGGGAGAGCTTTTTGGAATCCTAGGCATGGAATTCTCTGAGTCCTTCAGGGAAAAGGTAGCTGTTCTGAGGGCAGATGGGGGTGAGGGGATTAGGAATGAGAGTCTTTATGCTCTCCCTCAGCACCAGTTAGCCCTTCTACTTGCCCTAGGGTTAAGGACAGCCTGGGCAGGTGAGGGGCTGATTGAGGCCAGAAAACCACTTCTCAATACCAAGGCTTTGGCCCTGTGAGCCAGGACTGAGCTTGGCCAGCCCCTGTGGTGTCCAGACACTGGGATGGGGTAGGAGGGCCCAGACAATCCCAGCTTTAAACAGGGCTGAGCCTGGACCCTCTCCCCATAGGTTCTGTGTCTGAAAAATAACTTGGGGGAACTTCTGACTGCAAGAACTTCCACAGCACCTCCATTTGAAGCTGGGGCCTCAGTGTTCTCCCTGTTCTGGACTGGGAACTGGGGCAGGCCTGGAGTGGGTTCCCCTCTGTACTCCTTTAGACTTTATGGATGAGCATGGCTGGAGCTACTGGCTTGGGACCTTCAAGACTGGCCCTAAATTGGCCTTCAAGGGGGACATGGATTAGATGTGCCCTCCCCTCCCCCAACACCTTCCTGTTCTTGGTCTCCCTAGTGACCAAGCCTAGAGTCCATACCCAGCTAGACAGGCTCTCATTATCTCCCAAGATTGGGCTAGCATAACTCTGGGACGGTCACTTTACCTGTACTGTGAGTGGTAGCTGTGACCATGAGGAGGGAGGTAGCATCTCCCCACTTATAGCTTCTTCCCTCTGTCCAGGAGGGCCAGGACTTAGAGACCTCAGCACATGAGCAGGCCGGGACCCAGGGAGCTTAGCTGCTCATAAATGGGTCCCAACCCCCTCCCCAGCTGCCTTAGCTCAGCCTTGGTAAAGGTCATGGGCTCTGCGTCTTTCTGCATCCCCAGGGCTATATGCCAGGTCTTGCCAGTGTCTTATAGTCTGAACTTGTTCAATCCATCTCTGCCCATCTCTTTCCATGCCTGTCCTCTTGGCTGTTATGCCTGAGACGGCAGATAGTGCTTAGCAGGAAGCCTGGGCCAAAGCAGCCTCATCAAACAGGAAGAGCTGTGGTTACTGTCCCTGTAGCTGTTGCTATTCTGTGGAGGCCCTATGAGGAGCGGGCCTCTCCCTCCTGGGGAGCTGGGCCTCTTCCCCTTTCCCTCAGCCCCTGGTCACAGGCTCGCTCCATCTTGGCCTTGCCCATGCTCAGTGGCTCCCTTCCAAGGTCAACTTCTGCTGCTGCTGCAGCCATTCTACTCTCCACCCGACCCCAAGCACTCGTCTGCCCCATGGAAGGGACTGGAGGGTTGCCTTTCTCAGAGAGGGTCCAGTTCTGCTGCTCCTGCTGACCTCTTGCTTGTGCCCCTCCCAGGCCTGTCTGGTTTGTTGGTACTCCTCAGCTTTACCTCTAACTAGGCACGGCCTACAGATTTGTCACCTGTCAGTCATCCCACCAGATCCAAGACACAGCCCCTCAAGCTTTGTCACCTGTGTGAAAATTGGGACCCAGAAGTTGGTCAGAAGTCACATGGCTTAATGGGGGTGCGTGGTGCAGCAGAGGCCAGGATTCCCTCCCCTCCTGACTTCCTGCCCAGTCCACTTGTGGTTGTCGGCCTCCTGGCAGGCAGAAGTGACCATGGCACTTAGTACTTTTAATAAAAGCAATACAACACCTTGAGGAGACATAGGGGGTCTACCCATGGGATCTTCTTTCCCGCCCCTGTACTCTGGACTGTGGGGCTGGGGGCCCTTCCCCTCTGACCACTGCAGCATGTTGGAAGCCTCTCTGGGTTCCTATTGCCCTCCTCTTCCCTTCTTTAATGCCAGTGGAGCAGTGGGGGTGGGGGAATCCATATGCTCAGGAGACCCCTACAGAGTCCTCTGGGGCAAGTCTCTGCAGTGAACATCTTCCCTCTGGTCCCCGGGATCTGGGAAGGTTGCTGGGGCTGCCTTGCCCAGGACGATGCCCTTGCCCTTGGTGCCAGATGGCTGCTGTGAGCCAGGCTGCTCTGTGTGTGGGATCTCAGTGATGCCCCAAAGCACAAGAGGGCACATTTCTTCTGACAGATGGGAAACTAAGTTCTGGAGAGCAGGAAGAGATCTTGCCTGAGATCACACAGAGATTTGAGGACTTGACCATATACATTCTGAGCCTCTAAGTGTGACATTCGAGGCCTCTGCAGTCTAGCCCACCTGTCTTTCCTACCCTAGGTGATGTCTTTCCTTCTGCAGCACTGCAGAATCCCTTCCCATCTGTCATGACTCAGCCCCATGCCACCTCTTCCAAGAAGCTGTCCAGAGTCCCTGGCTTTGAGGAAATGGAACCTTCTTTGACACCTAAAATCCTCTTGTACCATCTGAGCCCAGAGCCTGGCACAGGGGCTCATAAATCCTTGTTAAAATAGCCATGCTCTGGCTCACTGAGCTTCGGAAGGAGCCACTGAGAGCTGATCTTTTCCTATGTTTCCCTGTCTCCACAGGAGAGGGGTTCTCTGACTGCATCTCGGAGGTAAGCCACAGAGAAATGCTGTTTCTTCTGTGCTAAGGTCTGGGAATTCACAAAGGAACCCACTGCACCCAGACAGACCTCATAGGGAAGGTCTGGGGAGAAAGGAAATGCCCATCCATGAGGCCATTTCTGCCCCCTGCCTGCCATCTAGGCCACACCTCTGAGCAGTAGACAGAGGGGCTCTCTCTAACCATAATGCCAAGAGGAAGATAGAATGTGAGTCAGATGCAGAGCTGGGAGCAGGGTGGCAGAGGACCCGGAGCCCAGTAACCAGGATGCCTCACCCTGCCTGGGGGGGATGGGGACAGTGCCCATTGCTTCATGGGCGGGGCTGGCCTGTTGGGGCTGGTGCTGCCAAGCTGGATTTGAGGCCAGGTGGAGCTGCCTGGCAGGTCAGTCCCTTTCTCATTTGGCAGCTGCCACCCCCTCCCCTGCCATCTCCAGACCAGTCAGATCAGCCTCTGCAGGGCCACTTGTTAGAGTCAACAAATCAGGAGGCACGTGGAGGGGCTGGCAGCCCTGGTACAACCAAGTCCCTGGAAATGGTCTCATGGTACCCAAGGTTCTCCACGGGCTGTTCTTCACCTGGAAGGAAAGATCTGAGGGGCTTGGTGTTACCATGCTGTTGGAGCCTTCTGAACTGCCAGGGGTGGGCAATTTGCTTTTTAATGAGGGTCCTGGGGACGGCATCAAACCCTACAAAATGCAAATAGTGGAATTTTAGGCAGGGGTTGATTGTTTTGAGAGGCCTAGCTGGCCTTGCTCCAAGCTTTCGAATCTGCACTCCCAGCCCACTCCCAGGATCCCCTCTGGGTGTCTAAGATCTTTTCCCACCCATCCAGGAGCTGGTGCAAGCTCTCCAGGCTTGAGATATTAGAGCTGTGGATTCTAATACTCTCATAAATAGCTAACAGTTTTCCAGAGCATTCTGTCTGGCAGGTCCTGTTCCCAATGCACAACACATGTTGTCTTACCTAACTCCCATCATTCCCATTATATGGATTATATGGATGAAGTTCAGAGAGATCAGTGATTTGCCCAAGGTACCCAGCTGGTAGGTAGCAGGGCTGAGACACAAGCCTAGGCAGTTTGATTGCCAGAGTCTTAGCATTTAAGTCATCTCACACCTCATGCAAGTCTGTGGGGACATGAGTGGGTCTGTGAGACTTGACCCCTGGAAGGATACTAGCATTGTCCTCCATGTCTCCACAGGGAGCCCTGGCAGCCCCAGCTGGGCCCAAGTGGTGCTGCCAGTGTTTGCCTACATCTGCCCAACTCTCCTCATTGTATGGAACTCTATGCCTGTGATTGGACAGGTGGTGATCCTACAAGGTCAGCACACAAAGACCATGATGGCTGTGGGGCTGCCTCAGAAGGGGAATGTGCCTTGTCCCAGGCCTTGTGAGTCTCAGATAAGCTCAGCCCAGAGCAAAGCCCAAGCAAAGCCCAGAGCGCCATAGACAGGAAGTCAGGCTGGTGAGTGGGCCAGAGGAAATTTTCTCTGGGCTGGGCCAGCAAGGGGAGGATTCCTGGAAGAGGTGGTCAGTTTAATCCAGACCTCTGGTCCGAGAAGGATGTGGATGACAGTGGAAGGCACAAGGGGTGTGTGTGTATGACAGCATGCTTGATTTAGACACTCAGCACCTGCTGTGGAATACCACTTTCCCACTCGCAGACCTGTGTCCTGGCGGGATGTGACTGATAAGCCCTGGGAAGCTAACAAGTGGCTGAAGGGCTCTTTGGAGATAGAGACACTTGTGTAGGGCCTTGCAGGGTAGAGCGCCATTGCCAAGGATGCTACAGGGCTCCCAGATCACCTGGGCTGTTGTTCAGGCTATGTGGGAAGGACCTGGTCTCCATCACAACAGAGTCATTGTTATATCTCTTCTGAGCTTCACACTTGAGGGAATGGTTTTCCTACTTATATCCCTCATCTTCCTCTCTTTGGGACATCATCATGGCAGACCTCTGGGGGGGGCAGCTGTTGGAGCATCTGGTTTGGCAGCCCCCCACCCTCTGCTGGTTCCAGCCTAGCGGCTGGCTGCTGTGTATCCAAGGGTGATGGCCACCAGACAAGAGCGGAGGACAGTAGTCATCCCTAGGTAAGGGGAGTATTCCAAGCATACTTGTGTCATAGAGAGAGTGTACATCAAGCACTTGCTGGAGGGCAGCCTCTGCTGCTCTCAGGGCAGTGATACCATTGGTCCTGTGAGCTCCAGTGTTTTCCCAGAAGAACATTAGTTCTGCAGCTCTTGCTCTATCTACTAGAGATCTTGTGTGGCCCCAGATGAGAGGCATTGTCTGGGATTGAGAGAGGAACAGGACTCTGGGCTTAAAATCTTTTTGTCACCTTTCCCCAAGTGACCCTGGACAAAAGGCAGTTTGGGAATCTTTTGCAAAACCATCACCTTTGTGGTACAGTTGAACCCTGGCTTTGAATGTGTGGCAGGAGGCAGGATCCAGTCTTGGGGCTGTAACTATCCCTGCTTTCATGCTATGAGTCAGTGCAGGCCGGCAGACACTCTCAGAGGGCAGGGCTCTCTTGTGGGTGGCCTGGGTGCATTTGTTTTTGGTATATTTGTGGCCTTTATGAGGACTCTCTTGGGTTCACCCTGTACCTGAGGAAGCCAGTCCCTTGTGGAACAGGAAATAATGGTTTGAGGGGAGCTCTGGGCCCTGGGCTCCTCCCCGCCCTCCCTCCCTTTTGGAACTAAGTAGATTAGGCCTTGTGCAATTGTGATTAAAATCCCGCTGTGTGGGAACCATGGAGGTTTTGCTTAGAGCAGGAATATGAGGCATCTGTTTGGGGGAATAAGGAGCCTCAGGAGGCCTTTTCAGCACTGGACAGGCCAGAGACGCTGAGAATATGGATTATGGTTTTGATACAGGTTTGGTATTAGGGTTGCCTTTTTCTTTAGGCTAGGGCTTTGTCCTCACTGCTTTCTCATGGCACTATCTGTCCTTCTCAGCCTCCTCACCCTTTTCATTTTTCCTTTCCTGCCTGTTTCCCCTGCTGTCGCTCTGTCCCTTCTTTCTTGGGCCTTGCCACTCTGCCTGTCTCATGTGTGTCAGGCCTGGCTGGCCTCTTCTCTGCACAGGCAGGCTGAGGGCAGGCAGAGGACAGCACAGGGCCAGGTCAGGTGCTGGGGCTTCATCCTAGCCAGTCTGCAACTCCCTCCCCCTTGCCCCAGGGGAGGGTGGGGGTGGGACAGGAATGAGGATTGCCTGGCTATACCCATGCCACTACAGTGTCCCCTCCTGCTGCCAGCATCACCAGGTGCCAGCAGCGTTGGCAGTGGGAACAGTGGAGTCAGGCGCTTTTGGGCAGAGCTGTAACCCGAGGCGTCCCCCCCATGAAGTGTGGGAAGTCAGCTTCAGCTGTGGTCTCTGTTGCTGGGTCTTCTTTTATGGCCCAATGATCTGAGACTTTAGTTTGGGACAACAGTGTGGAACCATGCACATCATGGCCCCCCCCCAGGCTTCCCCGGCTGCAGTTGGGGAGGGAGGGGGCTGGGGTCTGACCTGAGTCAGAGCCTCAGAGCCAGCAGGAGGAGCCGGTGGGGGCTCTGGAAATGTTCAAGATGGGAGGTGCAACCTGCTTCCATTTCACAGAGGGGGAAATGAGTGTGAGCTGCCGCTGTGCTAGCTGAGACTCTAGCCCACACCTTGCACCTGGCTGCCCTCACCTTGGTAAAACTCAGAGGCTATTTTCAGCGGCATGAGAGGCCAGGGCCTTGACCTGCCACACTCATTGTCCCATTCCTAAGGCTTCAGCCTCCATGAGAGACCCATAGCTTGCTCATAGATGCTCCTCCAAAATAAGCAGCCCCCTCTCAGGATGTGGCAGAGGGGCTGGCAGGTGCTCTCTGGCAGGCAGTGGCACTGGGGCCGGGGGATAGGGATTAAGGCATCCACTTTGCTGAGTGCTTCCTACACACCAAATACAAACAGCAGAATCAGAGCAGGTGACCACACCCCCATGTCATGGATGCAGAGACTGAGGTTCAGAAAGGCAGAGTAGTTCACCTAGGGCCTCATAATGGGGACATGCCAGGCTGGGCTGGAACCCAGGCCTGGTTGGCAGCCATCCCTCCCTACATCCTGGCTCAGCTGGGGATCCGGAGCCGCAGTCTGCCCATCTGTAAAATGAGGGGCTGGGTGCTCTGCTTAGCAGGGGCTTTCATTCTGGCTGTGAAGACACTTTGGGTGGGCAGTGACCATGGGCAGTGCCAGGGAAGCTGGCGGGTGTGGGGACCCACCTTGCCTACTGGGACTGCTCTTCCAAGTAGACGAGCAGCATGGAGACTGGCCATCAAAGGTGCCTTTTCCAAGCCAGTTGCCAGGAAAACAGTCAGCTGTGGTGACGCTACTAGCAGTGTCTGTGTTCTGCTACAGACAGGAGCTCTGGGGTTATGACTCAGGTTTGAGGACCCCTCTCCACTGTACTCCATGGCCAGTTAAATGTTTGAGTTAGGCTGAGCCAGTACTAGGGTGCATCCTTACCCTAGGAGGCCTTAGAGAGTGAGGATGAGTCACTGCAGCCCATTCCCATGGCAGAGGTGTCCCTCAGTGCTGGCAGGCTATCACCTTGGTCCCTTAGAGGGCAGGGCCTTTTCCCCTCCCTTTCTCATCGCCATGGCTCCATAGCGTGATTGGAGACTAGGAAAGTCTTCCATGAGCCAGCTAGGTGTTGGGATCTTGGGAGCCCTCTGGCTGAACAGGAGCAGGAGGGAGAGAGGGACCAGGGGCCAGGGGAAGCTGGAAGCCTGGACAGCCAATGTCCCTGCTGGCCCTGGGAGGAGCCTGAGTGGGGCGATGACTGCCTGTGCTCACCTAGGCCTGTGTGGAGAGCTACAAGGACATGGCTGAAGCCAAGAGACATGGGAGAGATGCAGAGCTGATGAGATGTAGGCTTCAGGAAGGCCAGTGTGGAGGGCAGGAGCGGAAGGTTCCCTAGGGCTCTGTGCCATGCCTCTGGAGTTGATCCAGTGCACCCCCCACCCACACTTCTTATTCCTTTGTCACGTCTGTTACGTCTCCTCCAGAGGAGAGAGACCAGCTGTCATTCTTCTGAGAGCTAAAAGGTGTTGGGTTCCCTCTCTCCGGGGTTGACCAGAGGCATGGCCTGCTGGGTGCCTCAGAAGGGGTCACCTGGGTGTGACCTCATTTACCCTGGTCACTCCTGCTTAGGGAGGGTGGCACTGCCCTCTGTAACTCTGTGCCAGCTATGTGGGCATCACTGAAGCATAGTGGGCTAGTTGGGGACACATATTCCATGGCCAAGGTGGGGTCTCTTCGTGAAGAGGGACCATTGAAGAGCCATTATTTCTGAGATTAGAACAAAACACTTGTTTGCTAAAATTTTCCAATCTTATGATGAAAATGTCCTATTTTTACACTGTCATAGAAGAAATAGAACCAGGGTAATGTTTCACAAATTATGTAGCTGATTTTGACAGAAAAATCCCTTTTTCCTCTGAGAAGTTAAAGGAGGATAATAGAAGCTGGATCCTCTGAGTATATACTCAGAGGGCTCCCAGGAGGTCTCTGTGGCCCTCCCAGCCTCCTGCAGGAGGGCCGTGGGCAGAATGTTGCCATCCCACACCTGTCAGGGGCAGAGGGCGTTCTGATCCTGCCACTTACTTGCTGTGTAACTTCCGGGAGAGGGGAGGAGGCCATAGCTCTCTCTGAGCCTTCTTTCCCCACCTATAACCAGGGCCCATGTGTGAGGAGAGCGCAAGTCCAGTTCACAGATGGGGAGCTGGTGCTCAGGGAGCTTAAGGGACTGGCCCATAGTCACATACTTTGCAGAGGGGACATTCTTCCAAAGGATACATGGAGGAGTCGAGGGGTATACCACCTGGGAGAGTGGGGGGCTGCCACAGGGGAGTGGGAATATGCCCTCTCCTGCAGTTGACCAAAGCCAAGAACCTGGTTAGTTCTCTGGCTTGGGTCCCCAACTCTGAGCCTTGCTTGCCACTCTCCAGGGTCCCCTCCCAAAGATCAGCCACTCTCTCCCTACCCTGGAGGGTCTGCCCCCTACTTACTGAGCCTTTCACAGAAAAACAGGATTCATAGACTCATAATCCTTGGTCCACCTTTGAAATGCCCAGTATGGCCCTGCTCCTCTGAGGATCTGAGACCATTTCCTGTGACCTGCTGGATGGAAAGGGGCCTGCCTCCCCTAGGTCCCAGAGGCTGCACCTAGATTTTCCTGAGTTCTGAAAAACAAGGAGGGAAGAGTATAAGCCCATTTCAGGAAGACCCAAGGGAATCCGGAAGCCAGTAGTCCTCAAGCAAACCTTGAAACCCATTTCCGTCCATGACATTGTAGCCCCTCAACATACTCAATATGCCCTTGTCACTGGGTTAATCTGAGCTCTATATGTGTGTTCTCATTCCATCCTCATGGCCACCTGGGAACATGAGTACTGTAACTGTCCCCACTTTCCAGATTGCCCAGTGAGGCTCAGAGAGGTTGAATGGCCTGCCCAGGGTGAGTGGGGGATGGAACTGTCCTCTGTGTACAGGTCTGTCTGACCTGAACCCCTGTGGCTACAGCTGGTCCAGCAGTGCATGGTCCCTGGCCGGGGGCTCTGGGACCCACTGGCCTGCTGAAACTAGCACTCATGTTCCCACTGTCCTTCCCCCTCCCTTGCTGGGAGCCTAGCTCAGCTCCCTCTTTCTAGAAGCACTACTTCCCTGCCTCCCTGCCAGACCTGGCATTTCTGCCTTCATTTCCAGGTTGTCTGGGGCTGGCAGGCAGCAGACAAACTGAGTCCATCAAAATTTAGCAGATTGGACTAGTCTTATGTTCTTGAGACTTAATTTCAAAACTTGTGTTGGCTCTCCTGTCAGCAGCTGCTCCCTGTTCTCCCAGCAGGAAGTGGCCAGGGAGATTTCAGCTTGTCAGCTGCCACCCACTTTCCCATCAGGTGTCCTGGCCTTGGCCTACAAGTGGAGTGGTTATTTAGGGGTCTTCCTTGCTCTGTAGTTGCCTCAGGAGGGCTGGACTTCCCTGTCTTGCCCGCTCTGCCAGGTTCTGGCTCTGGAAAGAAAGGAGAAGGGAAGAGGAGCCAGGGCGAGTTTTCCCAGGCCTATGTATCCTCATTGAGCATCCCAGTTGGCAATGACTCATTCCTAGACCCCCAAATCTGCCTGTGGCAGCATATCCAGCCCCAGCTCTAGGCCTGGCTCTAGGCAGGGCCAGTACATGTTTGTAGGAGTGGGAAGGGATCCCCTTCCCTGGGGATGAGAGTTGAATCCTGGTTCCCAAAGAACTCTCAGACTTGGAGGTTACTATGTGAGAACCATGGGATCCAGAGAAGTCATAAAACCTCCCTAAGCCTCAGTCTCCTCAGCTGAAAATGGTGGCTAAAGATGCAGTTGTTGAAGAGCAAGAGCTAATGGGTGTAACATGCCTGGTACAGGACGGAGGGTCCTTGAACATCTGCCATTGGCGTAACAGACACTGAGTAGCAGAGCCCAGTCTAGACCCAGGAATGTGGGGCCAAGCTCTGGGAAGAAGCGTCTGGGCCTTCCTGTTTTGTTTTCCCTCAGCTGGCTTTGTGGGGACAAGTGCGTACTCCAAGCCCCAAAGCTGCATGAGAAAGGGGTGAAGCAGCTGTCTGCTTGGTCCCCACTGACTAGTGGCCAACAGGTCTGGGTTCAAGTCTTGACTCTCACTACCTAGCTGTGGGACTTTGGGCAAGTCACTTAATCTCTCAGAGTGACATTTCCTCACAAGTAAAAGGACGCTGCTGGTTTTTCTTGGGATGTGGTAAGCACCGTATGAGATGGTGTCAGCACAAGTACTGGCTGAGCACCAGGCAGAGACCGTTGTTATGAAGGGGGCACTAATCCTACCTGACTCCATCATTCTCTGAGCATCTGTCTGGGACCTGGGCATTTGGGGTCAATGGTATCATGTGAGCTGATCTCCCTGGAACTGAGCCTCTGAGGATAAGAGGTAAATGCACAGGGTGAGACAGAGGACAGGATGTGGTCAGAACTTAATGAAGCAAAGTCTGGTCTGGCGTGAGGCCAACTAATCCATGGCTGCAAAATTGGATCCATTAGCTCCCTTAATGAGCTACGAAAGCTGGGAAAATGAGTGTATGAGAGAATAATGGTACATGCCTGTGGCTTTAATTTGAAACTGTGGCTAAAAAGTTAGATTTGACACTACTACCAGCTCTCCAAATAGCACTGGTGCCCTTGGAGAAAGGGGAGGGTGTGGAGGGCAGGAGCAGGGCTCCAGCTTTATAGGGAAGATGCTGAGGCCTTAAGAAGTAAATACCTGCTTCTGAACTCTGAATTCAAGGTCAGTCCCTTCCTGATGTCTGCCCCTAGAGCAGAGGCTGAGGCTGTGGCCCATGCTATCAGTGGTCACAGCATGGTCACAGCAGCCTGCAGTGGTCACAAGTGCTGGCCAGGGCCAAGTGTGTTAATAACCCTCACAGGTGCTAGTAACACAAGGCAGTAACACAAACCAGTTGTTGGTTTCAACAACTGGCTCTAGAATAAATCCTGCTATTGCATTGCTACCTCTTATAAAATTGGAGATGTGTCCCCATGGGAAAACAATCCCAAATAATCATACAGTTGGGAGCAGGAAGGGATCAATCCCAGAGATGGCTGAGTTTAAAACTCTTGTCAAGGAGGGAGTATGGTAGGTTCAAAGTGTTCTTCTTATTCATGGCCTCCCTCTGTAGAGAATAGGGGTTCCCCACAATGTAAAGAATGTGAGTTGAAACCGAATTTTTTCTATAACATTCTGTTCTGTTCTGCTGCTTGAATGTCTGGCGTTGAGCATATTCACTGCGGTTTAGTCTTCAGTGTTCTAGCCTGCCCTTGCCTGAGGCTGGGAGAGACAGTGTTGGGGGACATACCAGTCCTTGCCACTTCTCTCCTCTCTGTCCTCTGGCACAGAACAAAGGAGAAATCCCAAGAAAGTAATGGGCTTGGCGATGTCACCTCAGCACTCCTGGCAGGTGTGCCAGGCTACAGTGCCATATGCTGGCCCCAGTTTTTATGGGGGAATCCATATTAGATATGTTCATTTGGGTCTATATCTTTTAAAAACTTGCTGTGGAAGGTGTTGCCAGGTTTTCCCTTATATCAGGTTTGATACTAAATCCCTTTCAGAATTTGATCTTGGAAAAAGTTCAATGAATGTGCTCTCTTCACAGGATAATAAAAGTAACAGAGCCTACTTGATTTCCTTCTTTGCCAAGACTTCCAGGAAGCTCAGGATTAAAATTTGTCCTTGTTTATAGTTATGAACTTAAATGGGTTTCTGATGCATTTTATCTTTCTCTTTATTCCAAAAAGAATCTGCTGTTTTTATATTATTTGGCGTGTGTCATGTGTTAGCATCATAAAATGCGTGAAATCCTGTTGTCAATAAACAGGGCCTGTGGCAATAATGGGACTTGGAGTGCTTCGTGGGGCAGTGAGAGGAACTAGATCCCTGGCCTCCAGGAGGCGATTCCCTTCATCAGCTGTAGGGCTGATGTCTCTCAGGTTGTGAGTTGTCATGAAATCCAGAGTTTCAGCTTCTTAATTTGTTACTGCTGCATTGATGGGAGAGATTACAAGTCAGCTCTCTTCCCTGGAAAGAGTGGGTGTTTCAGCAGGGGCTGCAGAGCAGTGTGGCCAGGGCTGCAGGTTAATTGGCCGGGGATGTGAAGGTTGGGGTTTTTGTGGTGGGGGTGTTGGGAGAAGCTGCTTGTTCAGCCTGGTGGCCTGGGCGCCTCGTGTGTGTGAGAGACAGATGGAGATACTGTGAACACTTATATTTGAGAAGAGACCAGCCCTGGGGCGAGCTGGATGGAGATACTGATATGTGGGTGGGCATGTGGGCCCGGGTAGGTGGCCCTTCCTGGACTGGGAGGCGGCTAGAAAAGGGTATTGCGGGCTGGTTCTCAAGAATCACTGCAGGCATCCCAGCTCTGTTTGATGCTCTAGGAAGACAGTGCTTTTCCAGCTATGGGCAACAGGAGGTGTTGGGCCCTGCAGTGAATATGGGGCCTCAGTGGGAGAGAAGGTCTGAATGGAGGCGTCTAGGCTTAGTCACCTTCTTGGGCAAGTCTGTCACAGACAGGTTGAGTTGTGACAGCAAGACCCCCAGTCTTTCTTGGGCATCTCTCTGTGGCCAGTTCTCTGCTAGGCATTTTGGAGAAATAGAAAATATTTTATAAATAAATGGACAGATGGATGAATCCCTCTGCCCCCATACTCTCCACACACCCATGCATGCACCCCTACACATGCATGTATGCACACACCCATGTTCCCATGTACACTCATGCCCCCACACCGCCCCCCCCCATATGCACTCACCCACACACCCTTGCACGTATTTATTTCAGAACAAGCTTCTCAAGTCTTGTGCAAGCTGTGGCTTTGGCCAGTGCCTCTCCAACCTGGGGCCACCCGCTCTTCTCATCTCCCTTCAGGGAGGGACTGTCTGGATGCTCTCACCAAAGTCCTGTTCTCCTCTCTATTCCAGCCTTACTGCAGCCAGGTGGCCCCAGGGCTATGACTTCATCCTCCTGAGCCTCTGTTTCCTCAATCTGTAAATTAGGGCTAATGGGCCCCACCCTGCTTGCCTCACAGGGTGGCACCAAGCATTCCCATGAGATAAGGGACAGCAGAGTGTTTTGGGAACTGCAATTTGTTTTCCAAACAGGCAAATACTGCTGTTGTTCCCTAACTATGGAACTCAGGAATTCCTCCACCCACAAGTAAGCCCTGTCCTTGGGTGGGAAGGGGCACACCATGGAGGTGGTGAGGGGGCCTGGCCTGTTCTGAGGCCCCCATTCCACCTGGTGATGTTAGAGGAACACGGGCAAGTATCTGTGTGGAGCACGGGCCCTTCTGCTCTCAACTTTTGCTGGAGCTCACTAGCTGGGGAAGTCAGTAGGGGTCTCGGCCATCTGGCTGCTGGCTCTGAGGGCAAGTGAAAACATTTGGCAAAGGAGGGTGAGGGGAGAAGGGAGAGGTAGAAACCACTACATCAAAGCAGAGCAGTGTCATTTGTTCAAGAAAATGTCATCTCAATTTGATGCTTGTTAAATTTCAGCTCTGATACAGCAGGAGTCCCCTTCTTTAGGAGAAAGCCAGGTTTCCACCTCACCCGTGTGTGTGCATCTGTGTCTGTGTGTGTCTGTGTGTGTCTATGTGTGCCTGTCGAGCACTAGCTGGAGCTATGGAGCTGCCCAAGTGCCGTGACAGACCCTCCAGCTCTGATGGACTCCTGGGAGCTAAGGGGACATAGGACAGGAGTGAGGCAAGGGTGGGGGTCTGTTGGGTTGTCAGAAGCCCCCTCCCATCTTCTTGTCCTCCCCGCTGTGACTGGGAACCAATACACCATTGCCCATTCCAAGTAGCCCCCAGGGGGCTCAGGTATGTGGATATGAAGTCCATGGAGACCTAGGGGCTGCTCCATGGGGGCAATGATGTGGGAGTGGGACTACGGTAGGTACTTCGCAAGGAGCCCCCGTCCAGAGGTACCCGTTGTTATCCTACCTTCTCTCCCCACCCCACATAGCCCAAGCCCTGCAGCTTAATATTGGGGAAATAGAGGCCCAGAGAGGGGAGGGGACTGGCCCAAGGTCATATGAGAATAGGGATAGAACCTGGATCTTATTCTCATGCCTGGAAAGATGGAGCTCTTGCTTGGGGACAACTATTATGAAGGATAGTGTGGAGTCATGTACCTGTGAGAATGAGGCCAATTTGTAGCAATGCCTCGCAGACTGGAGCAGTCACGATGGGCTCCCTGGAAGAGAAGTTAAAGTCAGGTTCACCAGAGAGGGTAGGTGAGGTACAGGCTGCCCTCGGACTGTGGGAGCAAGTTTGGCCAGGTCGTTATGTCTCCTCAATTTTATCTTGTCCTCATGAGATGTGAGAGTTTCTTCCCTTAATCCCCACTTGATAGATTTGTTCATTAAATCCGCAAATACAGATATTATCTGAGTCAGTGCTGTAGGCCAGGCCCTGGGCCCTAGGACTGGGCCCACAGTCTGATGAGGGAGGCAGCATGGTGCCAGCCTGGCTAGGAGAACAGCCTTGTGATCTAGGACCAGTTACTTCCCCACTTTGTGCCTTAATTTCTCATTTAAAAAGTGGTGATAATGAGTCCTTTCCTCCTAATATTTATAAAGTGCTCCGAACAGAGCCAGGCACACTGACAATGCAATATCCATGTGTGTGTTTGTTTAAAGAGTTATCAGAGGAACAAGCTAATTGCGGGTTGTGAGCAAGTGCTGCACAGGAGGTAAAAAGGGCGATGACGCGGGAGCTTTCTGGGGAGCTGGGATGCTTTCTGTCTTGATGGGGGTGTGAGTCCCAAGGATGTGTGCAGTTGTCAAAACTCATTGAACTGCACCCTTGAGACCTGTGCATTTTACTGTGTGTAAATTATACCTCAATAAAACAAAGCATAGATGGAAAGACAAAAAAGAATGTAGAGAGAATGCAGGACCCTAAAAGTCCTTTTTTTTTTTTTTTTGAGACAGAGTCTCGCTTTGTTGCCCGGGTTAGAGTGAGTGCCGTGGCATCAGCCTAGCTCACAGCAACCTCAAACTCCTGGGCTTAAGCGATCCTCCTGCCTCAGCCTCCTGAGTAGCTGGGACTACAGGCATGCGCCACCATGCCTGGCTAATTTTTTCTATATATATTTTAGTTGGCCAGATAATTTCTTTCTATTTTTAGTAGAGACGGGGTCTCGCTCTTGCTCAGGCTGGTCTCGAACTCCTGACCTTGAGCGATCCACCCGCCTCGGCCTCCCAGAGTGCTAGGATTACAGGCGTAAGCCACCGCGCCTGGCCTAGAAGTCCTTTTTAGACAGGGTGGTCAGGGAGGGTTACTAAGAGGAGGTGACATTGACGGCAGTCCTGAAGGAAGAGAAGGCTCTGGCTGTGGGGAAGAAAGATGAAGAAGCTGAGACTCTGGGAGGTTGGGGCTATGTTCAGGGTCAACTTGAGGGATCAGGAGTGACAGCCTAGGGGATTTCATGGCAGCTGGGCCTGGGTGGGCCCAGGTTCAAGGTCTGGCCCCCGTGATCTGCCCTACAGACAGGCCAGTGGGGCATTTACTATGTTTTCTGGGGACAGCCCTCTCCCCGCCCCTGTGCCTATTCTCAGGGCTTTGGCACTTACAGAAGGACTATTTTAATCCGTGTGAGAAATGGGTTCCTAAATAAAGGCTGAATGGGGCAGGAAGCCTCAAGAGGCTCCACCACAGGGCAGCTCCCCCTGCTGTTCCATCTCAACAAAGCACGGGATACAGGCCCAGGCTGTGAGGCTCTCTGGCCCCGCCTTGGCCATCCACCCCGCTCCTCCTCGCCCTCTCACACCTCCCGTGTCCCTCTAGCCCCATGTCCATCCATCCTCCCATCCTTTGTTTGCTCAGGAGCCCAGTGTTTCCTGCTAGGCCCCAGCCTGGTGGGAGGAACAGAAGCAAAAACATTAGGAGATGTGCAGGGGGGACTTTGCAGAGGCAGAGACATCTGAGTTGAGCCCAGAAGATTCCTCAAAAAGAGGGAGTTGACCCAACGGAGATGGAGATGGGGCAAGAATGCGTGTGGCAGGGACCAGCACAGGCACAGCCTCAGAGACTTGAGGGGGTAAGGCCTGTGTGGGAGCAGCATGTGTATCATTCTGGCCAGAATAGAAAGTGTTTTTGGGCCACAGGGAGCAGGAAATGAGGTGGGAGAGGAAGGCAAGCCCTGGATGCAGGGGAGGAGGTGGTGTTTAGCTGGAGGATGTGGAGAAGCGGTCTGTGGCCATAGGTGGAGAAGAGTCAGAAGGGGAGAGGCAGGGCTGAGGACCCCCCCACCAACAGCATTCCAGCTGTGAGCTCAGAATTTGGGGTGAGATGCCACGGTGGGGCAGAGTGAGGAAGAGGTCCAGGAGCCAGCCTGGGAGGCCTGCAGGGGGAGGCTAGGAGGCAAAGGCTAGGAGGAGAGGGCACAGGGAGGCAGGAGGACTGGGACACCCCAGCTGGAACTGCCTCAGGACATGGTGGAGGTGAGCTGGTGTAGTGAGTGGGGATGACCGAGTCCTCTGTGGCCAGTGCTGTGAGCAGGAAGCAGGTGCTCAGGGGCTTCGTGTGTTCCGGGAGGCAAGGACAGCATGAGCAGGGGATCTGTGGTGTCCAGGCGGCAACATCTGCCCACAGCAGCCTCCACACACACCTCCAGCCTGATCTGGGTCATGGAGCAGGGACCCCAGAGCTGGTAAAGGGGCTTGTTCGCCCCCTGGCTCTCTGAACTCTTTGCACTGCCTGTATTCCAGGCTAGGGTTGAGGGGAACGGCCCCAGAGGGGGAGGACCAGCCAAGGAACAGCAGATTCAAGAAACTGCTGCCTTCCTTTCGCCTCCCTGGGACACTGCCCCGGCCCAATTTGCCTTAACCTAGAAAGCTTGGTCCCAGAGCCTGCCCCCACGGTGTCTTGTGTAAAGTGGCCTGGCCCTCCCCATCTGCAGAGGGCAGCCCAGGATCCTGAGGGTACTGAACAGGGCAGGGGTGATCTGAGCCCTGGCCTTGGGCATCAGCCTTGGTCTCAGCTCTTGTCAGGAAACACTGGCTGGGCCTTAGGTGAGCAACCCTTTTGGCAGATGGCTTGTCCCTGCTATCCCTATTCTGGGCCATCTCATTTCTGGTGATGGTTGGCAGCTATAACCCAGAGCTGAGTTAACCTGAGCAAGGATCCTGCCACCTGCCACCTAGTGCTGCCTTGCTATGATGCACCCTGTAGGGATGACCCTATTAATACTTCGTTTTTCAGAGTTGTGGGTTGTGGCTTGGGGCTGTGAATATTTGCCTGAGATCACACCAAGTCATTGGAGTTCAATCCCAAACCCACATCTCACTCCATCCAGCTGTCATTTCCCTCAACTAGGGTCCTCCCTGCCCCTAGTCTGGGATCCTCACCTGTGGTCTCTAAGCATGGGATGCGGGTGGAAGCTGGGCAGCCAGGTCACTTTGAGATGGTCCCATCTCTCTAGCAGTGGAATGGCATTGTCGCCCTGGCCCTGCACGGCAGCTCCAGGGGAGGCTACAAAGTTACCGTGGAAGCTGGGGCCTGACTGGGCGGTCATGACAAAGCAACTCATTTTGGAAGCACTTTTCTTGGTAGTGACAGCTTTATTCCCACGCCCACTCCTATAGAATTTGAAGTCTTAATTACCTTTTCTCCTGTAGGAGTGTGGCCTTGCCTCCCTCCACTCTGGGCTGGGTTTCCAGGTGATGGATGGACTGATGGACACAGGCCTCGACACCTCCTGCAGGAAGCCTTCCCTCACACTCCAGCACTCTCCTGGTCACACTGAGGCCTGTAGGGCAGATGTGCATGTTAGTGTATCCTCTCCCCTCCCCAGCCTTTTCCCAGCACCCTCCACTTGTTTCATGTAGAGGTGCTAGATGAGGATCACAAGGGCCTACTGTGTGCCACGTGCCACCCTGTATGATTTACATGTACAATTCCCAAACCTAGCCTGGGAAATGGAGCAACCATGTCATCTTCCCTGTAAAAATGAGGTTCAAGGGATGTGTGACCCCTGGCTTGGGGTCCCACATTTGATGTGTGATTTGACTATAAAACCCACTCAGTTCCTACTTTATTTGCTGCCCATGAGAAGGAAGGCAGGGGCTTCTCTGGCCTCTGAGACCTTCCAGGCTGTCAGCCACCTCCCAGGGACTCCCTGAGCTACCAGCCAAGCTGCTTGAGCCCAGGGCTGACCCTAAAGTCCAGAGGCTCATTGGACCACAAGTCAAGGAAACCTGGATTCAAATTCTCATTCTGCCCCGTATAAGCTGTGTGACCTTGGGCAAGTCACAGGCCTCTCTGAGCCTATATGCGCTTGTCTGCAAAGTGAGGGCAGTGGGCTGTGAGCCTGACGCTTTCTGTGCCCACCCACCCGCAGCTCCTATATGACAGCCCCAAGGCCCGGCAGGAGGTGGACCACCACTGGCAGGCCTCTGGCGGCCCCCACATTGTACGCATCCTGGACGTGTATGAGAACATGCATCATGGCAGGCGCTGTCTCCTCATCGTCATGGAATGGTATGCTGGCCCCGTTGGCATCCCTGTGGTCTCCAGGCTCCCAGCCATTCTACTAGGGACTTTCTCTGTTTTTCAGGTGGCAGCTCTGGGTGCCACCAGAGCCCCTGAGGGGCAGCAGAGTAGGCAGCTGCAGGCCCTGCCCATAGAGCTGTGGAGCTGGCCACGAGGGCATTCCCTCAAGGGTGGGGAAGAAACTACAGGGGCTCTAATATGGCCTCACAGGGTATGATTTCCACTCTGTGAAGAGGGGCTGGAAGAGCTGTCAGAGAAGGCTTCCAAGCCCTGAATGTGGATGAGTGGGGGGATTCGGGGAAGAGCAGGACACACACAGTCCCCTCAGCTTTCTCCTTGGTACCCAGGTTTGTGCTCCCATGGTCCCACTGGGTGCTGGGTGATCAGGGCCTAGAACTCAGAGCCAGTGGTCTTCTCTACACTAGGCTTCTCCCACTAGCACTATGTCTCAGCCCCAGTCTTCTGTAGACCTTGGGCCTGCCGTCTAGGCCCCCAGCTCCTCCCTGTCTGCCTTTCAAGTCCCTCCTACCTCCGCAGGTTAGCCAGCTCTTCAGATTTGGGATTCACATCCTGGCTGTGCCACCCACTAGTTGTGTGACCAGGGGCGGCAGCTGCTAGTCTCTCTGAATCTCTGTAACTCACATGTAAAATTGGAGGAAGAGCTTTTTTTTTTTTTTTTTTTTTAAGACAGAGTCTCGCTCTGTTGCCTGGGCTAGAGTGCCGTGGCATCAGCCTAGCTCACAGCAACCTCAAACTCCTGGGCTCAAGTGATTCTCCTGCCTCGTCTTCTCGAGTAGCTGGGACTACAGGCATGCACCACCATGCCTGGCTAATTTTTTCTATTTTTAGCTGCCTGGCTAATTTTTTTCTATTTTTAGTAGAGATGGGGTCTGGCTCTTGCTCAGGCTGGTCTCGAGCTCCTGATCTCAAGTGATCCTCCCGCCTTGACCTCCCAGAGAGCTAGGATTACAGGCGTGAGCCACCATGCCCAGCCTGGAGGAAGATCTTAATGTAGCATTTATGCTGTGCTCGACACCATCCTAAGTGTCCCATGTGTATCACATAGTCAATCTTCATGACTGTGAGGTTGGTGCTAATAATATTATTCCCATTTTGCCAAAGAGATAGCTGAGGCACAGAGAGGTGGAGGAACCAGCCCAGGACCACACAGCAGTGCTCATGCAGGGTGGAGCCCAGGACATAGCACACAGTATGTGCCCAGAGAACAGTGGTCATAGGATGCTGATTGACATCTCATTCCACATTTGGCGGGACTGAGACTTGGATGTGGTTGGGGCTACCCAAGCATTACAGCTGGTAGGGCCAGTGCTGCTGGAAACACAGGGGCTTCCTGGCAGGGATCAAAGCCCACCAACCTCTTCTATTTCTAAGAGTTCAGTTCAACCCATCCAAGCTACAACCCACCATGCACCAAGTTCTACAAAGCATGGGGAGGCTGATAGTGGCTATTCACCAGGGCCTGAAGCTTGGGCCTAAGATTTGGGGCAAGTGCAGGATGATGCTCAATTTCCCACCCCCCTCTGCTTACAGTCACCTTCTCTTATAGCATGGAAGGTGGTGAGTTGTTCAGCAGGATTCAGGAGCGTGGCGACCAGGCTTTCACCGAGAGAGGTACATGCATGCAGCTGACCAGCGGTGGGGTTCAGGGTGAGAGGGATGGACCAGAGTTGCTATGTGATGCTGGGCAAGGCCCTGTTCCTCTCTGTGCCTCAGTATTCCCATCTGAACAAGAGAGGGTGGGACCCAGTGTCCATCCCCTCAAGGGGTTCTGTGAATCTTTGATACCTTGCTAGAGATGGACTCTCCATGGCCTTGGGATGGAGGCCTCAAAACCTCTTGGTGTTGACCAGCAGCTGAGGTGGAGAGAGGTAGCCCAGGACTGAGGAAAGAAGTTTAGGTGGGCTGGGGGCACCCTCGGAGGAGACTGGGGTGTCTGGGATGGGGGTCCAGGTTGGAGGTCCTAGGTAGCAGGAATGCTGGCCCACTAGACTGTGCCAAGGAGGGATGATAGGGTGGATGCCCCCAGGTTGATTGACCTTTGACTGGCATCACTGACCCCTCTCCTCTGTGTGTGCAGAGGCTGCAGAGATCATGCGGGATATTGGCACTGCCATCCAGTTCCTGCATAGCCAGAATATCGCCCACCGAGATGTCAAGGTGAGGCTCCAGGACCCAGGTTGGGGGACCAGGGAAGAGAGTGCTGTCCCATTCCACAAGCCCTGATGGCTTCCAGCACCCACTGGATGGAGGCCAAGTTCCTTGGTCAGCATTCAAAGGCTCTGCTCCCTGGCCCAGATTGTTCTCAGCCTCTTCTCCCCTGGTTTCAGCATACTTACACTGTTCTTGCCAGGTGGGTCTCCTGTTTCCTTCAAACACTGTGTAATCCTAATAGTAATAAGCTGACTGCCTACCTCCAGTCACATCTAGCTTAATCCTCAGCCAGCCCTGTGAGATAGGTGCCATTTCCCATTTTACAGATGAGGAAAATGAGGCTCAGAGAGAGATTAAATGGCTTTCACAAGGCTGTGTAGTTGCTGCACTGGGATTCATTTGTTCACTTGTTCAGCAAGAAATTTTGTGTACACACAATGTGTCAGGCCTCAGGCAGGGACCACCTGATACTGTTGGGGCTTCTGTGAAGTCATAGCCATAGTTCTGACAGATTAGTCCCTCTAATGCCAGCATTTTAAGGGAAAGAAGCCAGTTGCTGGGCACTAGAGGAAGGAATAGAGATAGTTCCAGTTGCTGGAGCTGCTTGCCCTTCCAGTGGATGGTCTTGAGGCTGGACACTCAGCTCTCCAAATTTCCTGTCCTGGGAGGACTGGGTCTTAGAGGTCATCGGGATCAGATGAAATGCAAACTGAGGCAGCTTTGCATACACAGGCATATGTAGTTGAACACATAAGCACACATATGTGAACCACCATCAGAGCAGAATCCGCTCCTCCTGGACCTCTGCCCCAGGCCTGGAGCATTACCCCCCTTGCCTTATTTCCTCCTAAGACTGGGCAGAGGAGAGCTGAGGGGCCAGCTACTACATCAGGTCCATCTGGCTGAATATTCCCAAAGTGTATCCTTTGATTCTGGATATATGTGGAGCCACAACAAACATACCTTCTGAATCCTTGCTTTACTTTGGCTCTGGCTTCTTTTTTCTCCAAGGGGAGAAAAGCTTTCTGCAGAGTAGACTCCCTTGTGTAGACTAAACCTGCCCCTCAGTTTTTATCCCAATACAAGGTCAGATCATCTCCAACAGAACCTGAGAAATAGCTTCCACTAGCTCCAAACTGGAGCTCCATCCAACACCCTGTCCTACCCCAGCTCTGCTTGAGGGTCCCTCCTTCTTCTGTCCATGGGCCTAGATCCTACCTATTCATTAAAAGCCGGTTCCAGGGCTGCTTCCTCTATGTACACTTCCCCACTGCCCTCGTCTGCCAGGCCTCCCTGTGCTTTACAGCCAGCAAAATTGCTTCTGTGCAGCCCTCGGGGTCTGAGCAGTCAGGGCCTTCTCCCCTGAGCAACCTGAGGTGGGGCTGTCCCGCAGGCTTCATTTTGGGCTGGGCGTAGGACATGTGCTTGGCAGCACTGGCTTGTGAGCAGTCTGCCTTCTCCCAGCGCCCTCATTCTGGCATTTCGTGGCAGTGTCACCAATGCAGAATCAGAAGTTCCCGCCCCTAGGCTCTTGATGGCACTTGGTCATTCACAACCTTGGCTAAAGACCTGCCTCACTTTCCCCTCTGTGAATAAAAGTATCACCTTGGTCTTCTCTATATTTGGCACATATTATTGATGGCCAAGGCCCAGGTCTTTTTATAAGATGGACCTGGCTCCTCCTGCATTAGAATGGAGTGGGGGAGTCTGGCTGAAGATCACTGTGGGACTCTTCCGCCACCTGGTCCCTAACTGTAAACCAATGCATTCTCTTCCTGGTCTAGCCTGAAAACCTGCTCTACACGTCCAAGGAGAAAGATGCGGTACTTAAGCTCACTGACTTTGGCTTTGCCAAGGAGACCACCCAAAATGCCCTGCAGACACCCTGCTATACTCCCTATTATGTGGGTGAGTCCTTGGGACATGGTTTGTACCTCCTCACCCCAACTGTACACTGCTGTGGTATGGGACAGCCAGTGGGTTGCAGAAACCAAAGGGTTAAAGCCCAGCGAGGAGGGAGGGGGAGAATTCTGTCTGGATGGAGGCGGGTGACGTGGGGGGCCGGAGGCTGCAAAAATATTCTCCCAAACTTCAGCTTCTGCTTTTGAAAATAGATCCAGGAAAATTCTGGCTGTGGCCTGTGAGCTGAATGACATCACAGCAGCTCTAAATATATATGTGATAAAAGGCTGCCATCAGCTCGGGACGGAGCCCAACTGCGGTTGTTTTTCTCCAGTTTTTCTCTTCCTGGGATTCATATTCAGAAAGTGGGCAGGCCTTTCCTCCTACATTAGAGGGACACAGGATACCAACCACCTGCCTTATGGGAGACGGTTGCTTAGGCCAGGCCGTGGATGGGGCCTAGAAGTGTGCACACACTCATGCTTCCTGGAAAAGCTCCCCACTCCTCTGCAAGTGGAGCCCCGAGATCTGGAAAGGCCCCTTGCCAAAAGTGCCCCGAACCTGACACTGGGCCAATGGCAGAGGACATGTCTCCCTCATGGGAAGTTTTCTGGGAGGGCTGCTGAAGGGGTAGGGAGCCCCTTGAGACAGCTGAAATGGTACCCTGTTTACCAGGACATATTTTACAGTATTTTAGCTTTAAAATCTCTGGCCTACCCATCTCATTGCACAGATGGGAAGACCAAGGCCCCATAGCTTGGTAGCCAAGCTGACAGTGGAATGCAGAGCCCTTCCCCTGGCTCCTCCTTGCCTGTGACCTAGGCCGTGCATTCAGGGAGGCAAGGAACACAGGACACCTGATAGGCTGAGGCCCTCTCACCTATGGCAGGACCCCATCAAGCTCTGGACTGGCCTTCTTCCCTTCTCTTCCCTCGCCAAGGTTGAGACTGGCAGAGGGGCTCGGGGCCCAAAGGAGCTAGGGGGCTGTCTGAAAGTGGTTTATTTTTTTCTGGGAGCTGTTTCTCCTCCCCCACCTTCACACACATGCTGCCTTCCCAGAAGGTGCTAGACACCAGTCTGCTCTGCCCCACCTCCCAGCCTGGGCACCTGCTTCCCACCTAGCCCAGGCTTCAGGCTCCTGGCTGGGCTCCAAGACCCTTGGGGCTGAGAGCCCTCCTGTGCCCTCTACCCTGGCAGCCCCTGAGGTCCTGGGTCCAGAGAAGTATGACAAGTCATGCGACATGTGGTCCCTGGGTGTCATCATGTACATCCTGTGAGTACCATCCCCACTCTCTTCCTCCACCTCCTCTCCCCACCCCCTTATGCACCCTCAGTGCCACTTCCGCCTACATCTGGGTAAGGGGCTTGTGTGTATCACTCCTCATGCAGGCTGCCCTTCCCTTCCGGTCATGGGATACTACTCCTTCAGGCTGTCTGAGGGTCTCCCCATGCCAAGGGCTGATGGCATTCCTGGGATGTGTCTGGGAATCTGGAGGGCTGGTACTATTGTCATGGTGTCTGGCTGCCTGTCCTCCCAGTCAGGGCCTTGGGGTAGAGAATGGGTCTGCCCTGGCACTGCCCCTCACCTCATGCTGAATGACCTCCTCCCTCCCCCAGCCTGTGTGGCTTCCCACCCTTCTACTCCAACACGGGCCAGGCCATCTCCCCAGGGATGAAGAGGAGGATACGCCTGGGCCAGTATGGCTTCCCGAATCCTGAGTGGTCAGAGGTCTCTGAAGATGGTGAGTGAACTTCTCTGCCCCAGCCTGTCCTACCTCACCCCTGCAGCCTTCATTCTGGGAGGTATCGCTTTGGTGTCAAACTGACCTGTGTTCAAATCTCGGCTGCCCCACTTCCCGGCTGTGTGACGGTAGGCAAGGTCACCTAACCTTTTCGAGCCTCTGTTTCTACATCTGCCAAATGGGCTCAAAACTTGCCTCCTTGAAACTCCCTGTAATTCCTTTCTCATTCATATTATCCCCTCTGGTGACCACAAACTAATCTGTCCTATATCATTAAATAGTTATCTATTGTTGCTTAACAAATTATTCTGAACACTTAGGGCCTTAAAACAAGAAAGTTATTACCTTACTGTTTCTGTGGGTTAGGAATGTGGAAGCACATGCAGCCCTTTGCCCTGACAGAGCTTGTGGTCTGTGGGGAAAGGTTGGGGGACTGGCTCTGAGAAACCCTGCAACCTTACCTTTCCCCTCTCTTCCTTGGCCTCCCTAGCCAAGCAGCTGATCCGCCTCCTGCTGAAGACAGACCCCACGGAGAGACTGACTATCACACAGTTCATGAACCACCCCTGGATCAACGTGAGCACCTCCTCATCCTGCAGCAGGCAGGGTGTTGAGCTAGAGCAGGGTCACCAGGCAGGAGGGTGGTGGCTCTGGAGGCCCCAGTGTGGGGCTGGGATGGACCTGTGTGCACAGATGGGTAGTAAGGCTCTACCTACAACCTGGCTTTGCCATTGTTCCAGTCAGACTCCTTCACCCCTCAGTCTCAGTTTCCTCATCTAAGACTGGGAGAAGGGCATGGAATTGTGTGTATATGTGTGGAGGGGGGGCCAGTGCTGTTCAGGTGCCGCCAGGTTCTAATCCGTGGGCCTGGGGCTCTTTTCAGCAATCGATGGTGGTGCCACAGACCCCGCTCCACACAGCCCGAGTGCTGCAGGAGGACAAAGACCACTGGGATGAAGTCAAGGTGGGTAGGCTCTGCCTTAGTCTCCCTGTAGGTTCCAGGGTTCTAGAAAAATGGACTACCAGAGTCTGGATCTTTGGCGCCTCCCCTGTGCCTGGAACGCAGGGTGTTTGTGACTGCTCCAGTGGTCTAACCATGGCACTCCAAGTATTGGTGCACACAACCCATTCAGGGTGACCCTCCTGGCTCATTTCCTCAATGAAGGGAGCCTTTGGGCCAGGGGTTCAGTGAAAGGGCTATGGCCCAAGCTTTGGTCATAACCTTCCTTATAACCAGCAACATTTGGGAGGGTGGTCAGCCTGGTTTTAGACTCAGCAGAGGCCAGGTTTGAGCATATGGGGTAGTGGCTCAGAACTCTGGGGCACCCAGGGCACAATTTCCAGGCCCCAGTGTCCCGGATATCCAGCGAGATGGCATTCTCTGCAGGCCTTGTGGTTCTGAGCAGGTGGAGTTGGTTCAGTTCCCTGTCCCACTTACCCTTGGTGTGGTCCCAGGGAGTCACTCTCCTTTTGTGCCTTAGTGGATAAACTCAGTGTCTACCACAAAGGACTATAGTAAGCGTTATGTGACACAAAGGGCTTGGCTCAGTGTTGGGCACACAGTAGGCACTGGGGCAGCACAGGATGTCACTGCCATCCCTGACTTTATTAAGGGGCTTCCAAGGCAAGAGGGTGATGGCTCTTAAGGTCAGTACATCCTCACCTCTTAGTGCCTCCCATCCTGTCTGTCCCCAGGAGGAGATGACCAGTGCCTTGGCTACCATGCGGGTGGACTACGACCAGGTGAAGATCAAGGACCTGAAGACCTCTAACAACCGGCTCCTCAATAAGCGGAGAAAAAAGCAGGCAGGCAGCTCCTCAGCCTCACAGGGCTGCAACAACCAGTAGCTCATGGGGCCTTGGAGGAACCAGGCCTCTCAGCCTGTGTGACAGACTGGAGTGTGCTGAGGCCCTGGCCAGGAGGGCCCAGGGTCATTCTTGTAACAAAAGGATTATTTTGTTGTGTTTTAATTTGTCACTTGAAACTTCAGGATGGAGGACCCTGACCCAAAACCTCCTTCAGAGCTCTGGCCCAGGCTCAGGCTGAGAGGGTCAGAGCCTAGAGGCTGAGGAGCTGCAGCTGCAGCACCTTTTGCCAGGGTGGCCTGAGTGATGCCTCAGCTCTGTCCTGCCCTGGGGCATGGCCTTAGCCTTCTAGGCCACTGGGAGTTGTGGCTAGGCTTTCCTTTTTCTACGGAGACACCCCACTGTGGGGTGGGCAGATGGGCCTGGCCTTGAGAAAGGCATCGGGCCATTGGTTTCCATGGTGACCAGGGACAGTGCTGCTGTCTGTGACTGCAGAGTAAGTGAGCAAGGGAGGGAGGAGGGGCAGTCAAGAGTCCACCTCTGCCTTCTTAGAGAGCGTGGTCTCTCACACTGGCTGCCCCTCTCAGGTTCACCCCTATTTGGTCTCCCTGACCCTGCAGGGTCCAGTCTGCCTGCCTCCCTAGGTGGTCCAGCCCTGCATTGCTGCAGCCCCAGCCCAGAGGGCACTCAGAGCTGTCCCCAAAGGGAGTCCCTGGGCCCAGCCATTCTGTCACTACCCCATATCCAAAGGGTGTTTTTTCTTTTTTTTTTTTTCTTTTTTCTTTTTTTTTTTTTTAATCTCAATTGAAGGTGAGGGGTATTTTTAACCCTTTTCCACTTTGGAAAATTTCACTGTGACAAAATCCAGTACACTTCCCTTGCCCCTACCTGCTCACCAGATCTCAGGCAGGAAATCCCCTGTCTGTTGCTGGCAGGGGCTACCTTTTGGTGTGCTTTTATGAAAGTGTAGGTTGGAGGTGGGGCCAAGAGGCTTCCCATTAACCAGGCATCTCTTTCTATCCTCTGGGTCAGACCTGAGGGGGTAGGAGGCTACTGAGCAATGCCCCCTAGAAGTCTGGTCTCGCTTGGCTCGGGCCTGCATCCGAGGAGCAGAGAGGACGACCCCTTTCTGGCTGATCCAGGCTTACCCCTCCCCATGCTGCCCCACGTAGCCTCAGGGTGCTGAGTGCCTGGTATGGGCTGACAAGTGCCTGACACCCAGCCTAGTTCCTGGTTCCTGGCCCCTCTCTCACTGGCTGGGAAACCCTAGGCCAGCAGATAGGACAACACTGCTGGGTTTTACATGCAGATATTAATAAACACCATTTTGGCATTTTCCCCTGGTTTCTGGGTTTCTCTTTGTCTACATGGCTGGACAAAAGTGGCCCAAGGGCAGCTGCTCACGCCCACTAATGAATTCACCCTGACTGGAGAGGGTGCCCCAGGCCTGGTAAACATGCCAGGCTGTCTCCCAGGCCACCGCGTCCTCACTGGGCATGGAAAGGTCAGAGATGTTGAGGGATGGCAGCTGCCGCATGCCCCCAGCTCTGTGCCGCCCCTGTGCACTATGTGTGTGACACCCACCCCCAGCCCCGTGTGTGCCAGTGTCTGCCCACAGCGGCCACCCCCAGCTGCGTGCCAGCCTGCTGAAGGGCGGGCAGAGTGCCTGCTGCAGCGCTGAGCTATTTTCAGAAGCTGCCAGATTTCATTTGGCAGTGAGAATATCGGGGAGGGGAGGGGCGGGGGTGGGTTGCTGGAAGACTGTCTTTTGACTACTCCAGTAACAGAGCACCTTCACCCCTCCGGAGCCTTGCAGGCAGCCTCAAGGGGGCTCTAACTGTGGCATTTCTCCCCCAGCTCCTGTCTTGAAACCTCCCAGTTTTCCAAGAGCTTATCTGGTGTTTCCTCCTCCTCCCGCCTTCCCTCAGGGCGAGGGGGAGGGTGTGGAGATGTTAGAAGGCAGGGGGCAGGCAAGCACTCCTGAGATGTTCTGCTGCTCCCCAGCCTGGTGACCTTGGACAAGTCCCTCGGCTTCCTTGGCCTCAGTGTCCCCAACCATGTACTGGCGATGATAGAGCCCACCTCGTAGAGTTACCTGGGGATTTGGGTAGATGATATATGTGAAACACTTAGTGGGGTGCCAGGTGCACAGCTCATGCCCAGCACCCATTAGCCATCCCAGCATCCTTAGCCATCAGAAAAGAGAGAAGTACCTAGAATTGTGAGCAAAGAGCAGTCCAGCCCCAAATCTACCTCAGAGTTTCCACTCAGATCAGGCCTTCTCCACCCCTGGGGTTCCACTTCTAAAGTCCTGCTCTCCAGAGCAGCCTCATGTGGACCTCCTGGGCTTCGGTTCCAGTCCTGGCTTCAAAGTGGGTGGCCAGATAAATTCTAGGGACCCCATGGAGCCTGTGGTTCAGGCCATCTCCCCGAGTATACTCTCTAAGTCTGGTGAAATGCTGGCGGGACGCAAAGGTAGATATAGTCCATCTAGTCACAAAGCTGCAGAGGTACAGATGGATGCCCTCACTTGGCTACTGAGCACCTGCTATGCCTGAGACCCTGTGCTAGGTGCAAGGAAGGCAGCAATGAAAGCTTAAGACAGTGGTCTCAACTCAGAGTGTTCATATCTATGAGGGAGAGGACAAAAGACACAAACATGCACTGAATCACGGTCTTGATGCAGTCTATGAAGGAAGGATGTGACCCCAGGAGAAGGGGGTGTCATGGGCAGTTTAAGTCAAAGAGAGACTTATGTACTCCAGTGGCTGGGAAGGGTGCCTGATAGGTTATGGGGTTGAAGGCAGAACTGCAGTGGCTGAGGCCTTGGGGACAAAGGGACTCTGTGCTCTAGGGCTCTGTTTGTCCCCCACCTCTGCCAGTCTATGCTTCTCCCTGGGGCTGGTCTTGATCCTCCACCTGCACCAGCCTTCTCCACAGGCAAGACCAGAGCCACTGAAGTCCTAGTCCGGAACGTCATCTGCTCAGGTGTCTGTGTGCCAGTCTCAGGGAAGGATTCTTATTGGTCACACTTGGCCCTTTGCTGTTACGGGGTAAGGGATATGGTCCCTACTGTTATAAGGTGGTGAAGGGAGTGCAGCAGAGGCAGTTGGCAGAGGACAGGATGGAAGGATTGTTCCTTTATCTTCCACAGCTGTTTGGCCACTTCCAAGAGCTTATGAGAAGCCTGGCCCAAAGATAAGCCCAGCCCAGGCCCTGGCTGCCTAATCTTGGGCATCAGGTGTGGCTCTCACAAGCCAGGGCTGGGAGGCTAGATGCCTGGCCAAGTCACACTGCGCTTGGGGCCTCAGTGTAGTTGTCTGTGAAATGGGAGCATATCCCTGATAATCAGCTAGTATCAG
Organism: Eulemur rufifrons; assembly: GCF_041146395.1. Lineage (NCBI taxonomy): Eukaryota > Metazoa > Chordata > Mammalia > Primates > Lemuridae > Eulemur > Eulemur rufifrons. The sequence continues at coordinate 155,361,229 of NC_090989.1, forward strand.
GTGAGCTAAGAAGCCAAGTGGCAACATGTTCATAACAACTAATCTATATACAGACATTTGCATGGGCTTCATGGTAGCTTCCTTGGGAGCTTTCAGTAAAGAGTTCCATAAGAGGTATGTTCACACATATGCATGTGTGAGTATGTGTGTACGTGTATGTGTGTGTGTGTGTGTGTGTGCAAGAGAGAGAGAGAGAGACACCTCTTCCCAGTGATGCGCCCCCTGACCTAACCAACAGCTCCTGACTCTGTCCTCCAAACCTGATGCTGGCTGGCTCCCAGCAGCCTGCCTCATTGGTATTCTACACCAGCCCCTCTCTGCCCTCGATTCAGCCCCTCCACTGCAGCGTCAGAATTGAGCCTCAAAATGCAGCCTGCTGTGGCCTCTGCGGGGGTCTCATTGCTTCCAGGCCTGCTTGAAACTCTTCCTGGCAGGCATGGAGTGGGGGGAGGGCAGGCCTTGTGTGGCTGTCTCCAGACCTGGCTTCCTTGGGCCAAGCCTTTGCATCCCTAATGGGTCTTCACAAGCCCAGCAGTGTAAAAGCAGCCTGCAAGCCCAGCAGGGTAAAATTCTTCCTTTTGTTCTGCTGGGCAGCCAGCATACTTACCTTTTGGAATCAAGACCAGCAGGCAGGGAAGGGTCTAGGAAGCCCACCTCCCACCGTGTGAGTAGAATAGGGTGGGGTTGTCAAGAGCCAGGAGACCTGAGCTTTGATTATCATGAGGCCTTGGGCAAGGCCATTCTTATTTTTGAAGTTCCCCATTAGTAAAATGAGATGTCGATTAAACACAACCAGGTAATTCCAACCCCCTTGACAGACACATTACCACCAGTTGGGTTGTGAGGAATGCTCTCTGGTGTCAGGTAGATCATGCACTTTGCTAGGCCTTAGTTTTCTTATCTGTTAAATGGGAGTAACCCTCAGAAGGGTGGGATAGCACTGTGATGGAGAAAGAGAGAGGGGTGGCCAAGCCCAAAGGTCTTGGTCACCAACATAGCGCAAGTGTCTGCTAGGTGATGTGTTACCTACCCAGCACTCTGCCAGTTCTCTGCTTCCCCTGACCAGGAGAAACCAGTTCCCTGGGACCCAGAGGAGCTGGCTGCAGGCAGGACAGGTTAAATGGGGTGTGGGGCCACCTGGTGGTCACCTGGGTAAGCATTCAGTGGATACCTACTGTGTGCCAGGACTCTGCTAGGGCTTTACATGGATCATCTCACTTAGTCCTCACATTCCCATCTTACAGATGGAGAAACTGAGCCCCAGGCTCTTAGCCACTGCCCTTTGTGCCAGAGGAGGTCAGAGGAAGGAAATGCTATTTTTGGCTGTGGGCAATCACAGAAGGCTTCCCAGAGGTGGCGACAATGTGAACTGAACAGGAAAGCCAGATTTGGTTAAACAAAGATTTAGGGAAAGGGCATTTCAGTTGGCAGGTAAAAGGTGAGGCAAGACATTCTGTGTGAAGAATGGGGAACAAGCCTGTTTGCTGGGTGAGAGGCAGTCATGGCAAGGGGGTCTCTCATTTCCTCATCCCACCTCCTGTAGGAAGTCAGAATGGGGTGCTCAGGGGTGAGAGAGACAGCGGGCACCTGGTAACAGCTCCTCCTTCTTAGCACCCCCAACGTACTTTCATGTGTGGTGCATTCCCCTCTCCTCACACCCCCATCTGCCTCTCCTGAAGACATACCCAGCTTTTTGTCAGCCAGTTTATCAAATAATACATGCATCTTCTCTTAAAGCTGTAGCACTTCTAGTTGGCTCCAGAGATGGCTGCCAGAGTTGGGGCCAGGTCTTTTTACATTGGACCCACAGGATTTGGTAGAGGAGTCCTAGGCACCCCGCGCCACCACCGCATTTCTACTTTCTACAGTGCTATTTTATGTATTGGAGTTTCTCCTGAGATTTAATTTAAATAAAAGTTTATACGCTTAAAATTTTTATGTGCCAGGCATGGGAGGCCAAGGCAGGAGGATTGCTTGAGGCCAGGAGTTTGAGACCAGAATGGGCAACATAGTGAGACCACATCTTTACCAAAAAAAAAAAAAAAAAAATTAGCCAGGCTTAGTGGCTTGTGCCTATAGTCCCAGCTACTCAAGAGGCTGAGATGAGGCCAGGCGCGGTGGCTCATGCCTGTAATCCTAGCACTCTGGGAGGCCGAGGCAAGAGGATAGCTCGAGGTCAGGAGTTCGAGACCACTCTGAGCAAGAATGAGACCCCCCATTTCTACTAAAAATAGAAAGAAATTAGCTGGACAACTAAAAATATATAGAAAAAATTAGCTAGGCATGGTGGTACATGCCTGTAGTCCCAGCTACTTGGGAGACTGAGGCAGAAGGATTGCTTGAGCCCAGGAGTTTGAGGTTGCTGTGAGCTAGGCTGATGCCACGGCACTCTAGCCTGGGCAACAGAGCGAGACTCTGTCAAAAAAAAAAAAAAAAAAAAAGGCTGAGATGGGAGGATCGCTTGAGCCCAGGAGTTCAAGTTACAGTGAGCTACAATGATGCCACTGCACTCTAGCCCAGGCAACAGAGTGAGACTTTGTCTCTAAAAATAAATAAATAAATAAATAAATACAACTTTATGGAGCACTGAACTAGACATTAACAAAATTTATCCCAAATCCTTCAAAGTAGGCATTATGGTCCCCATTTTACAGATGGAAAACCAAGGCTCAGAGTAGCTAAGTGGCTCACCAAGGTTCATGGCTGGTGAGGACAGGAGGCAGGGCTCTGACATGGCAAAATGGCTTCAAGTTGTTCTTTCTCCCACTGTTCCTGCCCTCAGACAGTCCAGACTTCATGGACACAGGCAGAGAACAGCTGCCTTCATTGTCTGGTGGGCTGCAATCAGATATGACTGAGTGGTCATGGCTCTCTGAGGAAGGTTTGCTTTCCCCTTTCTGGTGGGGAGTTCACTCTGGACAGAGAAAGGTGGGGCAAAGAGGAGGTGGTGGGATGAGGAGGAGGCATCAGGGGAGGCCTCAGGTAGCCTGCCTTACCCTCAAATCCTGTCCCTGCTGCAGGGACAGTGGATAAAGCAGATTACGCCCCCATTCAGACACCCAGCCTTGATCTGTGTTCACAGCAAGCCAGGAAGCAATCAACCTTTAGACCTGGCAGAGATTCTCTGTGCAGGAATGAGGCAGGCCCCCAGATGTGGGGACCCTACCCAGTCCAGCCTCCCTTCCAGGTGATAGGACATTGGACTCATGGACTGCTGGGCCTGGATGGAGGGTCTCAGGGCCCACCAAGAAAGGCCAGGTGAGTGAGGGGCTGCGCTGGGCTACTAAGCTCTAGTCTGGCCTACTCCAGTTATGCCTTGGAGCCCATGTTTTGAGCACCTCATATGTGCTAGACATGTCTTACACATGACCTTGTTTACCTTTCTGTTCTTCCAATAGCCTTCCTTGGTAGAGGTTATGCTCATCTTGCAGATGAAGTCACTAAAGCTTGGATGGCACCAGAAGAAACTGCCCAGGTTCCTATGTGTGGTATGGATCACAGTCTGGCAGTGGTCATTGGATAACAGGACCAGAGTCTGAACTCAGGAGTATGAATCTCCACACTCCCCTTCCTAAGGGGAACAGAAAGGTGTCCCTGCTTAGAGTCCCAATGTCATCTGACCCCTTCCCTGACATGGTCTAGCTGGAGGTGTCACAAACCTGTCCCTCCCTCATCTCATCTTCTGTGATCCTGGATGCTGGAGGAAGGACTCTTGGGGCTGACCGTCTACAGCCTCTGGCCCCTGAACCTGGTAGGGAGTGCCTGGCAGGTCTCAGGATTGTTTAAGCTCAGGGTCGTTCCCCAGTGATGAGACAGATGTTGGGTATGAGTCATACATCCTAGGATCCCCTCTTGACTCCACTCTGTGACCTTGGACAACTCCCTTAATCTCTCTGAGCCCATTTCCTCATTAGAACATGTAGCCAGCAATGCCTTCCCCAGGCTGTGAGACTGTGAAAGGTAAGGCACGACATTCTGCGCAGCTCCCAGCAAGTCATAGGTACTGAAAAAATTCACCTCACACAACAGACTGCGGGGGGCCTGATGGTGTTCAGGGAAGTGTTGAGTCACAGGTTAAAGCCTTCAGAAAGGAGACTGACTTCCTGGAAGAAGCTGTAGTTACAGCTCCTGTCTGACTGAGTTGCCCACCTGCCCTGGGGGCCTCTCTTTTTCTGAAGGTCCGTGCCAGGTCAGGGCACAGTAGGCTGTGCAGTGGGGCTGGCCAGACCTGCGGTGGGAGACAGATGAGGCAGAGAAGGCTCTGCCCAATGGCAGCCAGGCAGGCTCAGAGAACCCTTCCTCCCAGGGTCATGAAGGGGGCCAGAGACTGTGGGGCACAGGGCACCAGTCGGGTGAGGGGACGGATTGGCCCAGAGTGCCTACTGTGGGCAGGCTTCCCTGTGCTGTTGGCTGGGCCAAACTAAGCAGATGGGACTCCTTCTCCAATGACAGTAGAGCCCACAGCCAAAGAGTGAGGTGACAGACCAGGACAGAGAGTCAAGGAGTTCTCTGAGAAGAGGACCTCACTAAGAATGAACTGACTGTAAAAAGAGAGCAAGGGCATCCTAGGTGGCGAGAATAGTAAGTGCAAAGGCCCTGTAGCTGAAAAGGCCTTTGAGTATCTGAGGAGCAAAAGAGAGCACAACACACCTGAAGAGTGCTGGTCTCATCCAGCCTCCCCTTGACAGAAGTGAGTGTGTGGGCAGCCTTATGGGACACAAGGAAGTCGGGCTTTTTGGAAGTACCTTTCTGTAGGCTCTGCCACTGACCACCCAGAAGGGGGTGAGTCCAGGGCTCAGGATGGCTTGGTCAGATGTGAATCGGCCCTCACCCCGCCCTTGACTTTACAGGTGGAACCTCGGCTCCTAAAATGGCTTTAATATCTAATTGTTGGCAATAAATTGAACCCACTAAACCATGAATGTGAAGCTCACTGGGGCTGTTAACATCAGCAAAGCAAATGGTCATGTCTGTTTCCATACCAAGATGCAATAAGATATAACTCACCTCTGGAGATAGATTCTGTAGAGATAGGGCCCTGCCCTCCAGGCCTGGGAGACCTCTTAGGGAGCTCCTATAACTGGAGTTTGATCTTGTTGGAGTTATGTGAACAGAGATTCTCAGCAATAGTCATGCATCATAACTCAGCCAACAAGAGACAAGCCCCTCCTCCTTCTAGCCATGAGTGAATGCAGGCCAGGAGTGGGCTGGGAGCACTGCCAAGGGATGAGGGGACCCCAAAGTGTTCCTCCTGGGACAGCTACCACTCCTCCGATGCCCACCTTTCAGGGCCTGCCCCAGGAAGGTTTTCTTTCTTCTTTTGCTCTGGAAGTCAGGTGTGTTTTCTCGGAGAGTCAGTTCCATGGAGTATATCCTTCCCCCCTGAAGCTGGGAGGGCTGCCTGGAAGAGGCAAGGATGCAGTGAGCTACAGGGGATTTGGGGAAGGAGCAGGCAGTCAGTTTCTGCTCTGTGGAAGGAAGCTAGTCAGAAGTTAGCTGACTTATCCAAGGTCACCTAGAAGGTTAGTAGCTGGAACTATGAACAAAAGAAGGCTCCCTGGATATGGTCCTAAATTTGGGGGCAGGGGAGGATGACATCAGGACTGGGGGAACCTAGAAGAGCTAGTGGGTCCAGCTTCAAGGCTTCTAATGTTTTGCCCTCAGTCTGATTACCTAGAGGAAAAGATGATGCCTCTCCAGCCTCTGTACTTTCTTGCCTCCATGTTTGCCCTCCTGGACTGGCCGAATCCAGCCCTCCAAGGATGAGAGTGGATCCAGGAATAGGGAAAGGCAACACAGGCATGGTTTAGAGATGGCTTTGAGAGCTGGAATGGGCGGGCAGTTCTGGATAGAATCTTAAAAGTCAGAGCTGGAAACTGCCTTATCACATTTAATTCCCATTTTATAAATGAGAAAACTGAGGCTCACAAGCCAGCCGCTCAGCCTAGACTGCCTCCCCCACATTTGCAGTCTCCTTGTCCACTGGTTTGGCCACCTTTTCTTCCTTGACCTCAGAGTTCCCTCTAAGATCCTTCTGGCTCTCACCTTGTCTAGAGCTGTTTTCTGTTTTTACTTATTCCTGACTAGGACTTTATCAATGACTGTGCTTGGGCCCTCCATGCTCTTACTTGGGCAGCCTTGGGCTTCCTTTCCAGAGGGCTTTTGGTGAAGAGAGCATCAGTGTTTGGCATTGGGATCAGGTGTAACAGGGGCTCTGCTCTGCCCACGGCACAGGGAGAGGGCAGGTGTCTGAGGAGGCTGGTGTTGGGGGTGCTAGACTACCAGGGTCTAGAGAGCCCCAAGGCCTGAAGAGGGGGCTTTTGGGTCCCATCCATGGGCCCCATTCATGATGGATTCCATGGCCTGAGTTGAAGTCCCTACTGTCTGGCTGGAGATGAGGCCACTCCCTACAGATTCTTCAGCACTAGCAAGGACAACTTCACAGACTCAGGGCTGCGGAGGTGATGGAAGGAGAGTGGCAGCTTTGCTTGGCCGTGTGACTTGAGGTGGGTTTGGAAGGAAGATGGAATTTCGGGAAGGTCAGAGCAGAGAGGACACACCATGGCTCTGGGAATGGTCTTGCTGCATCTGGGAATGGGGCATGTGGCCAGGGAAGGGCAGAGAGGCAGAGCCTCTCGTAAGCCTTAAGTACTCAGCCTGGAGTGGAAAAGTAAATGCCAGACTGAGTATGGACACTGCTCTGAAGGCAACAGGGAGATATTAGAGATGCTTGGACTGAAGGGAGGGGATGGATTAAGAGAGTGGTTTGGGGAAGCTTCACCTAGGAGTTGGCAATGATGAAGCATGAGTGGAGAAACTCACCTGACGATTTCTCCTGGACTCTACTAGTGTGGCCTCAGGGCAGACTTCCCTCTTTAAGAGTGACTGGGACTATGGCTGGATGCTCAGGGATAGCCTGGGGTGACTCCCATTTAAGTCATCATCAACCCATGGCTCATGTTCACACTTGGTTAGAGTCTTCCTTGACAAGCCCTCCCTGGGGCATTCTTAAAAAATATCAGGTATGTTTTCCAGGCAAGCTAAGCAGTTCTCATGTTGCCAGCCCTGCGGTTGCCCCTGATCTGGGACTTCTTGTCCAATGGAAGGAGGAAGGAAAATTCACATTATTGACAAATGGATGCTGAAACACTCAGCTCATGTAACCCTGGCAGCAGTCACAAACGGAGCCATTCTCACCCATTTCACACCTAACACCGCTTGATGAACCAAGTCTGCTCAGACTCACAGCACATGCTGGTCCCCTGACTCCAGGGTTCTCCCCAGCCCTGGACCCCATCAGAACCTCCCTGGGGCACCCACCTTGAGAACCTGCCTCACTTAGATGGTGCCTCCAGGCTCCATGGGTGATATTGCTCCCTATCTGAGTTTGAGGACCTTGGCCGCAGGTGGCTACCCCTAGTGGTCTCTCTCTCCAGGGGTTGCCAGCACCAAGGGCCACTGTTACTTTCCCCACTGTTCAAGAAGCCCTCAGGATTTTCTCTGCATTTAGATAAAAGCACAAAAACATAGGCTAAATCCTGCAAGGGGGTGGGAGAAAGGGAAAAGCCCAAAGGTGTCTTCCACAGCTTCCAGACTTGTCCCCAAGGAGTGTCACAGTCTTAGGTTTGGCACTGTCCACTCCAAGTTCTGCATAAGTTTGAAGGTCATCCCCTGAAAGACTGTGGCTACTCCTCTCCCCTGATATAGAGAAGGGGTTTTGGTGTCAGGAAATACCTTGAACTCTGGGCTGGGTGCTGTGCATAATCTTGGACAAGTCTCTTTCCTTCTTTGGGATCTCAGTTTCCTTGCCTGTAAAATGGCCACGATAATGCTCACAGGGTTCTTGGGAAGATTCAGTGTGAGAACACAAGAGAAAACACCATAATAGTAGAATCTGGTGCTTCAAGAGTTGAGTTACTTCAGGTTGGAGGGAGTGGGGGCCCCTGGACCAGGTCTACAGTGTAGCAAGGGGAAAAGGTTGGAGGGGAGGTAGCATCTGATCTGACAGAGAGGCCAGGTCATATAAGAGTCCAGAGGCTCCTATGCCTTGCCAAGGTCTCCATTGTACAGAAATTGAGGGTGGTTTTCTAGAGAGTTTAAAACAGTCAAAACTTGGGGTCCAGGGATCTAGGAGCAAACAGTGTTGGGAAGCCAGCAGCCAGCCTGGAGGAAGGAGAGAGTAGATGGAGGGAGCAGGGGATGAAGTCCTCTTCTACAAAGGCCACACTTGTGCTAATGAACTTGAGTCACCCCTCAGGCCTTGGGTGTTGAGGGATCAGCCCAATAGGGATGAGAAAATCTGTCAAGCAAAAGATAAATCCTGGGGGCACCACCTGGTTCCAGGCCCAGGGAAGGTATGCCTTCAACTCCCTGTTCCAGCCTTGAGGGGATGCCCTGGCAGTCCTAGCACATCTCACTGAGCACAGATTCACACCCCTCCTGCTCCCCAGGGCCAGATTTCTGAGCCCAGAAGTCAAAGCCTGGCTTGAACCTAGTGAATTAATTGGATCAAATACATGCTGTATGCTCTCAGGCCTGATTTCTCCAACTCTTCCAGACCACATCCAAGTGCTACAGAACTGTCCATGCTTCGGATCCCACAAGGAATAGCATTCGGCAATTCAGGTCTGTAGTGAGCTTTAAGAACAGGCCCGTAGGTTTGTCCATTCATCACTGTCATGCTCAAACAAGTAAATTCCAAAGTTTGTTTTTGAGGCATGATTTATATAAAGTGAAATCTTAAGCATGAAATTATTTTTTACCTAATACATATACTCATGTAATCAGGATTCCAATCAGGATACAGAAGATGGCCAGGTATGGAGGCCCATGCCTATAATCCCAGAACTTTGGGAGGCCAAGGTAGGAGGATTACTTGAGGCCAGGAGTTTGAGACTAGCCTAGGCAACATAGTGTGATCCTGTCTCTACAAAAATTTAAAAAATTAGGTAGGTATGATGACACACACCTGTAGTCCTAGCTACTAGGGAGGCTAAGGCAGAAAGATCACTTGAACCCAGGAGTTTGAGGTTGCAGTGAGCTATGATTGTGCCACTACACTCCAGCCTGGGTTATAGAGTGAGACCCTGTCTTAAACACAAACAAACAAAAAAAGATACAGAACATTTCCATCACTTCAGAGAGTTCCCAATCACCTCTTCTCCTTCCTATCAGGGAAATACTTTAATGATACTGGGGACTTTTTCATGTGGTCATTGACTATTTATATGTTTAAGTCTTTAAGATACTTTTAAACATTGGGATGTTTGTCTTTTTATTAGTGAGTTGTGGGATTTCTCTATATGTCCTAGATACATGTCTATTGTCCTGGATATGTATTGGTAATGTTTTCTCCTACACTGTGGCTTTCCTACTCATTTTCTTAATGGTGCTTCTGATGAGCAGAGTTTTCAGGGTTTTTTTAATAGTACAATTGATAAGTTTTTTTTTTTATAATTAATGATTTCTATGCCCTCTCTAAGAAATATTTACTTATCCCAAGGTCACGAAGATATCCTTTCATTTTTTTCTTTTCTAGAATCTGCATAATTTTAGCTTTTACATTTGGGCCATGATTCATCTGTAATTGATTTTTGTGTTTGGTGAGAGCCCAGGATTGAGGCTTATATTTTTCCATATAGATATCTAGTAGTTTCAGCACCATTCTTAAAGAAAATAAATATTTCTTTCCCCGTTGAATTGCTGTGGCACCCTTATAAAAAATCACTTGACTGTATCTGTGTGGGTCCAGTTCTGGACACCGGTCTCTTCCGTTGTTCACCTGGTTGTCTATATATCTGCCAATACCATAGTGATTTGATACTTTCAATCTATGAACATGGCATATTCTGTTATTTAGGCCTTCTTTAATTTTTCTCAGCAGCATTTTGTAGTTTTACACATCTTACATTACATTCATTCCTAGTAATTTTAGTTTTTGGATGCTATTGTAAGTGAAATTTTTAAAATATTTTAATTTCCTAATAGTTTATTTCTAGTTTATGGGACTATAATTGGTTTTTTTTTTGTTTGTTTGGTTTTTTGTTTTTGTTCATTTGTTTGAGACAGGGTCTCACTCTGTTCTGGGCTAGAGTGCCGCGGCATCATCATAGCTCATTGCAATCTCAAACTCCTGGGCTCAAATGACCTTCCTGCATCAGCCTCTTGAGTAGCTGGAACTACAGGTGTGTGCCACCATGCCTGGCTAATTTTCTATTTTTTTTTTTTTTTTTTTTTTAGAGACAGGGTCTTGCTTTTGCTCAGGTTGGTCTCAGATTCCTGGCCTCAAGCAATCCACCCATCTTGGCCTCCCAAAATGCTAGGATTACAGGAATGAATAATTGTTTTTGATATATTGATCTTGTATTCTGTGACATTGCTAAACTTACTAATTAGCTCTACCAGTTTTCTACACAAACAATAATGTTATCTGTGAATAAAGACAGCTTCACAAAGACAACTTTACTTCTTCCATTCCAATCTTTATGCCTCTATTTTTCTTGCCTTGTTACACTGGCTGGGACTTCTACTACAAGGTAGAATAGTAATGGTGAGATCAGAGTAAGACAGAATAAGTAGTTGGGACTTTGTTTCTTGAGAGGTCCTCAGAGAGTTTTGACTGAAGAAATGGCAGGCTGTGATTTACACTTTAAAAAAAATTCCTCTGGCTGCATGGGAAGAATCACTGGGAGTAAAAATAGAAGAAGGGAGACCAACAAGGAGGCTGCAGAATTCCAAGTGAGAGAGGAAGGTTTTTTTGGCCTGGGAGAATGGGAAATCTGGTGTGTATCTGGATTTGGAGTCACAGAACTCACCATGGAATGGACATGGCAGAAGGAGGGGACATCAAGGATGACTGCCAGAGTGTTCAGATGAAGATGGAGGTGCTATCTCCTGAGATGAGATTGTGGCAGGAATGGGGATGGATTGCAGCTTTGGCTACTCTCAAGATACTGTTAGCTATCCAAGTGTCAAGAAGGCAGCTAGAATGATGAAGCTTTAGAGGCACAACTTTGGGAGACATCATGATTTATCTGGGGTCCAGAGCCACAAGACCAGACAAGAGAGAAGAGAATGTGGAGAGAGATGAAAAGAGGACTGAGTCCTAGTGCAGATGTTAGGGAGACATGAAGGATCCAGGAAAGTAGACTGAGAGGGAACAGCCACGTAAGAGGAAAACCAAGAGTGTAGTTTATCGGAAGCCTCTAAAAGCAAATATTCCAAGAAAGGGATGATCATTGTGTTGGGTGCTGCTGACTGAGCAGGAGAAATAGGACAAGGACAGAGAAGCAATCACTGGATTTGGCATCACAAACATCCTTGGTGGCCTCAACATGGGCATTTCAATGGAGAAATAGAGCTAGAAGCTCAACTGGGAAAAGTAGGATCTGTAGATACGGAGGTAGAAGCAGTGAGCACAGTGAAGTGGAGGCAGCCTTTCTCCAAGCACCCCAAGAGGAGGCTTGAGGAGCTCTGGAATTTTTCTCTGAGTGACCAAAGGCCTCATTGACCACAGAGAAAGAGAAAAATGGGCCCTGGGTCCTGGCAGTAAGGGCCTGGCCAGAATGGATGAGTGGATGAGTCAGGCCAGAGAGGATGAAGAAGGTACAGGAATCCATGCTCAATGCTGTCGCAGTTCTCTATCATGAGAGCCTAGCTTTGAGATATCCTTCCTGCTCATCACCAGGAGGGATGAGCTCCAAGGAGGGTGGGAAGGTTGGGCTCCAGATTACCAGGTGGCCAGTGCTGCCCAGTTCCATGTCCTGTCTATGTGTGTTATTCTCCTGAGAAAGCTGCACTGCTTTATACAGGTAAGTTTGTCACAGAAGCAACACACGCTCATTGGAAAATTGTAGAAAGGAAGGAAAGAGTCACTTCTTGGTGTATGTTACTCTGGTTTGTTTATATATGCATTTGTTTTTGAATAATTATAACCACACTGTGAATAGTTGTGGGCCTGGTTATTTTTCACTGAATGCGACATAATAGACATTCTCCATTGATATATGGCTTTCATAGTTGTTATTGGTTGCATAAAATTGCATGGGGTAATGCCCCATGTTCAATCAATTCATCCTCTACTGGTTGTCATTTGGGTTATTTCTAGGATTTACAGACAGTGTCACATTGGATATCTATGTAAATGAAACTTACCCCAGATCCATTTTCACAGAACTAACATTTTTTGAGGGGTTTCTTGATACCCACTTGCCATATTGCTGGTGTGAAGGTCAAATGGACCCACCCCACTCTTAAGTGCCTGCACACTGTCAACGTGGGTTTTTTTTTTGGATGGGCCAAATAAAGGGTCTCCTTGTAGCTTCAATTTGTCTTATAATACCTTGGTGGTTAAAGAAGACGCTCATTTCTCCATCTGTTCATTTACTGGTTTTATTACCCCTCATGGGAGGAAGCAGATCCCGTTGAGTCACCCAGATTTGTACCTTTTCCAGTGGGCTCTCTGATGGCTCATCATTTCCTGTTAGGGCTGTCTTCACCTACTGGAGTGATCCAGGATCAAATCTTTGTATCCTTCTGCACCATTTCAACACCTTCAGCCAGTCTTCACAGTCACATTCTTCCTCCTGAGTGCCTTACAGCAGCCTTTCGGCCTGCACCATACACTCTCCTCTAGGCCAATATTGACTCTACTCCTGCCCGCTTCCCCTGGACCTTGAAGAGCCTTCAGGAAATACACCTTGACCAATTGACTAGTCTAGACTCTACTGACTGCTCAGAATTCTTCACAGTCTGCCTCCACCCACCTGACACCTCCCCCAAGGAAATCTTGGGCTCTGGTCACACTGGGCTTGTTATTGCTACTCACTCATCTCTGCTTCTTCCTCCCTCTGTGCCTTGGTTCATGAGACCTCCAAGAGTGCCCCCATCCTGTACCATGTCCAGTTAAACTCATCCTCTAAGACCTTGCCTCCTCAGCCAAGCCTTCCTGGATTTTTCCAGTTCACTCAGCCTTCCCTGCCTCTGAATAGCTGCAGCATTTATAGTCTACAGGGATTCTCTGAGAGGGCCCCCAGTAAGTAGTCCCCTTTTCCTCATCCAAGTTCTGAACAAGTTGAATAATCAAAACTTAGAAGGAAGCCAAACCATTACTTGCTTTACTGATGAAGGCTTGGGGGAAGAAGCAGCTTAGTGTGAGGTCAAATGAGCCTGACTGACCCCAGAATTGGGCTGACTTTCCCTCTTCCCCTAGTCTCACTTGCTCTGGGTGAGTGAAGCCCTGCTTGTCACAGCCAGTGGAGCACTGGAGTGGAAAATCTGCCACCCTCCCCACAGACCAAACCCTAGGGGAAAATGCTAAATCCTGTCTTGAATTATTATTATGTCACTTTGTGGGTTTTGCTACTTCAGCTATGCCATGAGGTCCTTAAGGCCCAAGGCGTATACAGTTTCCCATCTTCATAGTGCCTTCAAGTAGGTGAAGAGGACTCACTCTTAGCAAGCCCTTCCTTCCCCATGCACAGCTACCCTGGTTAAGTCTAAAATTCTCTTCTGAGGGCCTCATTTCCCTATTGATGCTGTCCTGAGTGTGCAGGCAGAACCTATGGGAGCAGGAAGGGATGTAAACACTGTCATTTTCTCAGGCCTCAATCAGGTAGGGTAACAGGCCCTTTCCTGAGAGAAGTCTTCCATGGGAGTGCTGGGCATGAGGGCATAATTTCCCTTGGTGTTCTTGTACCAGGATCAAGGAGAGAGTCAAATAAGAGGTTGGGATGGCACAGATGTGACTTGCTTAATTCACAATTATGCTAAAGCCCCCTTTGGGCCTGTACTGGATTGATTGATGAATGATTAGATCATTCAAGGCATGGGCAATTAATTACTTTGGGCTGGACAGAGAAGTCCATGGACAGAGCCAAGTTACAAACTCCACTACTCCACTGGCTGTTGCTTTCTAGAGGAATGTAGAGCCCACCTGGTATTGCTTGGATTCTAGAGCTGTGAGAGCATACACATCATTGCACCATGTAGAGTTAGAAAAAGATTTCTCTAAAAATAACCACCGAGGAATATTTAATTTGATAGCAAGACTGTGACTAATCCATGAAACAGAGAGTCTGTGTGACAAGACACAGTACAATAATGGGGAGAAATTCATGTTTGACCTTTAAGCAAGTGCAAAATGAAACAGATCTATGCCTTGGCAGCTGAGGACCCTGTGGCTCTAGGGAGAGTGGCAATGAGCAGGGTGTCTGATGGTCATGGAGGACAACAAATGGAATATGTAGTTCTCAAGGGTGTTGCATCATGGAAATAGCTCTGGGAAATCAATACTTTTTGGTGTTAAAAAAAGAGAAGAGGCTGGCACTGAGCTAAGTGCTGGCTTGGTAAGAGGCAGATGCAGGAGGCCAGCCCTGCTGGGCAGGGGTGACCAAACCAGCTCTCACTGGTTGGCTCAGAGGAGAAGCAGATTCCACAAATGCAAGGAGACCCAGCATTTCTGGGAACTAATCTGAGCTGGTGGGAGGGGAGAAAGATTCCAATGCTTAGTGAAAATTTACCATGCCAGGCACTGTGTTGAAAGCTTTAGAGGTATCATCCTCACAAGTATCCCTGAGTAGAAGCTGTTGTGATTCCCACTTGACAGAGAGGAAACTGGGTTCAGAGAGTTTAAGCTACTTGTCTGAGGTTGCTCAGCTAGGAAGTATTTGGACCTGGATGTGAACCCAGTTCTGACTCCAAAGCCCTCAAGTTCTATTCCCTGTTGCTAGGTCACTTAAAACTAGAAAAAGCCCAAGGCTGGCAGTGGGCCAGAGTGACAGATTGGGGTTGGGGTTGGGAGAGGCTAGGTGCAGGTGTGGTTTTGGCAGGGGCTACCTGGTGATGAGTTCTCATGAAAAATTGCTGTGGCTCCTGGCATGGCAGGTTTTCTGAATTGGGATCACTTTTCTGATCACTCCATAATTCATGACTGCATATTATAAATTCTGATCCATTCCCCTCAGTGCTAATTGGAGAACAGAATATTCTCCATATTTTAAAGTTGCTCTTCCTCAGTGGTGAATGGGTAAATACTATTCTTGCTGCTCCCTGGGTCAGGCCCTGCATGTTTCAAGTACATGTTCCAAGGCGTGCTCTAGTGAGAGAGTTCTTTAAAGATTTTTTTTTTTCATCCTCTACTAAATGTTCCTCAGAAAGACATTAGCAGTGATCCTTGATCAGATTCACGGCCAACTGCTTCTTGGCATGCTTGGCAAGAAGCTTGGCAATATTCTTCCCCTGGACCCTAAGCAGGGGCAGGGATGTGGGTGACAAGCAAAATCCCTCACAGACCTGCTCTTTCCCTCTGGACCTGGGAGATGAGGGCTAGAGCCTGGGTACAGGTATTCCATCTTGAGAAAGGAAGGATTGGCTCAAGGAGGAGAGAGAAACCTGGAGTGGTTCTAGATGCTTTTGTATAGACTTTGTTGGGTGCTCAGAGAATTGGGGAATATGCAGTAGTGCCTCTGAGCCTAGTACTCAAGGGGATGGGCCTTTTCCTAGGCTGTTCCCTCAATAAGCCCAGGATCTCCTTGAGGGGCCTGGTCTTAGGGTCTGGGCTTATTCATATTTCTTATCTCTGCTTCTGATCCAAGGCCTGGTAATGGTTGGTGCCCTAATTTCATGGGACCCAGCAAGGCCCCAAGACTGGCCCCTGTCTTCTACTCCAGCCACATCTCTCCCCACTGTCCACTTATGTGCTCATTCACACATCACATCCTGGTCACACTGGCCATCACATTCCTTCCTGACCAGACTTACCTCTCCAAATACTCGTCCGTCTAGAATGCTTTCTTTTCCTTACTGGGCTGATTTGTATGCATTGTCAGGCTTCAGTTTAAATATCATTTCCTCCAGGAAGTTTTCCCTGGCTTGCAAACTAGGTCAGGCCCCCTGGCTGAAGCTCCCTTTGTAGGGTGTTTGTTCTCTTCTTTCCTAGTTCTTGTGTCTGTAATTAGAGATTTCCTTGTGTGATAATTGGTTCAATTTCTCTTTCCCCAACTAGATGGTAAACTCTGTGGCAAGAAAGACTGTGAACATCTGCCCTGGATCTGGTCCATAATATAGGTGCTCAATAAATTTTTGGTGAACGAATGATTCAAATTTCTCACACTTCAAGATTAAAAGTATGAAGAGCTGGTGGGAACAAAGTTTCAGTTCCTCTCCTAGTCTCAGTACCATAGCAATTCAGAGACAGGGTATGTGGTGCCACACCAAATAAATAGGCTTTGTTTTGCATTTAAGTGAATTGGTAAAGGTATTGCAATTGGTTGCTTTTTATGTGTAGAGAAATTACCTCTGTTCTGTTTGCAGTATCTGTGCTATTTTGGGCTGTTTTCCTCTTTTGGGTCTATTTGTATTGGAGCAATAATTTCACCATTTGGCTACACAGAGGCCCAATTAATATTATAAATATAGTCCCATAAAATTTACTTCTTGATATTAGAATGTTTTGTTGCTAATTACTCTCCAAGGTTTTTAATTTCAATCCTTCCTTGGTGACTTAGTGAAGAAATTCAAGGGCATGATTATTTCCCCCAAAGGGAAAGGAGAACTAGGTAATGCCAAGTTTCTATTTATTTGCCCTTCCTTCCAGGGGGTATCTTGTTTTTGATTCTATCTCTTCCCTTTTTGCTGGTCAGAAAACAAATAAGCAAAAAACAAACAAACAAACAAACAAAAAACCTTACTGGAACAAAGATATAAATTTCTGGAAAAAAATAAAGGCACTCATTTACTAATGTATTCATTCAAACAATATTTACTGAGCATCTACTATATGTCAGATCCTGTGTGCTGGGCACTGAAAACTAAAAAGGAGTATAACATGGCACTGTCTCCAGGTAGCTCACAGTCTTGAGTGGATAGGAAGGAAGTGCTGAGGATTCCCTGACACATCTGGACACATCTGGGGGTGCTTCTCATAAGGGGCTTGATAGCTACAGCCCATCTAGAAGTACCACATCAGTTTCCAGGAGTTGAAATCAGGGGAGCTTTGGTCATTTCTCATTTGAAGACCCTGGCTAACTGTAAGGAATCCACATTTTAATAATATTTTGAATGGGTTGATAAAATAGGAACAGATGGTTAAAGTTTGTCATTTTAGGGAAAATAAAATATTGCACTGCTTAATCTGTCTCTCTTTCACACTTTTTTCTATCCCCTCCCTACTGCAAAGATATTCAGATGCAACAAAATTTAAAGCAAAATACTAATAATATCTTCTTAGTCACTTTAAGTCTCTTCACCTGAAAGCACCCTAACTTTGTCAGCCATCTCTGTGTTAACCTATTCTGTGTTAGCCCTTTATTCCTTCTGAAAAGAGGCCTCCTAAAAGGTGTTGCTTTGGGGGTAAAATAAGAGATGATGGTGAAGCAAGACTAGCTTGGGTGTCCCCTCTGCCATGAAGAAAACTAACTCTGCAGATTTTTCACTAACCAGAGCAGACCTACTCCTTGAGGGAACCCAGAAGGGCAGAGATAAGCTGGGTAACATGTGTTCTTGAGCCTTCCATTCACCTGCCCCTGGGCCTTGTATGGGCATAAGCTCTAGCTGTTGCTACCTCCTGATCAAGAGAAGGCAGAATGTCACTGCTCACCTGCACTTGGATTTGCCTCTCTACCCACTATCTTTCTCTGAACTTTTCCTACCATTCCACTTTGACAGAGTATTAGATGAGATCAACCACTGGGAGAGGGAAGTGAGTGCTGCTTTGGCACTGCTGCCAGAAAATCTTGAGAGAATGAGCATCGTGTGCCACTTACCCACTGCTTGCTGACTTCAGTAGCAAGAGCCTCCAGAATGCTCCTGGATAAACATCATCTTTGTGGCCACACATTGTTTTATGAGCTGAGTCATCAGACCGGCTGGCTCCTTAAATGCTGCTTTCTGATTCTCCAGGCAGCAGAAAACAAGGAGAGAGGATGTGAATTGTAGCTCATTGAGCTTTGTAAAGAGCCAGTCTCATTCACCAAAGCTGATGGGGCATTTAACATTATGGAGTTTGCTTATGATAAAAAAATTATTGATCAACTTAAATTCCATTTAAGAAAAAAAGATGCTATCTGCATTTCCTGTACATTATTTACAATTTTTTTTGGTTATAGGCTATTTTTTTTTTTTTTTTTTGAGACAGAGTCTCACTCTGTTGCCCAGGCTAGAGTGAGTGCCGTGGCGTCAGCCTAGCTCACAGCAACCTCAAACTCCTGAGGCTCAAGGAATCCTCCTGTCTCAGCCTCCCGAGTAGCTGGGACTACAGGCATGCACCACCATGCCCGGCTAATTTTTTCTCTATGTATTTTTAGCTGTCCATATAATTTCTTTCTATTTTTAGTAGAGATGGGGTCTCGCTCTTGCTCAGGCTGGTCTCGAACTCCTGAGCTCAAATGATCCGCCCACCTCGGCCTCCCAGAGTGCTAGGATTACAGGCATGAGCCACCACGCCTGGCCGGTTATAGGCTATTTTTAATAGCTACCAGTCTTAAAGAATTTCCTGCTGAAAACTTGATTCCTTCCTCACCCATTAAATTGCAATTTGTCATCTAAGGTAATGAGTTAAGCCCAAAAGTAATAGTGATAAGTCAAACTGTTTGCAGACTTCTTTGTTTCCTAGATAAATTGCACCACAATTTTTATCTTTTATATAGCTACTCAAGATATATCAATGAATTTTTAATTAAAACCAATGTGCCTATAACAGGGAAATTCAATTAAGCTTCTGAATTTAGAGATTTGTAATTTGCCGAGGTAAATATCCCAGTTTTCTTTTCCAATCTATTTCATTATGGTGTCAGTAAACATACAGGCAGATCATTTACTGAAGAGTATATGTTAAATTCCTGTTAGGTAGCAGGCATTATGTTAGTCTCTGCATGAGGTAAAAATAAATAAAGATCAATCCTTGCCATTGAAGAAGGAAACAGTTGTTTGCCCATGTGCAAGGCAGACACATTTGGTCTCTTAGAGGAGGGTAAGGTGAGTAAGTGCTACAGGAAAGGACTTAATGGGAGTGAAAAAGCCCCTTGAACTGACAGACTTCCTGGGGAAGTAGCCGTAAGACAACCTTTGGAAGGTGAGGCAAATCCATGGTTCCAAGAGAGGAGAAGACTTGGGCTGAGGGATACCGTATGCAAAGGCCCAACCAGAGCCAGGGAACGAACTGAAATTGGGATGGCCCTGCGGAGTTCTGGGAAAGCAGTTTCTGGGAGGTGATGAGGTCAGAAACCAGAACTTTGCGGCTGATAATCAGATGAGTTACATTGAAATAAAAGGATTTGGAGTGGATGATTCTCCTTTGAAGGCACATGGAGAGAGGAGAAAGAGAGGGATGAGGGGGGATGAGGGTACTGACAGGGCAGGTGTTCCGGGGACTGTAGAAGGAGCCTGTGGAGTAGGGTAGGGTGAAGATGGGAGACAGGAGGCAACAATAGCACGGTGGGCTCCTGTGAAGGAGCAGGCAGGGAGCCTGGGTGGCAGTGAGAATACAAGGAAGTGTGGGTAGAGAGGGGAGGAGGTCAGTGTGCTGAGGGTCCTGATTTTCAGAA
Source organism: Eulemur rufifrons (assembly GCF_041146395.1). Taxonomy (NCBI): domain Eukaryota; kingdom Metazoa; phylum Chordata; class Mammalia; order Primates; family Lemuridae; genus Eulemur; species Eulemur rufifrons. The sequence goes on from NC_090989.1 coordinate 155,380,770, forward strand.
GCAAGCTGGACGTTAGTTCATGTGTTGGGAAGGTGTGTGTGGGGTATGTCAAGTGGACTGAGAGTCGGAGGAAGGAAGGGCTCAGACCAGATGCTAGGGGGATAGGAGAGCAGGTGCATGGTCCTGCTGAAGGCCGATTCTCCACAACATGTGCTATGCCCTTTTGCTTCAACTCAAGAAAACAGTCTACATTTAGTACAATCAGCAAGAGTGTAGGAGTCTAGGACTTATCAAATGCCCTCTTTCTCACCTTGGCTCCCTTTCTTTTCCCTTCCCTGGTTGGGTTTAATGACCTCTCATCCTGGAGCTGAGGTTTGCAGTCATGGAGTGGGACTTTCTTTGTCTGGGAAAACCGTCACCTAAGATGGATGCAGACTGGGAACAAGAGAGTAAACTTTGTAAAAACTGGCCCTTAGGCTCTGTGACTGTCATCATGTACATCAGACAAGGGAGTGGAACTAGAGGATGAAATAAGAGCTTTAAGGTTGTTCAGAAGGCCTATGTAGCTCAGCCCCACTTGCTGGATAGCTCTCTGGAGAGAGCTTTGTGGGACTGTGGCTTCATTCCATAGTAGCCATTGGGCAGGGGTCTATCTTCCTGAAACAGTTAGCTACATAAATAAGGACATCCCTTTTGTTGTGTTCTTGGAACCCCTCCCCATCCCCCCACCCCCCTCCGAAAAAAGAGAGAAGTGTATCTGGCTGTTGAGAAATGCAAACATTCACAGAACAGACATTTTCTGGGCAGGAATGGGCAGCTTTCATTGGTGGGGGGAGGAGCCTATAAATCAGAAGGTGGGGGGGGGGGTGGCAATAATCCAGGTGAATACTGTCAGGCTTCTTCCCAGGCCTGATTATGGACACTTTGAAAGAAGAATCAACAAGATCTGTTGTGACTGGGCGTGGTGGCTCACACTTGTAATCCTAGCACTCTGGGAGGCCGAGGCAGGAGGATCGCTTGAGCTCAGGAGTTCAAGACCAGCCTGAGGAGGAGCAAGACCCCCGTCTCTACTAAAAACAGAAAAAATTAGCCAGGCCTGGAGGCACATGCCTGTAGTCCCAGCTACTAGGGAGGCTGAGGCAGGAGGACCAGTTGAGCCAAGGAGTTTGAGGTTGCTGTGAGCTAGGCTGACACCATGGCACTATAGCCTGGGCAACAGTGAGACTCTGTCTCACAAAAACAAACAAACAAACAAAAACCAAAATAACCCCCCCAAAACAAAAAAACCCAAGATCTGTTAACTGCCAAAATATTCTTGTATTAGTTTTGCTTTCCACTCAACACCCATACTCCAGGTGTTGGGTTGGGTGCTGAGGGACCAGAAAGATGACTTTAGCTTCGAGTTTGCCTTCTGGGAGTTGACAGTCTTATGAGGGAAATAAAACACAAACTGAACACAGCTGGAATCCCAGAAAAAGGAGGGAAGGATCCAGAGGGAAGTCTGCTGGGTCAGGGCAGACTTCCTGGAGGTGAGGTGCTGAGTTTGACTTTTAAGTAAGAATGGAAAAATAAGCACCACATGTACTCACCATCAAATTGGTTTCACTGATCATCACCTAAAAGCACATTCAGGAATAACATTAATCAGGTGTTGGGCGGACGTGGGTGGGAGGGGATGGGTGTATACATACATAATGAGTGCGATGCGCATTGTCTAGGGGATGGGCACGTTTGAAGCTCTGACTGGGGGGGGGGCCAAGGGCAATATACATAATGTAAACTTTTGTACCCCCACAATATGGTGAAATAATAACAATAAAAAAAGAAAAACAAAACAAACCAATATACATGAAAACAAAAATCATAACCAAAGAGGGGAAAAAAAAAAAAGAGTGGGGCTGGCCAACATCTGAGGGATGACACCAGGGTTTTGACTTGGTAGTGCTGGTGATAAGAGATGAATGGATCTGCTGGGATTAGAGCTGGGAACACCATGTGAATCCAGATGTCAGTGGAAAGGAGAAGTCCTGCCGTTCCTGGTCTTTAATGAGGGGTTGACTTGGGGTCACAAGGTGACTTCTGTGCATATCAGAATAAATGGATTCTTAAGGAGGAGAGAGAAGAGGAAAATTTCGGGTCAGAACCAGAACTACTCAGGAACACAGGGGAGGCAGTGCCCTGGGTAGGAACTCTCAGAGCCCAGTGAGGAAGTGCTTCCTTACTAGGAAGTCTCCTGTGATTGTCCAGGTCCCAAACATTAACCACTCAGGCCTACTCGGTGAAGCAAGAATCCAGGAGGTGTCAGTGGCCTCGGCCTAGAGAGAGCCCAGGAGCGAGGGGCAGGAATGCACCCATCTTGCAGGCCCTGGGAAAGCGCACCGTGGCTCCGGGACCTTTCCAAGGATATGGCCATGACACGACTGTGGGTGAAAATGGGATGGGGGTTTGAAAACGGTGTCGTCTCCTCCTTTTGCATATCTCCCCTCTCCGACCTGGGGGCCCGTGGTCATCTCCGCGCCCCTGGCCGTTGGCAATGGAAGTAGAAGCTGGTGGGGATTCAAGGGGGTTGCGCACCTGCCCAGCCTCTCCCGCTCCAGAGCTTGCTGTCTCTGAGGGCCCCTGACCGGCGGGGGAGCCTGTCCTGCGGGGGCCGGCCGGTCCAATCGCCTCTCGCAGATTTCCCTCCGCTAGCGCGCGGGCTCGGGCAGCGCGAGCCCGGGCGGCGCGAGCCCCTGCGCGGCGGGGAGTGGCGCATGCGCGGGCGTCCTGCGAGCCCGCTGAGGCGAGCCGAGCGGCGGCGGCGCGGGGAGCGGAGCGGCGGTGCTGTGAGGAACCGAGCCGCGGCGCGGGAGTGGCGGCGACGGACAGGTGGTGAGCCCTTGCCCGCGTCGCCCGGGGCTCCTGCACCACCCACGGAGCCTTGCGGTTCAGACGTGGCGGCGGTGGCAGTGGCATCCCGGACGGCCTGTGAGGGATGCGCCGCCCACTGCCCCGCGCCACCTGACCGCCCCCGCCTCGGCTCGCGGTGCGCCACAGCCGGGCCCGCGGCCGTCCCCGCCGCGCTGTCGCCCGGCCGCCGCGCCCGCGGAGCCGCGCCCGGCCCGGCCATGTGGACCCCCACAGAGGAGGAGAAATACGGCGTAGGTAGGTGAGGATTCGGCCTGGCTGCGGCCGGGATTCCACAGGACGCGCCTGAGCTCCGGGCCCTGCCTCGATTAGCTCCCTCGCGCCCCCGCCCCTGCCCGCAGGCTGCGCGGCCTCGGCGCAGGGTTGGGAGGGCGGTGCGGGGGCGGGAGTGGGCGCGGGTCTCCGGGTGCGCCGAGGGCGGCAGAGGGCGCTGGCGGCGCGGCCTCGGCAGGTGCGGCTCGCGGGAGGGGCCGGCGAGGCCCGGGGCGGTTGCCTGAGGTTTCTGGTGTAGGGCACAGGGCAGTTTTATTTAAGAAGCCAAATTCAGAGAATCTGTTTTTTTCTCTCCAAAACCCTGAATTTAATGAGATTTCCGCACCTGAGTTGATGAACCCGATGGCTGTTTAATTTTGGACTGGAACCTTAAAAAAAAAGGATGAAAAACGTTGACATCATTTTCTCAGTTCAAAATTTTGCAGACATTTGACTGCAAATGTTTCATCCGTTTTAATTTGTTTTGCCTGTAGCATTAGAAATAATTACCTTAAAATTGGAAGTGTTTTTTTGACACGTATCAATGTTAAGTTTAGGTATTTTATAGACACGGTTTTGCTTTTTAAAAATCCCTGTTTTCAGATGAAACCGTTATTCCTCTTAGAATCTTCTTTTTATCTGTTATGAGTGTTAAACTCCAGAAGCTAAATAATTCTTTTAACATTCAATTTCTTTAAAAAGACTATCCATTAATTTAAGGAACTGAATGTTAGTTTTACTTTTACAATATCAGTGTTTGTGACAACTACATGATAGAAGAGTTAAGCCACATTGCATTATTCTAAGTCATCTATCATCTTGTTCAGTTAGAAACATTTAAAATGTTGAGTGTACAGGTTTTTTTTTTTTTTTTCCCAAGCTTGTAATGGAAAATTTTAGATAGGAAATCTATCTAAGCATAGATTTTTGTTTCCCATTTTTACTGCAGTTTAATCAAGATTTGGTTCACAATTCACTACAAAATAACTTTTTAAAATGCAATGGTAACAAATATTTTGAAATACAGGCAAGTTATGTGAAAAAGTCATGTAAAAATGCAGTTTACTGAAATTTAGGTACCTGCACAGAGGTCTTCTGTGCTGGTAGAAAATCTTGTTTTGAAAGATACCTTTCTGAAAAAATTAGATATGCTAGGATGGAAGTGATAAAAGGAGCCCTACTTCTAGAGTCTCTCTCTAGAAGGAGTTGGGAAATGATGCAAAGAGCCAGGATTCACCTCTAGGGACATTTTACCCCTTCTCTTAAGCATTCCCCAAATACTAAGTTGATTCTGTGAAATGAGTTGATGTTTTCTTTTCTCCATAACTTGCTTTCAGAACTGCTTAATTAAAATAACAAGTAATTGATGTGAAAGTGGTCAATTGTCCAGTAGCATCTAAGTGATTAATTTCTTTCTTTTTGAGGAGGAACCTCTGAGTAATGGAAAAGGTGGAATTCAGAGTCCTGGCTTCTCTTTCCTGCTGTGGTGTGCAAGTTATTTAACATCATTTTCTTAATGCGTAAATTGGGGATAATGTTTAGCTATCTCACAAGGTTGTCAAAATCAAATGAGAGCATATCCAGTGCTTATTAAATGTTAGTTTCTTCTTTTCCCCTTAGTACTTAGACCAATAGTAATACTAAGTGTATTAGTTCTGAGACAGAGCCAGTGCAGGGTGATCAAGGTAGGTGTATGTGAATCTTAAAGCACTATGATTTGGGGTGTGATTTACTCAGCAAGGTGGAATGAAATTCTTGCATTCCTAGGACTGTGTGTTTAGTTTTAGAAAAATTGTTATTCTGTGTGGAGGGGAACAGCATGGGGTACAGGGCAGGACTTAAATGCTCGTTAAATGAGAGAGACAGTTATTCTGAAGACATTTCCTTAGCAGATGTGGTTTACTATAATTCAGATGTCTTTTCTGCCAAACCGGGCAACTCTCTCCCTATTTATCTCACACCTTTCTTCTACTGTCCCTTCCTTGGTTATGGTCTAAAAGTTTTTGTGTAAATTGTTTAAAACTCAGAACAAATTTTTTCCATAAGCATGTTAGGGCTACACTCCTAGGCCTTTTCATAAAATCCTGTTCACTCTATAAAGTAGCTTAAATATTGTACTTATAATGAGCAAAATAGTCAATTAAAATGACATTTTAGCTGCATTGTTTAATTGCTGTGAGGGCTAGCTTGAAAATTTAACCATTATTGTTCCTATGAGAACATGTTTTGAGTTTCAGCTTTGATTTTTATGACTAACTTGGAGCGCAGATTTCTGTCTCTGCTTGTCAATCTGTAATCCCACAGCAAGGAGGGAAAACTTACACTTACTTCCCACCAATTTGAAGAAATGTGAGGAGGAGGACCTCCTTTTGCCCTGATGTTGGTGAGGGAAGTAGTCCCCTGTTGCAGCAGTGCAAAGAGTTTTTTTCCACTGCAACTGTTCATCTGTATTTGACATTGGTAAGGCTTTTGAGATCATGTAGTAATATCTGACTGCCTTTTAAATTTTTTATAATATAGGAATTCTGCACAGGTTATAACATTTGGTTATATTTGGTTATTTATTTATGACTAGATGATACCTGGGCTTTCCTTTCCATTGTAATATTCTGTGATTGACTTTATAGGTGATGGGGAGGGCACTTCCTTTTTTTGAGGATCTATGATGGGCCAATAATTGTGACTTAATGTTACTCCGTGACAATTCCCAGTGTAGTCTTAATGTTATCTTTATTTATACAGATGAAGAAACGGGATCTCAGAGGTTGTTGATCCTTTTTTGTCCTTCAACAATTGTATATTCCCTTAATTTTCTTCTTGGCAATGGGCAATATTTTGTGATATACTTGTCTGTCTTGCCTCCTTCTCTAGTTTTATAAGAGATTGTTCTTTACTAAACCTGTTAGCCTGTGTTTTGACTTCTTATGTCTCTTCCTCTTAGAGGATCTCTGCTTTCCTTTCTGTTGCCATGAATGCTTAGAAAGCCCTCCATCCTTCCAATCTTTATTCTACCTTTCCAAGAAACTTCCTGCTCTGCAGTGCTTTAGGTGAGAAAAATTCAGCTATTTTTGTGAAACACTTGTCTTTCTCCATACAGATAGTACCAAAACTACCAAACACAGAAAACAAAACCCAAGAAAATACTTTTCTCACCCTTTAATAGCAGCAGCAGCAGCAAACAGCAACAATAAATAAAACAAAAAATAAACTAGAATAGAAAAGCAGTAAAGGTGTGAGTGAATATGTGTTAGTCTGACATCTTAGAAGCAGATGCCAACTCAGAAAGTCATCTTGTTGTTCTCCTGCTGTCAGGCAATTTTTTTAATAATTAAGGGTATTTATTGCTTATTTTTTCCTAATCCCCATTTGGTAGATGATGAAAAATTTTCCTCATTACCAACTAGAATATTTTACATTATAGTTTTCTAATGTTATATTTATTTTTTTCCTAATTTAGAAAGAAATGCATATTTTCTGCTTTACTTTTATCTAATTTCCTCTTGCTCGGTTTTTCCCAGATGGGGAGGGGAAAAAAAGCAGTTTTTTTTTTTTTAGCCCTAAGTCCTTAAAAGAAATTTAACTTATAAACATCTTGTGGTGCAGAGGAGTCTGAAGGTGGGAAGAGAATAGGTCCATGAAACCAGATCTGAAAGAACATTTTGTGGTCACAAAATTAGAGTAAAGCTGTTGGTAAACTGACTACAACTCACTGAAATAGCCTGAGGGCAGTATGTTCTTTAGTTACTTGCTCCTTGAGGGAAGCCCAGCTTTTGAAGTCTCTGGAAGGGTCCTAATACCTCTTTTAGAGGTAAAGACATCTACTCCAGGGGTAGAGAATATGTCATATACCCAGGATTTTATTTTGTTCTGAAAAGTGAGGATGTGCTTGATGTCTTATGATCAGGGGTTTAGTGTTTACAGGTTTAGTGTTTACATTTCATAATTCTACTTGAGCCTTACATCATAATATCACCTCTCCTCTCTTTTTTAAACAGTTGAGAAAGAAGCTTTAGCTGAGAGAAGTTAAGTGACTGATCTAAGGCACTTAAGCTAGTAAGTGCTGGATTGAGATTTGAACCCAGGATTTTGGGATTCTAAGCCAAAGATTATTTTATTACAACGTTGTCTCTGAAAGCAGTTTGTCAGTAGTGTGTGTCTCTGGCTTGAAAGATGAGGTATACTCTACTACTGGTTTTAATTTAAACTGGATATACATTGATAAGGACATGCGAAGTTCAGAAGGCAGGTTTTTATTCAGCCCTGAGGAGTATTATGGGTACTATTGCCCTCTTTTAAGGCATTGTTAGCAGGGGGAAAGAAGTTGAATTAAACAAAGACACATGTACCCAAATGTTTATAGCAGCACAATTCACAATAGCAAAGATGTGGAAACAACCCAAATGCCCATCAATACATGATTGGATTAGTAAACTGTGGTATATGTATACCATGGAATATTACTCAGCTATAAGGAATGATGAAGATACGACATTTCTATGGTTCTCCTGGAGAGAGTTGGAACCCATTATGTTAAGTGAAGTATCCCAAGAATGGAAAAACAAGCATCACATGTACTCACCAGAAAATTGGTTTCCCTGATCATCACCTAAATACAAATCTGGGAATGACACCAATTGGACATCAGACTGAGGTGGGGGGTGGGGGAGGGGATGGGGGTATGCCTACACAATGAGTGCATTGCGCACCGTTTGGGGAGTGGTAACACTTGAAGGTGCTGACTTGGGAAAGGGGGGGTGGGGAAAAAATATGAAACTGTTGTTTTTAACTTGCACTGTTCACTTAATAATTTATCATGAATATTTCCCATATTATTTCATATCATTGTTCAAGAAATAATGTATACATTATGAGGACATACTGTATCTAACAAGATATACTGTTAGACTCTTTGATTCTGTAAAATTAAATTGAAAAAAAAAAAGAATTACTTTTAAAAATTAAAAAAAAAAAGTTGAATTAAGTAAACATTTATTGAGTGTCTTCTTAAACCAAGATGGATTGATTTTGATCTGTCATTCTATAAAGCAAACAGGAAATAACATGAAATTATCAGCATTTTTAATAGAAAAGTTAATATAAAATCCTATTCAATAGAATTCAGGTTTACAGTTCATTTTATCATATAGTATTAGAATATGCTTTAGAAACATTAAGCTAAAATTGTAAACATAGGACCATTTTCTGTCTAGCATTTTTAGACAATATTCTGAAGCATGACAAACTCAAAGAATGGCCATTAATTTTTAGTAATTTGTATTTTGAATTTTTTTTTTTTTTTTTAAGACAGAGTCTTGCTCTGTGTCCCAGGCTAGAGTGCAGTGGCATCATCATAGCTCACTGCAACCTCAAACTCCTGGGTTCAAACAATTTTCCTGTCTCAACCTCCTGAGTAGCTGGAACTACAGGCATGCTCCTCCACACCCAGCTAATTTTTCTATTATTTTTTTGTAGAGATGGGGTCTAGCTCTTGCTCAGGCTGGTCTTGAACTCCTGGCCTCAAGCAATCCTCCTGCCTTGGCCTCCCAGAGTGCTAGGATTATAGGCATGAGCCACTGCACCAGCTTTGAATGTTTTTTAAATTCCTGTGTCTTTATTCTTGATTATAAGAATGATCTGAGATTATTCCCAATATGTAAGCATTATTGGTTGTGCTATATTAGGATTTTAGTTCCAATGTTGTACTTTCACTATAATGAACCTGTTTATGATTATGCTTTGAAGTGTCTTGTGTACCCCCTCTTGACAGATTTTGTATGGAAAAACTAGGTTTTTTTTCTGCACATAAAGGCTCTGGAAACCTTAATTTTTAAGAAATAAATACATTACGAAAGTATTTTAGCTGTGGCTCAGGTACTTGCAGTTGATTTGCTATATCACACATTAGGATACTCTAGTAAAGGTAATTACTATATTGGGAAATATCACTTTGAAGCTTCCTATTTTCCTGCTTAAGTACAATAGAATAAAATCCCAACCTCCTGCTTCCATCTGTTTCTCCCTCTCCCTTCAACACTCATTCATGACGAGTACATGTGGTGCCTATTCTTTCATTCTTGTGATACCTCACTTCGGACTGATCAACACTAAGGTGCTCACACAGTAGTAATATTCTTTGAGGGCAGGGGAGTTAGGGGTGGGTAAACTCATAACTAATGGACGTGGTGAGCATTATAGGAGGGGAAAGGCATGTCTGAAATCATCGTTGGGATTACGGCAAAGTCATAACATGTAACCAAAATGTACCCCCATAGTTTCCTGAAATAAAAAAAAATAAATTTATAAAAAGAGATAAAGCAAAAACCAAAAAACCAACCAACAAACAAAAAAAACCTCATTCATGAGCTCTTGGTGATGAGTGAGAACCAACATTGATGGAAGAATTATAGTGTGATAAACACAGAACTTTATAATACAGATTTAGTACCATACCTCCACAGATGTGCATTTGGCCTTATAAACACATCTAGTGACAGTGCACTCACCATTCTTGGGACAGCCCATTATATTGTTAGATAGCTGTAATTAGAACAGCTTTTTTTTTTTTTTTCTTTGAGACAGAGTCTCACTCTGTTACCCTGAGTAGAGTGCTGTGACATCAGCCTAGCTCACAGCAACCTCCAACTCCTGGGCTCACGTGATCCTCCTGCCTCAGCCTCCCAGGTAGCTGGGACTACAGGTGTGCACCATGATGCCTGGCTAATTTTTCTATTTTTCAGTAGAGATGGGGTCTCTCTCTTCCTCAGGCTGGTCTTGAACTCCTGAGCACAGGTGATCCTCCTGCCTGAGCCACCGCTAGAACATTCTTCTTTATTGAATAGAGTAATGACGCTCTGTATTTTCCTTTTTCTTTTTTTTTTTGTATGTATATATTTTTTGAGACAGAGTCTTACTCTGTTGCCAAGGCTAGAGTGCCGTGGCATCAGCCTAGCTCACTGCAAACTCAAGCTCCTGGGCTCAAGCAATCCTTCTGCCTCAGCCTCCCCAGTAGCTGGGATTACAGGCATGCGCCACCATGCCCGGCTAATTTTTTCTATATGTATTTTTAGATGTCCGTATAATTTCTTTCTATTTTTAGTAGAGACGGGATCTGGCTCTTGCTCAGGCTGGTCTCGAACTCCTGAGCTCAAACCATCCGCCGCCTCGGCCTCCCAGAGTGCTGGAATTACAGGCGTGAGCCACCGCGCCTGGCCTGTATTTCTCTTGTAAGTCCTTGTTCTGTGCCTACATATAAATAACTTGCGTCAAAGCCCTGTAATAAGTAATAAATTTTAGAACTCTTTGGATTTTATAGATAGTATGGTTTAAGGCTCCAGAGCTAAGACTAGGTGGAATGGCTAGCATTCATTAAGTGTTTACTGTGTGCCCAGCACTTTCATGTATGTTATGGCTCAAATTTGCCTTTTTAGCCTCATCTGTGACTGACTTGTGCTTTACACGTTAGCCAAATTTAACTTTCCCCATGTTCCTCTGTTTGTGCTTATTTATACCAGTGCTGCCACGTGCCAGGACTATTTCCTGCCTATTAAACATTTCTTATTTGCTGTGTCCTGTCTTTGTTTATATTATTCCTTCTACACAGGTTGTCTTTTCCCCATGTCTTCATCTCTTGAATTATTTCCTGTCTGTCAAGATTCCTCTCATATATTGCTTTCTCTGTAAATCCTTTTCCATATCCTTGACAATACCCTTCTCTTTCTCCAACCAGATATATTTTATTCTGCTAAATCCTATAGTACTTTGTACCTTACAGTGGTATATTTGCTTTATCCTCTTCCATTAGACTTTCCAACTTTTGACTATGATCTATGGTAGAAATACATTTGAAGTTATCTTGTATGTGTGTATGTATAATATATATGTTAATAGTTATATGTATACATATGTATGAAAAAGTTAAACAAAAATTTAAAGATGTAGTACTTAGTCTTACTGTGTGCTTTGAACAGTGTATGCTGATATTTTCTATTTCATTAATAATATTGGTGATAGTTTAATTGATTTTGTGACTCATGGTTAAAATAACATACTTTAGGCTACAAACTCTTAAAAGCAGGGATCATGCCATGTTTATCTTTTTTTTTTTTCTTTCTTTTGAGACAGAGTCTTGTTCTGTCACTTGGGCTAGATTGCTATGGCCTGATCATAGGTCACTGCAGCCTCAGACTCCTGAGCTCAAGCAATTCTCCTGCCTCAGCCTCTTAAATAGCTGGGACTAACAGGCGTGCGCCACTATGCCTGGCTAATTTTTCTATTTTTTGTAGAGATGGGGGTCTCACTCCTGCTCAGGCTGGTCTCAAACTCCTGGCCTCATGCAGTCCTCGAGACTCGTCCTCCCAGAGTGCTAGGATTGTAAGTGTGAGCGACCGTGCCTGGCCATATCTTCGTATTCTTTTTTTTTTTTGAGACAGAGTCTTGCTCTGTTGCCCAGGCTAGACTGTTGTGGCGTCAACCTAGCTCACAGCAACCTCAAACTCCTGGGCTAAAGCGAGCCTCTTGCCTCAGCCTCCCAAGTAGCTGGGACTACAAGCATGTGCCACTACACCTTGCTAATTTTTTTCTATTTTTAGTAGGAAAAAAAAAGGCTGGTCTCGAACTCCTGAGCTCAAGCGATCCTCCTGCCTTGGCCTCCCAGAGTGCTAGGATTACAGGCATGAGCCACTGCACCTGGCCTGTCTTTGTATTCTTGGCAGACATAATTCAGTATTTGGCCTATAGAAGTTTTTATACATGGATTTGTAGTATTGAATTAGACATTTTTGTTAATGTGGTATAAAGCCTGAGTTTTGGAGACTTTGAAGCTGCCATTTCACACTAATTGCTCAATGAATTTATAACTAAATTCTAGGTTTTATTTCATATGAAGTTAAAACTGTATCTCCTCTATTCTGAACTTGTATAATTGATATTAAACATATACGTCAAATTTTAGTTTCATTTTTAAAAGATTTTAAAAATTTATTTCTGTTACATTTTAACCTATATTTGGCTCATTGATACAAACTGTCAGATCTTTTTGAAGCTTAAATTTGTGATCCCACATATTATCTTTTTCTTGAACCTTTATCTACACAATTGATAAGCCTATCTTCTTTTTCCAAGTGGCTACTAAAAATGTTGAATAGGATAGGAAAAAATTTTATTGCCCTGGAAGGAAGTGTCTAATGTCTAAAAAAGTGGATTTTGCAATGTTGTGTTTTGAATGCAAATTATCTGGATGAACATTTCATGACAGTGCCAGCTGTGCCACCTTTGTGAACCTGATAGTGTTTGGGATTAGGGTGGGCTCCTGGCCAGACTGTGGTTTTTGGCAGAGGTATTTTAGAGGAGGAAAGATTGTACTAAGAGGTCTGTATGGATTTACTTTTAAGCATGGGGAATGACAAATATAAGCATTGAAAAAATGTTGACTCCATTTTCATCTTCATGTACAGGAGGAAGGGTGTCACTAAACTTTTCTTGAGTTTTGTTTCTGACGTTCTCTCCACATTCCCTACACTGTAGATATGGTAGACAACTCACCCTTTTCCAGACAGGCCTATAAATTTCCTGTGTTTGTCGCTTTGCTCAGGTGGTTGTTATATCAGCGATCCCCAACCTTTTTGATACCAGGGAGTTTCATGGAAGATAATTTTTCCACAAATGGTGAGGTGGAGTGTGGTGGGTGATACGGAGCTCAGGCAGTGATTCAAGGCCAGTTTGCTAATGGGCCATGGACTAGTAACAGGCTGTGGCCAGGGGTTTGGGAACCGCAGTATTGTATGACTAGAATACTATGACTGCCTTTATGTGCCTGAGGAATGCCAACTGAAAAAGCTCAAATGTCATCTCCTCTTTGGTGCCTTTCCCAGCTCTTCCTGATATAAATAAGCATTGCTGCTTTTCCTACTGTAGTTGGTATCCACCTCTAGTATGGCATTTATCCGTTTAGATCATGCTTAATTGCATCTCTTTGACTCAGGGGACTGAGTTTCTTGAGGACAAGGAACTTTGTCTTCATGTTTGTATCATCAGGACCTAGTACATTGTACTTGTACATTTAATTAAAAGTCCAACCTAGTGAAGAGTTTTATTTTGCTTTGTTAATCTTGGTGGTATTTTAAAAGGCAGACTGTAAATAATATTTGATTGTTAGAAATTTGTGACATCATGAATATACTTTTTTTCTTGGTTTTTCTCTTTCCTGAGCCTGTCAGAGAGGTTTACTATCTACAGCTGAGTTCAAATGACTGATTTTGGGTGGGAGCCTTAGGATTCCCATATGGATCCTTCTCCACATAGTGTTTCACAGTTACCACAGCAGTGATTCAGAAATCTTGCAGCAGGTAATTGGGATGCAGTTTGAAATTATCCCAGCAATGCCTGTTCCATTTGACACCTTTGGGGAATGCTATGTTTTGGATGAGTGACTTTTCCAAAGACCTCAAAGTTAAACCTTTAAGAGCCCAAGAAGAGATTTTGTCTATTTTTGTTGGATTTTTCCTAAACCATAGCATATTCTAGTCTTCCCTGTATTGTGAATTCAATTATGTTGAATACATTTGAGCTTTTCATTTTTCTATGTAACATTTCCCTCTGATTACATAACATATATATCATTATAGAAATGTCAGTAAATATAGAAAAACAAACACAAAAATAAAGGAAGTGTCATTTTTTTGTCCCCAGACAGAACCTTTCTCAACATATTGGCATATCTTTCCACTCTTTTTTATGCATATATATTTAAGTAGACATTTAGAATAAATTTAGGACCTTACGGTTTATATTGTCTTATAATCTACTTTTATTTTAAATCTGTTATACTATGAACATTTTATATCTGGAATGTTCATTGTTGTTATGACTGCTGTTGCCTAATATGGATATACTCTAATTTTCTACTTTTGAGCAGTTGATTGTTTGGAGTGAGCTATTGCCAAGTTGTCCTCTAGGGCAGTGAGGGTTCTTGTTTTCTGCACCGTTGTCAGCATAGGGCAGTATTTCCTCTACAGATTTGCATTTTCAAAAATTTCAAAACTAATACATACTTGAGAGGAATAAATCCTCAAGCATTACAAAAGTAAAGGGTCCCCTACTGGCAGTTCTACTTGGGTATCAATTGTTTAACTGAATTTCTGATGATTTGACATTATTAATACAAACATGTGATTATGATGTTAATACAGTAATAATTTCTTTCTTCCTCACTGAAATCCATAGGAAAATTTTTAGTTCCATTTTGTGGTTCTCTTGTTTATTTGTTCCTCTTCTCATCTGGTTCTGATGTTTGTAGGGAATTTTGGAGGGTGGCTATGTAGGATTCTTTGACTCACTATCAATGAATTTAAATGGTATTTTTGTTTTGTTTTGGTATCCTTTTTACCTCTGTACATTTCTTTTCTCTGTAGCTACTTGGGGTATTATCCTTTTCCTTTTCCAATTTGGCAGCAACTCATTGCTGTTTGCTTCTCTCTCCACCCATACGTTTGCAAGCTAGACCTGAATTGAACTTGGTCAAGGGAAACTGAGAAATCAAATGTGTGAAAAAATAAAGTGGCTCCTTTCCTCTCCTGTGGTGTGAGATTCAGTTCCTTTGTTATAGACTCAATCCTGTTAAAAGAACTTTCTGACTCATGGTCCAAGCCCTTTAGGAATGTCTGTCTTTGGAACAGAGGCAATACTCTGGGAGTGATGGAACCCAATGTAAATTTGGTCTGTGTAGAGGGAAGTTTCTCTTCTGGGTGGATGCATATGGTACTGCTGCAACCATCTTATCATGAGGAAAGCCAGGAAGGAGGGGGTTTTATTTTGTTTTTCAGTATAGGAATGGGAAGAAACACTTAGTGCTTGGAGCACTATGGATGGCGGAAAGGAACTTTTTGAAATGAAAATGTTTTGATACATTTAAATATACCAAATGTTTAAGCTATAATATGTAATATATAAATATAATGTAAATATATAACTATACTGAGCCAGTGGTATATGATTGTAAGTAATGATACTGTGGTTGTTCTACAAGTGCTCATTGTTTTTTTTTGATTTGCTCTTTCAGAAATTGTAGCAGGTTTCTGTGTTAGGTATATAGAGTAATGGGTTTTAATCGGTTAACTCTTCACTTTGATATTTTTTGATTTTTAAAAATTTGTTTTTTCTTATTTTTATTGTGTTTAGATATGCATAACGTTTACATTTTACCCATTTTAAGTGTACAATTGAGTGGCATTAAGTGTTTATAACCAGCACCATTATTTCCAGAACTTTTTCATCATCTCAAATAGAAACTCTGTACCCATTAAGGAATAACTCCCCATTCCTCTGTATCCCCAGCCCCTGGTAACCTCTGTTCTACTTTCTGTCTCTATGAATTTGACTATTCTAGGTACCTCATGTAAGTGGAATCATACAATATTTGTTCTTTTGTATCTGGCTTATTTCACTTAGCCTAAGATTTTCAAGTTTCATCTGTGTTGTACATATCAAAATTTCCTTCCTTTTTTATAGCTGAATAATATTCTATTGTATGTGTATGTATCCCATTTGTTTATCCATTCATCTGTTGATAGATACACTTAGGTTTTTTCTATCTTTCAGCTGCTGTGAATAAAGCTGCTGTGTACATTGATGTGCAGATATCTGTTTGAGTCCCTATTTTCAGTTCTCTTGTGTAGATACCTAAGATTGGAATTGCTGGATCATATGATTATTCCCTGTTTAACTTTTGAAAATATCTCCAAACTTTTTTCCTTGGTAGTTGTACTATTTTACATTCCTGTCAGCAATGAATGAGGGTTCCAGTTCCTCCACGTCCTCACCAACACTTCTTATTTTCCACTTTTTAAAAAAATACTAGCCACATTAATGGGTATGAAGTGATATCTCATTGTAGTTTTGAATTGCATTTCCCAACTCAGTGATTAGTGATATTGAGCACCTTTTCATGTGCTTTTTGGCCATCTGTGTATCTTCTTTGTAGAAATGTCTGTTCAAGTCTTTTGCCCATTTTTGAATTGGATTGTTTGCTTTTTGTTGTTGAATTGTGGGAGCTCTTTATATTTTCTGGATATTAATCCCTTAGGGAATTGAATAGGATAAGTGAATTGCAGATATTTTTGCCCATTCTGTGGTTATCTTTTCACTCTCTTGGTAGTGTCTCTAGATGTATAAAAGTTTTTAATTTTGATGAAGTCCAATTTATCTATTTTTTTCTTTTCTTATCTGTGCTTTTGGTGTCATACTTCACAAATATTGCCAAATTCAAGGTCATAAAGATTTTTCCATATTGTTGTTGTAAATTTTCTTTTATTGTGATAAAATATATGTAACAAAATTTGCCATTTTGACTATTTTTCATGTGGAGTTCCATGGCATTAAGTATGTTCATATTGTTGTGCAACCATAACCACTATCCATCTCCAGAATTTTTTCATCATCCCAAACTGAAATTTTGTACACATTAAGCAAGAACTCCCCATTCCCCGTCTCCTAACACCTGGCAACTACTATTCTACTTTTTTTTTTTTTTTTTTTTTTTGTGAAAGGGTCGCACTCTTGCCCAGACTGAAGTGCAGGGGTATGATCATGGTTCACTGTAACCTTGAACTCCTGGCCTCAAGTGAGCCTCTTGCGTTAGCCTCCCAAGTAGCTAGGACTATGGGTGTACACCACCATGCCTAGGTAATTTTAATTTTTGATTTTTTTTGTAGAGACAGGATCTTGCTATGTTGCCCAGGCTAATCTCAAATGCCTGGCCTCAAGTGATTCTCCCTACTCAGCCTCCCAAAGTGCTGGGATTGTAGATGTGAGCACCATGCATGGCCACTATTCTGTCTCTGTAGTGTGGGGTTTTTTTTTTTTTTTCCTTTTGAGATAACATCTTGCTATGTTGCCCAGGCTGATCTTGAACTCCTGGCCTTAAGTAATCCTCGCACCTTGGTCTCCCAAAGTGCTAAGATTACAGATGCGAGTCACTGCGCGCATCCTGTAGTATATTTTGAAGTCATGTAGTGTGATGCCTTCAGTTTTGTTCATTGTTCTCAGTATTGCTTTGTCTTTTACAGATCTTTTGTGGTTCCATACGAATTTCTGGATCGTTACTTTGTTTCTGTGAAGAATGTCATTGATGTTTTCATAGGGATTGCATTGAATCTACATATTGGTTTGGGTAGTATGGTTATTTTTAAAAATATTAATTCTTCTGATTCATGAACATGGGATTTCTTTCCATTTCTTTTTGTCCTGTTCAATTTTTTCCATCAGTGCTTTGTTGTTTTTGTTATAGAGGTCTTTCACCTCTTTGGTTAAACTTATTCCTAGGTATTTTATTTTTTTGTGGTGATTGTAAATGAGATTTCTTCCTTGATTTCTCTTTTAGCTAGTATGTTATTGGCATATAGAAATGCTACTGATTTTTGTATATTGATTTTGTATCCTGCAACTTTACTGAATTCATTTGTCAGTTCTGAGAGTGTTTTTGTATGCTGCAACTTTACTGAATTCGTTTATGAGTTCTGAGAGTGTTTTGGTGGCGACTTTAGGTTTTTCTTTGTATAATATCATGTATTCTACAAAGACGGATGGTTTGACTGCCTTTTTCCCAGTTTGGATGCCTTTTATTACTTTTTCTTGCCCGATGGCTGTAGTTAGGACTTCAGGTACTATGTTGAATAAGGGTCATGAATATGGGCACCCTTGTCTTGTTACAGTTCTTAAAGGAAAGGCTGTCAGCTTTTCCCTATTCAGTATGATGTTATTTGTTGGTTTGTCATATATGGCTTTTACTATGTTTAGGTAAGTTCCTTCTATGCCTTTGTTTAGTTTTTATCATGAAGGCATGTTGAATTTTATCAAATGCTTTTTCTGCATCTATTGAGTTAATCCTATGGTTTTTGTTCTTCATTCTGTTGATATGATGTATCACATTTATTGATTTGTATATGTTGAACCATCCTTGCATCCTGGGATAAATCCCACTTATTCATGGTGTATTATCTTTTTGGTATATTGTTGGATTCAGTTTGCTAGTATTTTGTTGAGGATTTTTGTGTCTGTGTTCATAAGGGATATGAGCCTGTAGTTTTTGTTGTTGTTGTTGTTTCTTTGTCTGGTTTTGGTATCAGGGTAATGGTGGCCTTATAAAATGAGTTGGGAAGGATTTGTTCCACCTTAATTTTTGAAATAGTTTGAGAAGAAGTGGTGTTAATTTCTTTTTTATAAGTTTGATAGAATTTACAGTAAAGCCATCTGGTCCTGGGCTTTTCTTTGTTGGGAGGCTTTTTATTACTGATTCTATCTTGCTACTCATTGCTTTGTTCAAGTTTTCTATTCCTTGTTTCTGTCTTGGTAGGTTGTATGTGTTCAGGAATTTATCCATTTCCTTTAGGTTTTCCAATTTGTTAGCATAAAATTAACAAAGTTAAAGTCTACTGATCCTTTGTATTTCTGTGGTATCAGTTATAATGTCTCCTTTTTCATTTACGATTTTTTTGTTTTTTTAATCTCTTTTTCTTGGTTACTCTAGGGTTTATTGATTTTGTTCATCTTTTCAGAAAATGAACTTTTTGTTTTGTTGATCCTTTGTATTTTTGAAATCTATTTTGTTTAGTTCTGTTCTTCTCTTTATTATTTTTTTCCTTCTCTAATTTTGAGGTCGGTTCTTTTCTAGTTCCTTGAGGTATATCATGAGGTTGTTTATTTCTGCTTTTTTGATGTAGGTGTTTATTGTTGTAAACTTTCTTCTTAGCACTGCTTTTTATGTATTCCGTAGGTTTAGGTATGTTGGGTTTCCATTTTCATTTGTTTTAAGAAATTGTTTTACTTCCTTCTTAATTTTTTATTGATCTAGTGGTGGTTCAGAATCATGTTGTTTAATTTCTATGTATTTGTAGTTTCCAGAATTCTTTGTTATTTATTTATTTTTGTGAGACAGAGTCTCACTTTGTTGCCTGGGCTAGAGTGCCGTGGCGTCAGCCTAGCTCACAGCAACCTCAAACTCCTGGGCTCAAGCAATCCTCCTGCCTCAGTCTCCCAAGTAGCTGGGACTACAGGCATGCGCCACCATGCCTGGCTAATTTTTGGTATATATATTTTTAGCTGTCCATATAATTTCTTTCTATTTTTAGTAGAGATGGGGTCTCACTCTTGCTCAGGCTGGTCTCGAACTCCTGAGCTCAAACAATCTGCCCGCCTCGGCCTCCCAGAGTGCTAGGATTATAGGCGTGAGCCACTGTGCCTGGCCCAGAATTCTTTGTTATTAATTTCTAGTTTTATTCCTTTGTGGTCTGAGAAGATACTTGATATGATTTTGATTTTTAAAAACTTTTTGAGGCTTGTTTTATGGCTTAACATATAGTCTGTCCTGGAGAAAGTTTTGTGTGATAATGAGAAGGATGTGCATTCTGCAGCTGTTAGATGAAATATCCTATAAATGTCTGTTAGTTCCCTTTGTTCTATAGTGCAGGTTAAGTCTGATGTTTCTTTGTTGATTTTTTGTCTAGAAGATCTGTATAATGCTGAAAGTGGGGTTGTTGAATTCCGCAACTACTATTGGATTGGCGTTTCTCTCTTTAGTTCTGATATTTGCTTGTATATCTGGGTGTTCTGGTATTGGATACATATGTATTCCCAATTGTTATATCCTCCTTATATAAATATAAAGTTTTATAATGACTTTCTTTGTTACTTTTTATGTTTTTTGACTTAAAGTCTATTTTGTTTGGTATGAGTATAGCTCCTCCTATATGCTTTTGGTTTCCATTTGCATGGATTTTTCCCCCCCCAATCCTTTCACTTTCAGTCTATGTGAATCTTTATAAGTGAGTTTCTTGTAGGAAGCATTTTCTTGGGTTTTGTTTTTTTATCCATTCAGCTAGTCTGTATCTTTTAATTGGGGAATTTAAACCATTTACGATCATGTTTTTTTGTGATAGATGAGTACTTACACCTGTCATTTTGTTAATTTTTTATCTAATTATTTTGTATATACCTGTACCTTTCTTCCTCTCCTATTGTTTACTTTTACAATGTAGTGGTTTTTGTAGTAGCAACATTTGAATCCTCTTTTTCCTTTGTGCGTCTGCTCTTCCAGTAAGCTTTATACTTCTGTGTGTTTTCATGATGGTACATATCATCCTTTCACTTTCAGATATAGGACTTCCTTTTGCATTTTTTGTAGGGCTGGGTATAGTATTGTTTACTAGCAGTTTTTTTCTTTTAGCGCTTTGATTATATCATCCTGTTTTCTATTGGCCTTTAAGCTGTCTGCTAAGAAAGCCACTGTTAGTCTGATGGCGTTTCCTTGTATGTGACTTGATGCTTTTCTCTTTCTGTTTTTAGAATTCTCTCTTTGTCTCTGACTTTTGACAATTTTACAATAGTTTATCTTTTTTTTTTTTTTTTTTGAGACAGAGTCTCACTCTGTTGCCCGGGCTAGAGTGAGTGCCGTGGCATCAGTCTAGCTCACAGGAACCTCAAACTCCTGGGCTTAAGCAATCCTACTGCCTCAGCCTCCCAAGTAGCTGGGACTACAGACATGTGCCATCATGCCCGGCTAATTTTTTCTATATATATTTTTAGTTGGCCAGATAATTTGTTTCTATTTTTAGTAGAGACGGGGGTCTCTCTCTTGCTCAGGTTCGTCTCGAACTCCTGACCTCGAGCAATCCACCTGCCTTGGCCTCCCAGAGTGCTAGGATTACAGGCATGAGCCACCACACCTGGGCTACAATAGTTTATCTTGAAGATCTATACTATACTATAGTGTGTTTTGGATTGACCCTTTTGGGAGATCTTTTAGTTTCCTGTTTCTGAATGTTTTTATCTCTTGCAAGACTTGGAAAGATTTTAGCTATTATTTCATTAAGTAAGTTTTCTATACCTTTGCACGTTGGTTTACCTCTCCTCTGGAACTCCCCCAATTTGAATATTTCTTCACTTTATGGTGTCCCAAATATAATGTCATAAGGCTTTCTTTATTCTTTTACGTTCTTTTTCCTTTTTTTTTGTCTGACTGGGTTATTTCCAAAGACCTGTCTTCAAGTTCACAAATTCTTCTGTTTGCCCTATTCTGTTTTTTAAGTTTACAATCTTTTTTTTTTTAAATTTTAGTGATTGAATTCTTCAGTTCTAGGATTTTTGTTTGAGTCTTTCTTATTGTATCTCTTTGTTGAATTTTTCATTCAGATCATGAATTGTTTTTATCATCTTTGTGTTATTTATCTGTGTTTTCTTTTATCTTGCTGAGTTTCTTCAGTATCAATATTTTAAATTTTTCAGGCATTTTTTAGGTTTCCTTTTCTGTGTGATCTGTTACTAGAGAATTATTGTGTCCCTTTGGCGGTGTCATGTTTCCTTGCTTTTTCGTACTTTTTTTTATCATTGCGTTGATACCTGCACATCTGGCATAACAGTTCCCTCTACTATAGATAGATATATCTATAGTATTTGTTGGGTGGGGTGCTTTGGCTTTGATTCTGGGTAGGTGTAATAGTGTGGTGTCTATGATTTCTTTGGCTATGATTAGTGTCAGTGAGGTCTGTGAGTTCCTGAGTGGCATAGGCTGCAGTTGTTAGTGGAGGCTGTGGTGAAGCTTTGCTGGGGATGAGGATGCCCAATGTAAGGTGCCTGAGGTGAGCTAGTCCTCGGGCACCAGTGATGGCTACGATGTTCCAAATATGCTTTTCCTTGGGCCCCCATGTGTATGTGGGCACTGGCAGTGGCAGGTCCACACTCTCTGGTCAATGGGCCTCCAAGTGGCATGCTTGCTTGGTGGCAGTGGCAGTGGGGGGCTGGGCAGGCAGGTCCGCAGGCCCCTGGGACCACAGGCGTGTGTGGTATGGGCAGTGGCAGTAGTGGTAGTGGGTTGGCCCTTGGGTCCCTGAATGGCACACATGGGCACCAGCGGTGGTGGTGTAGGGCTGGGTGCACCATGAGTGTGCCAGTCTTTAGGCTCCCAGGTGATGTATGCAGGTGGTAGCAGCGGCAGCAGTCTTGCTGTGCTGGTCCCTGGGCCCCTCAGAGGCACACATGGGCATCAGCAGCCGGCAGGGTGGCCCCCTCTGATGCCTTTGTATAGCATGTGCATGTGTTTGTAGTGGTGAGAAGGATGGCTTCATTCTCAGGCATCTGAACAACATGCACAGACACTGGCAATGGTGGCAGTGGGTGATGTGGGGCTGCTATCAGGCCCTTCTTCCCTGATGGTGCATGCAGGTGGTGGTGGGTGGCACAAACCTGTCCTTAGACACTGGGATGGTGCCTGGGGAGGCCGGTCTCCAGGCGCCTTGAAGGCATGTGTATGCGCGTGAAGGCTCTGCTGCTTGAAGAATTAGGATTGCTGTCAGTGACCGTGGTCCTGTGCAACAGTCTCTCAAGCTCTGGGAAGTACATGCTTTGACTGTTTTTGTCTCTGTGACAGCCTTCCTAGTGCTCTGTATCACCCATCTCTGGGGTATAGAATACTGTATGGGGCTAGAGTGTTGGAGACCTGGCCACACTATTCATTCCATTTGGCACCATGATGCTACAGCCCTCTGGGTGGATGTGGGCGAATGTCAGCAGGGCTTCAGGGATGTGGAGATTCAAAGGGTGTTGGACCCCAGTGCAGTCTGAAATCTGATGAGGGCTGGGCTCTCAAAATGGCACCAAGCTGTAGCTGCTTGTGTCTCGGAGAACATGTCGACCCAGTGCTAACTCCCTTTCTGGAACAGTGCCATAGTATAGACTCAAGGAAGCTCCTTATACTAGTCTCACAGTCCATGAAGGCTATAAACTCTCCCATGCCTAATGTTGCAGGAATTCATGGTGGGAATATAGACTGCTTGGGATCCCTTGCTTACCTTTTCCCTGAAGTGGGGAGTTCCTTCTGGCTCTGAGCTGATCCTGGTTGGGCTGGCTGCTTTGCTTCCCTCTCTTTCTGTGTATCAGAGGTTCCCTATCACTTCAGTGCTGAATTCCAGTGTTCTTTTCTGGATGCTGTATTTGACATATGGTTATCTACTTGGTGTTTTGGTCTTTTGTGGAAGAAGTGAGTGCCAGTTGCCTCTAGTCAGCCATCTTGAAGCCCACCGTCTTTGTCTCTGCCCTGTTTTTTCTTGATGTCAGTATAGCATTGTTCCACTGAGTGCTCAACTGTGTTGTGTTTTTCTTGGCAACTTCAATAACAAGATGCAGTGTGTGGAAGTGCTCAGACTTGTACTCCTGATAATAGGTAAGAGATGTCACTTGATATACAGTTGTTAATGGCATTTTGTTTATAAAAGGAATCATTTTCTTAATTCCATTTTTGGGTTTTTTTTTGCTAGTTTATAGAAATAAAGTTGACTTTGGATATTGATCATGTGTCTTGCAACATTACTGAATTTGTTTATTAAGTTTAGTTTTTTTTTTTTTTTTTTTTGTGGATTCCTTAGGATTTTCCATATAGAAGATTGTACCATCTGTTAGTGGAGAT
Organism: Eulemur rufifrons; assembly: GCF_041146395.1. Taxonomy (NCBI): domain Eukaryota; kingdom Metazoa; phylum Chordata; class Mammalia; order Primates; family Lemuridae; genus Eulemur; species Eulemur rufifrons. The sequence continues at coordinate 155,404,318 of NC_090989.1, forward strand.
AGTTTTATTTCTTTCTTTCCAATCTGGATGGCTTTCATTTCTTTTTCTTACCAGATGACTCTGGCTAGTATCTCTACTACAGTATTAAATATAGGTGGCAGTAATGGACATCTGTGTCTTGTTTCTGATCTTAAGGGGAAAGCATTCAGTTCTTTACCATTAATTATAATTAATGTTAGTTATGAGTCTTTTCTTAAAGTCCACTTGTGTGTGTGGTTTTTTTTTTATCAGGTTGAAAAAGTTCACTTTTTTTGGAGACAGAGTCTCGCTCTGTCACCTGGGCTAGAGTGCTGTGGCATCAGCCTAGCTCACAGCAACCTCAGGCTCCTGGGCTCAAGTGAGCCTCCTGCCTCATCTTCCCGAGTAGCTGGGACTACAGATATGTGCCACCACGCCTGGGTAATTTTTTCTATTTTTAGTAGAGACGGGGTCTAGTTCTTGCTCAGGCTGGTCTCAAACTCATGAGCTCAAGTGATCCTCCTGCCTTGGCACTCCCAGAGTGCTAGGATTACAGGTGTGAGCCCCTGTGCTCTGCCTGGAAGTTCACTTCTATTTTTAGTTTGTTGAGGGTCTTTATCATAAAAGGATGGTGGAAGCTGGGCCTGATGATGTGTGCCTGTAGTCACATCTGCTTGGGAGGCTAAGGTGGGAGGATTGCTGGAGCCCACGAATTTGTGGTCAGTCTGGGCATCACAGTGAAACCCTATCTCTTTAAAAAAAAAGGGGGATGCTGGTTTTTTTTTTTTTTTTTTTTAACGTGTGTATATTGTGATGATTGTATGGTTTTTGTCCTTTATTAATATTGCATTAATTGATTTTCGTATGTTGAACCTACTTTGCAATTCCTGAGATAAATCCTACTGGGTACTGTTGTTTGATCTTTTTTTTTTTTTTTAATGTTGCTAGTCATATTTTGTTGAGGATTCTTGTGTTTGCATTAATAAAACAATATTAATCTGTAGTTTTCTTGTGATATCTTTGTCTTGCTCTGATATCAGGGTAATACTGGCCCTGTAGAATTAGTATTCTCTTTCCTTTTCTCTTTTTTGGAAGAGTTTATGGATTATTGATATTAATTCTTTGAATGTTTTGTAGAATTCTGCAAATTCATTGATGCCATCTGGGCTGTGCCTTTCTGGGCTCTGCTTTTCTCTGTGGGAAGTTTTGAAATTACTAATTTGATCTTTTCACTTGTTAAAGGCATATTCAGGTATTCCATTTCTTTTTTAATTAATTATTTATTTTATTTCAGTTTATTATGGGGGCACAAAAGTTCAGGTTACATACGTTGCCCATGTACCGCCCATCCTCCCCGAGTCAGAGCTCCAGGCGTGTCCATTCCCCAGACAGTGCGCATTGCACTCATCATGTAGGTATACACCCATCCCCTCCCCCCACCCCCCACCTCAGCCTGAAATCCAATTGGTATCATTCCCAGATGTGAATTTAGGTGATGATCAGGGAAACCAATTTTCTGGTGAGTACATGTGATGCTTGTTTTTCCATTCTTGGGATACTTCACTTAATATAATGGGTTCCAACTCTCTCCAGGAGAACCAAAGAGATGTTGTATCACTGTTATTTCTTATAGCTGAGTAATACTCCATGGTATACATATACCATAATTTACTAATCCAATCATGTATTGATGTGCATTTGGGTTGTTTCCACATCTTTGCTATTGTGAATTGTGCTGCTATAAACATTTGGGTACAGGTGTCTTTTCATAGAATGACTTATGTTCCTTTGGGTAGATGCCCAATAATGGGATTGCTGGATCAAATGGTAGGTCTATTTGAATCTGTTTAAGGTATCTCCATAATGCTTTCCACAGGGGTTGCACTAGTTTGCAGTCCCACCAGCAGTGTATGAGTATTCCTGTCTCTCTGCATCCACGCCAACATGGTGTTGTTTTGGGACTTTTTGATAAGGGCCATTCTCACTGGGGTTAAGTGATATCTCATTGTGGTTTTGATTTGCATTTCTCTGATGATTAGGGATGTTGAGCATTTTTTTTCATAATTTCTTAAGTAATTTATGTCTTTCTAGGAATTTGTCAGTTTCATCTAAGTTACCTAATTTGTTGCTATAACTGTTGACAGTGTTCCTAATGTTCCTTAATAGTCCTTTTTATTTTTATAAGGTTGGGAATAATGTCCCATCTTTTGTTCCTGATTTTAGTAATTTGAGTCTTTTTTAAAAAAAAATGTTCAATCTAGCTAAATATCTGTCACTTTTATGGATCTTTCTTTTCAAAGAACCAATTCTCAATGTTGTTGATTTTCTCTGTTGTTTTTCATTGTTGTATTTCATTCAACTTTAATCTTTGTCTAATCTTTGCTTGCCTTGGTTAATTATTCTTTTTCCTAAGGTGAGAGGTCAGGTTATTTGAAATCTTTCTTTTTTAATATTTACGGAAATAACTATTTCTCTAAGCACTTCTTTAACTGCCTTCTGTAAGATCTGGCATGTTGTGTTCTCATTTTCATTCATCTCAAATTCTTTTCTATTTTTCTTTGTGATTTCCTTTTTTTTTTTTAATTTTTTTTTCTTATTTATTTATTTATTTTTTTTGAGACAGAATCTCGCTCTGTTGCCCGGGCTAGAGTGCCGTGGCGTCAGCCTAGCTCACAGCAACCTCAAACTCCTGGGCTCAAGGGATCCTACTGCCTCAGCCACCTGAGTAGCTGGGACTACATGCATGCGCCACCATGCCCAGCTAATTTTTTCTATATATATATATATATTTTTTAGCTGTCCAAGTCATTTCTTTCTATTTTTAGTAGAGACAGGGTCTCGCTCTTGCTTAGACTGGTCTCGAACTCCTGACCTCGAGCGATCCTCCCGCCTCAGCCTCCCAGAGTACTAGGATTACAGGCATGAGCCACCGCCCCCAGCCTGTGATTTCTTCTTGAACCCCTAGTTATTTAGGAGTGTTTTGTTTAATTTCCACATATTGTGAATTCTCTAAATTTCCTGCTGTTATCAATTTGTAATTTAATTCCACTGTGATTGGAGACATAGTTTGTATAATTTTAATACTTTAATATTTACTGAGGTTTATTTTGTGGCCTAACATATGCTCTGTCAAGTGTTTCATGTGTGTTTGATAACTATTCTGCTGTTGTTGGGTGGTGTTTTGTAATTGTCTGTTAGGCCTAAGACAGGCAATGTTTTGCCCTTAATAAGAAATATGTGTAAACATGTAGGTCTCTGATTTTTCCCCAGTGCTTAGAATGCTCCCATTAGTGCCCTGGATGGAGTTTTTCACACTTCAGGACAGTGCATTTTGGTTAGTTTGAAGATGGATGAAGTGGGATTATTGTGCAAAGGGAGGTGAGAAAGGAGAACCACCAGTATGGTGCCTCAGCTTTAAGTGTGCTCTCAGGCAGATCTGTTTTAGGAAGGTTTCAGGTATGGTGGTGGCACAAAAAATGTTATTGTCTCTAGTCTCATAAGTAATATTTTTTATTTCAGATATATTTTCTGAGCTCCAGACGCTGATATCCCACTCTCTACTAGGTTAATCCATTTGGATGTCTCAGAGGTACTTCAGCTACACATCTAGATGGAGTTCATGATTTTCCAGTCTACTTCAATCTGTTCTTGATTCAGCATGTTTTGCCTCAGTAAATATCAGCTAGAATTTTGATAAAGCTAGAATTTTGCAAGTCCATATTTAGCCAATCACTATTAATGATTCTAACTATCTCTTGAGGTAAGGGTAGCAGCCCACCATTATTTCTTTTTGAACTGCTGGATTATTATTATTTTTTAGCATGGGGTCTTGCTGTGTTGCCCAGGCTAGAGTGCAGTGGCTATTCACAAGTACAATAATATTGCACCACAGCCTTGAACTGCTGGGCTCAAGTGATCCTCCAGCCTGTGCCTCCAGAGTGGGACTCAGTGGGACTACAGGAATATACCACTGTGCTGGGCTTGCTGGATGAGTTTTTTGGATTGATGTCTCTGAATTTAGTTTTGCTATTCTTTTTTCTCTCTTTTCTACACTGTAACTTCCCAAGTGATTTTACTAAAAACAAACCATATTTTGGCACTCCCTTGCTTAAAACCTTTTTATTGCTTCTGTTAGGGTAAAGTCCAAGCTGCTTCTTTTTTTTTGGTTATCAAATAATCCTTTATTGAAATATTTTCCTTTGTACTTTTTAAATAACTGGGCATTCTGCTGCATCTCTATTGATGCCATCTATGATACCATGAGGGTGGCATCCATCAACATTGCAGCCCACAGACTGGGCAGTCCCCAGGTCTAATGGTTTCAGAGAGTGCTCTGGCTGAAGATCAGTGCCATGTCTGTTGGGCAATGTTGACAGTCTTATTAATAAAAGTGATATTTCCTCTATGTTTAATGTTTTGCTGTCTTTTTCTGTCTCATGGTGGTTCCTTGAGGACTTTGATAATCAGGGCAGAGGCAGAAGGTACCCACTTAGTCTAGGTTTGTCTGTTCTGAATGGTCAGTTTCACTGTAATCCTCAGACCCTTTCTATCACCAGTTGCCTTAGCAATGTCATCATCAACCTTTTTTGGAAACAGACCCAGGGAGCCAATCTTGGGGGCCAGGGTAGATGTGGCACTGACTTCGCCACCAGTGCACCTTCAGTACACAACTTTCATCTCATTGGGGTTGAACTTAGGCTCATGGTGGAGGCAGCTGGTGTCAGATGAACCTGGATTTAGGATGACCAAAGAAAGTTACACCTTGGCCTTTTCCGAGCCAAAAACCAAAAGCCAATTTTCTTAAAATGATTTAAGAGCTCCTCTGACCTCTGGCTCTTGCTTGTCTCTCAAACTTCATCCTTTGTCACCCAGATATTAATCTGCCATATCAAACTTTTCATTTTAAAATGTGGCACGTTCTCTTTAGCCTCTGGGTCTTGGAGATCCGATCCTGGTTCATATCTCTAGCTACCTTTCTAAGCCTCCCTCTCTCCAACTGTATTATCCAACCAAACATCTTTTAGTTACTAAGAAAGTTATGCTTTTCTTGTGTCTTGGTTCTTTGTACATGCTGTTCTAACACTTTTACTCTTTTTCACCCATTTTTGCCTTACTCCTATTCCTTCAGTTTTTGGTTTAAGTTTCCTGAAAGAGGCCTTCCTAGACCTCTACACCATGTTTGATTTCCCTGCTATATGCTTCCATTGTACCTTTTATGTACTTTAGCATCACACTCAACACAATTTATAAGGATTATTTGTTTTTGTTCTCCACTACACTGTGAACTTTCAAAGGGTAACAACATCTGGAGTCTGGGTCTGTCCGGTTCACTGCTGTAACCTTAGCACCTGGCATCTTGCCAGACATATGGAAACTGCTCAGTGCATATTTATTGAATGTTGACTAATAAATGTCATAATTAACTTTGCTTAGGAGAATCAGGAAATGTTTCAGAGATAAGGAAATGGCTGGGTTGGGGCTTGAAAAATGAATAGAAGTTTTCAGGAAATTGGAGTGAGAGTTAGGGTGAGGAGAGGAAGGGCATTTTGGGAAGACTTTTTGTAAAGGCACAAAGATAAGAAAAAGCATGGAGCATTAGGCAGCTGAATCCCCAGCTGCCTGGGAGTGAATTTGAGGAATTGCTGAGAGATGAGAAGAAGACACAGATCACGGAGGGCCTTATAGGTCATATTCATCTTGGCATTTTGACATTAGACACCATTCATGTTAAGGAGGGAATTTAAAAGTTTAACATTTATTAGACTTTTGTTATGTCTTAAGGTTTTTTCTTAAAATATATTATCTCATTTAGTATTCATAACAGTCTTCTTTCTGTCACCTGAGTTTCATCTGAGCTGAGTGATGGCTGGTATCTTATTTATCCTGATATACCTGGTGTTTACGATTATATCCTAAGGAGGATCATCATCCTTTGAAATCAGGTTTTGTGTATATGTTTCTCTATATAGCAAAGAGAATTTAGGTCATTTTTGGTAATATAGTTTTATCTGTGCCTCCAGTTTTAATGTAATCTTATCAATGCCCCTTTAAAAATGCTTCCAGGTGAGCACAGCATACTAGATGCATCCTGATCATTCCTTTCAGAGTAGAACAGAGTTTTTACTATCTGTGTTCCTTGCCCTCTGCTTTGTTAATGAAATTAATAGTGACATTATTTTTTGGGGTAGCCATTTCATGCTATTTAAGATACTAAACCTTATCAAGCTTTTTAAAAAATATTTTTGTGTAGAGATGGGAGTCTTGCTATGCTTCTCAGGCTGATCTTGAGCTCCTAACCTCAAGTGATCCTCCTGCCTTGGCCTCCAAAAGTGCTGGGATTACAATAGGTGTGAGCCACTGCACCCAGCCCAAAGCTTATCAAGCATTTTATGTGAACTACTTTTAAGATGTTTTGTGCTTGTTCAGTGGGTCTTGTGGAGTCTGAGTTAGGGATTTTAATCTTTATTCCTATTAAACTTTGTTAGTTTTAGCTCCTTATTCTATTTTTCTATTTCTACCTTTTAAAATTTATATATTTAAATAACTAATAGATGGCTTAAAAATCCCAAGATAGGCTATATGCTACTGTGATGTTTCCCTTGTCCATTCAGTTCTCCACCTTTTCCACAGTTTCTTGTGTATTCTTCTGGAATTTTTCTGTGTGTTCATAGTACTAGCAAATATTAATGCATATTCTTATAGTTTCTTTATTTTTTTGCACTAAAAGTAGCATACTGTACTCACTGTTCAGTAATATACCTCTGTAACTTAATAATATTCCTTTTTTTCCCGAGATGGGGTACCACTATGTTGCCCAGGCTGGTCTCATACTCCTGGGTTCAAGCGACCCCACCCCCACCTTATCCTCCCAAGTAGAATAATGTTTCTTGGAGATCTTTCCATATAGTCCATAGAGAGCTTCCTTATTTAAAAAATATGCATATTATTTCACATATGAATGTGCTATAATTTAAGTAGTCCCTTATTAATGGATATTTGAATTGTGAACATTCTTTGCTAATACAAACAGTATTGCAATGAATGACCTAGTATATATTCTCCAACCATCATTTTCACTTGTGCAAGTATATCTGTAAGATTAAGTCACAGTTGGATGTGCTGGATCTCTGGGTATATAAAGTTGTTTTTCTTTTTTTTTTTAAATATAATATTGCACATTTCTTAAGTTACTAGATATTTACTTTTTTGTAGCTATTGTCAGTGAGATATTTTCTATCATTATATTTTCATTGATTCCATATATTGATTTATGTGTGTGTGTATATACATATATATATATGTATATACACACACACACACACAACCTTACTCTTATTTTTATTGTAGTTATTTTCCAGGTGATTTTCTTGGGTTTTCTGAGTATATAAAATCACCTACAAAATTGTGCTTGTTTTTTCCTTTTCTCTTCACAACTGATTTTAACACAAAATCCTCTTCATTAGTGTTTACCTTTGCATTGTTAAATAATGTTATACTTTTTACTTGGTTCGTGTACATCAATTATACACAATATATTTCAAGTATATCAGAGTATTTACAAGATATACTTTGAGTCCCAGTCATTACAAATGAGGCCATTAGCACACTTAATCTGCTTCTCACCTTCTTTCCTTTCCAGTTTTTTTTTTCTTGTGTGTTATTCCACATTGTCAGGGCATTTAACATTCATATTCTGTCACTCTGTTCCCCACATTTGTTTTATTCTTAGTTCTGCTGTTAAATTTACTCAGTGCTAATTGTCAGCTCTTTTTGTGAAGTTACCTCAAAATTTTATTCTCTGATAGTTTCCTCAAGAAGAGATTATGAGCAAGATATTCCCTAAGTTTGTGGGTGTTCAGAAGTGTTTGTAGCTTTTATATTTTATACTTTAAGGACACCTTGGCTGGATGAAACATCCTTGCATTTATTTTCTTTCCCTCAGTATCTTCAAAATATTTTCTCTGTCCTTTAGCGTTAAGTGTTGCAGTGGAGAAATATGAGGCTAGCATAATTTTAACCCCATGTTTTTTATTTTTTAAATTTATTTTTTGTTTGTGTATATTCATGGTACAAGTGCATTTTTGCTACATTGATATATTGCATTTTGATGAAGTCACAGCCTTTAGTGCATACATTACTGGAGCAATGCACATTGTACCCCCTGAGCAACCTACCATCCTCCTCACCCCTCCGAATCTTCATTGTCCATCATTTCACACTCTGCTTCCATGTGTACACATTATTTAGCTCCCACTTATAAGTGAGAACATGTGATATTTTGTCTTTCTATGTCTGAGTTATTGTACTTAAGATAATGGCCTGCAGTTCAATCCATCTTGCTGCAAAAGACAGCATTTCATTCTTTTTATTGCTGAATAGTATTCCATTATGTGTCCACACACACACACACACACACACACACATTTTCCTTATTCAGTCCTCTGTTGATAGACACTTAGGTTGATCCTTATTTTTGCTAGTGTGAATAGTGCTGTGACAAACATATGAGTTCATGTATCTCTTATATGTATTAATTTCTTTTCCTTTGGGTAGATACCAAGTAAGGGGATTGCTGGATCATATGGTAGTTCTATTTTTATTTTTTTGAGAAATCTTAGTACTGTTTTCCATGGAGATTGCACTAATTTACCTTCCCACCAACAGTGTGTAAGAGTTCCCTTTCCCCTACATCTTTGCCAACATCTATCATTTTTTTCTTTTTAGTAATAGCCATTGTGATTGGTGTAAGATGATATCTTATTGTGGTTTTAATTTGCATTTCTTTGATAATTAGTGATGTTGAACATTTTTTCAAATGCCTTTTGGCCATTTGATTGTCTTCTTTTGAAAAAATGTCCATTTATGTCCTTATCCCACTTCTTAATGGGGTTATTTTGTTGTTGATGTTGTTGAGTTGTTGGAGTTCTTTGTTAATTCTGGATGTTAGTTGGATGTATAGTTTGCAGATATTTTCTCTCATTCTCTGGGTTGTCTGTTGATTCTTTCTTTTGCTGTGCAGAAGCCTTGAGTTTAATATGGTCCCATTTGTCCATTTTTGTTTTTGTTGCCTGTGCTTTTGGGATCTTTGTCATAAATTCTTTGCCTAGATCGATGTCCAGTTTTCCCTAGGTTTTCATCTAGCATTTTTTATAGTTTCAGGTCTTAGATTTAAGTTTTTAATCCATCTTGAGTTGATTTTTGTAGATGGTGATAGATAGGGGTCCAGTTTCATTCTTCTGTGTATGGCAATCCAATTTTCTAAGCACCATTTATTGAAAAGGCAATCCTACCTCGGTGTATGTTCTTGTTGAGTTTGTCAAAGATCAGCTGTCTGTGAGTATTTTTTTTTTATTTCTACCATGGAATACTACTCAACTACAAAAAATGGCTATGAGTATTTGGCTTTATTTATGGGTTCTATATTCTATTGGCCTATGTGTCTATTAATTTTATTTTATTTTATTTTTTTATTTTTATTTTTTTTTTTTTGAGACAGAGTCTCACTTTGTTGCCCAGGCTAGAGTGAGTGCCGTGGCGTCAGCCTAGCTCACAGCAACCTCAAACTCCCGAGCTCAAGGGATCCTCCTGTCTCAGCCTCCCGAGTAGTTGGGACTACAGGCATGCACCACCATGCCCGGCTAATTTTTTCTCTATATATTTTTAGCTGTCCATATAATTTCTTTCTATTTTTAGTAGAGATGGGGTCTTGATCTTGCTCAGGCTGGTCTCGAACTCCTGAGCTCAAATGATCCGCCCACCTCGGCCTCCCAGAGTGCTAGGATTACAGGCGTGAGCCACCGCGCCCGGCCAATATTTTTATACAAATACTATGCTTTTTTGGTTACTATAGCCTTGTAGTATAATTTGAAGTCAGGCAATATGATGCCTCCAGTTTTGTTCTTTTTTCTTAGGGTTGCTTTGGCTATTTGGGCTCTCTTTTGGTTCCATAAGAATTTTAAAATTGTTTTTTCAAATTCTGTTAAAAATGGCATTGGTATTTTGATAAGAATTGCATTGAATTTGTACATTGCTTTGGGCAGTATGGCCATTTTAACGAAATTGATTCTTCCAATCATGAGCATGGGATGTTTTTCCATTTGTGTTATCTAAAATTTCTTTCATCAGTGATTTGTAGTTCTCCTCGTAGAGATCTTTCACCTCTTTGGTCAAATTTATTCCTAGGTTTTTTTTTTTTTTTTTTTTGTTTTTTGCAGCTATTGCAAATGGGATTGAATTCTTGATTTGGGTCTCAACTTAGTCATTATTGATGTATAGAAATGTGATTGATTTTTGTACATTTTATTTTTTAAGTGATTTTGGCTGCATTTTTAAATGGTTTTTAAAATTTAAATTTGTGGGGCTACAAGTGGTTTTTTAAAAAATTACATGGATGAATTGTATAGTGGAGAAGTCTAGATTTTTAATATACTCATCACCGGGATAGTGTACATTGTATCCAATAGGTCATTTTTCATCCTGCACCCCACTCCAGTCTTCCCCCTTCTGAATCTCCATTGTCCATTATGTCACTCTGTATGACCATGCATCATTGATTAGCTCCCACTTACAAGTGAGAACATGCGGTATTTGGTTTTTTGTTCCTAGGTTACTTCACTTAGAATGATGGCCTCCACTTCCATCCAAGTTGCTGTAAAACACATTATTTTATGGCTAAGTAGTATCCCATGGCATAAATATACCACATTTACTTTATCCACTTGTCAGTTGGTGGGCACTTAGTTGGGTTCTGTATCTTTGCAATTGTGAATTGGGCTGTGATAAACATTTATTTAAAAGGTGCAGGTGTCTTTTTGCAGGATCAAATGGTAGATCTATTTTTAGTTCTTTGAGAAATCTCCATACTGTTTTCCATAGAGGTTGTACTTGTTTACATTCCCACCAAAGGTGTATAAGCATTCCCTTTTCACCACATCTTTGCCAGCATCTATTATTTTTTGACTTTTTAATTGCCATTTTGACGGGTAAGGTGATATCTCATTGTGGTTTCAATTTGCGTTTCCCTAGTGATTAGTGATATTGAGTATTTTTTCATATGTTTGTTGGCCATTTAATTCTCTTTTTTTTTTTTTAAAACTTATGTTCATGTCTTTTGCCCACTTTCTAATGGGGTTGTTTTTTTCTTGTTGATTTGTTGGAGTTCCTTATAGATTCTAGATATTAGGCCTTCATATATGTATAGCTTGCAAATATTTTCTCATGTTCTGTGTGTTGTTTATTTACTCTGTTGATTATATCTTCTGGTGTACAGAAGCTTTTTAGTTTAATTAAGTCCCATTTATTTATTTTTGGCTTTTTAAGAATTTGCTCTTGGGGTCTTAGTCATAAATCTTTCACTTTGGCCAATGTTGAGGATAGTTTTGCCTAGGTTTTCTTCTAATGTTTTTGTGGTTGCAGGTCTTACATTTAAGTCTTTAATCCATCTTCAGTTAATTTTTGTGTATGGTGAGAGATAAGGATCCAGTATCATTCTTCTGTGTGAGACTGTCCAATTTCCCTAGCACCATTTATTGAATAGGGTGTCTAGCCAGGCATGGTGGCTCACACCTGTAATCCCAGCTACTTGGGAGACTGAGGCAGGAGGATTGCTGGAGCCCAGGAGTTTGAGATTGCAGTGAGCTATGATGACACCACTGTACTCTATCCCAGGCAACAGAATGAGACCCTGTTCGATCAAAAAATAAAAAATAAAAACTTTTATAATTTAAAAGTTTTTAAAATCCTAATCAATGTTGTGATCATCCTTACCTGTTAACCCTTTGAACATATTCATAATTATTCCCTTAAGAAAATGCCCTACTAATTGAATTTCTATGTCAAAAATTATCACATATGGTACGACTTTTAATGCATTGCTAAAATGCTTTCCAAAATCGTTACATCAATTTATCCTCCCATTATCTTCTTTCTCCCAATCCTTGGCATCCTCAAGTATTATAATTTTTAATTCTGCTTTGGCAGTTTAGTTGGTGAAAATTGCATTCCTTAATGATTTTCATTTTCATTGCTTTAATTATCAGTGAAGCCAAATTATTTGTTATATTGTAACTGGTCAATCTTATTTCTTTTGTCAGTTGTCTATTGCTGATCTTTTGCTCACTTTTTTTTTTCTATTGGTGTGTTTAAGCTTACTGATTGGTAATTGTTCTTGCAATATCAACCCTTTATCAAAGATGTAGCAAATCTTTTTCCAGGTTCACAATTTGCCTTTGATTGTATTTATGAGTTTTTTTTTTTTATTTAATTTTACAGAATCAAAGAGTCTAACAGTATATCTTGTTAGATACAGTATGTCCTCATAATGTATACATTATTTGTTGTACAATGATATGAAATAATATGGGAAATATTCATGATAAATTATTAAGTGAACAGTGCAAGTTAAAAACAATAGTTTCATATTTTTTTCCCCACCCCCCCTTTCCCGAGTCAGCACCTTTAAGTGTTACCACTCCCCAAACGGTGCGCAATGCACTCATTGTGTAGGCATACCCCCATCCCGTCCCCCACCCCCCACCTCAGTCTGATGTCCAATTGGTGTCGTTTCCAGATTTGTATTTAGGTGATGATCAAGGAAACCAATTTTCTGGTGAGTATTTATGAGTTTTTTTTAAAGTAAATTTTAAAAATAATTTATGAGTTTGAAGCAAAAAATAAATAAAATTAAGGTGTCTTTTCCCCATTGTATGCTTTTGTCTGCTTTTTTGAAGATTAGTTGATTGTAGGTATTTGGATTTATTTCAGCATTCTCTATTACGTTCCCTTAGTCTATGTGTCTACTTTTATAGCAGTATCATGCTGTTTGGGTTACTGTTGCCTTGTAGTATAATTTGAAGTCAGGTAATGTAATGCCTCCAGATTTGTTCTTATTGCTTAGGATTGCTTTGACTATTCGGGCTTTTTTTGGTTCCACATGAATTTTAGGGTTGTTTTTTTCTAATTTTGTGAAAAATAACATTGGCATTTTGATAGGAATTGCACTGAGTCTGTAGGTTACTTGGGCAGTATGGACACTTTAACAATATTGATTCTTCCAGACCACAAGCATGGGCTGCTTTTCCATTTGTTTGTGTATTCAGTAATTTCTTTCATCAGTGTTTTGTAGTTCTCCTTGTAGACATCTTTCACCTTCTTGGTTATGTATATTTCAAGGTTTTTTTTTTTTTTTGCAGCTATTGTAAATGGGAATGGGTTGTTGATTTTATTCTCACCTTGGTTATTAATAGTGTATAGAAATGCTACTGATTTGTGTACATTGATTTTGTAACCTGAGACTTTGCTGAATTCATTTATCAATTTTAGGAGTCTTTTCGAGGAGTCATTAGGGTTTTTCTAGGTATAAGATCATATCATTGGCAAACAGGGATAGTTTGATTTCCTCTTTTCCAATTTGGATGTTGTTTATTTCTTTCTCTTGCCTGATTGCTTTGGCTAGGACTTACAATACTATGATGAATACAAGTGACGAAAGTGGGCATTCTTGTGTTGTTCCAGTTATTAGGGGAATTGTGTCCAGCTTTTCCCCATTCAATATGATGTTGACTGTAGGTTTGTTATGTATAGCTTTTTTATTATTTTGAGGTATGTTCTTTCTATGCCTTGTTTGCTGAGGGTTTTTATCATGAAGGGAAATTGGATTTTGTTGAATGCTTTTTTTTTCCTGTGTGTATTGAGATGATCATATGGTTTTTGTTCTTAATTCTGTTTTATGTGGTGAATCACATTTATTGACTTGTGTATGCTGAACCATCCTTGTGTCCCCGGGATGAAACCCACTTGATCATGGAGAATTATCTTTGTGATGTGCCATTGGATTTGGTTTGCTAGTATTTTGTTGAGATTTTTGTATCTGTGTTCATCAAGGATATTGGTCTGTAGATTTCTTTTTTGTTGTGTCCTTTCCTGGCTTTGGTATCCTGGTGATACTGGCTTCATAGAATGAGTTAGGGAGAATTTCCTCGTTTAGGATGTTATGGAACAGTTTCAGTAGGACAGGTACCAGTTCTTTGTAAGTCTGGTCGAATTTGGCTGTGATTACGTCTGGTCCTGGGCTTTTTTTGTTGGGGTATTTCCTATTACTGATTCAATCTCACTATTTGTTATGGTCTGTTCATGATTTATTTTTCTCCTGATTCAAGATTGGGAGGTTTTGTGTTTTCAAAAATTTATCCATTTCCTCTAGATTTCTTACTTTGTGTGCATAGAGGTGTTCACATTATTTTTGGATGATCTTTTGTGTTTCTATGTTATCAGTTATAATTTTTTCTTTGTCATTTCTGATTGTGTTTATTTGATTCATCCCTATTCTTTTCTTGGCTAATCTACTGAGGGGTCTGTTGATTTTTATCTTTTCAAAGGACTAACTTTTCATTTCATTAATCCTTTGTATTTTTAAAAATTTCTATTTCATCTAGGACTTCTGATCATTGTTATTTCTTGTCGTCTTATAGCTTTGGGCTCAGTTTTTTCTTATTTTTCTAGTTTCTTGAAGTGTGACATAGGTTGTTAATTTGTGATCTTTGTCTTTTTTATGCAGACATTTAGTGCCATAATTTTCTATCTTAGCACTGCTTTCACTGTATCCCAGAGATTTTGATAGCTTGTATCACCATTGTCATTCAATTAAAAAATTTTTTTGATTTCTGTCTTGATTTCGTTTTTGACCCAAAGATTTTTCAGCAGCAGGTTAATTTCCATGTATTTGTATAGTTTTTAGAGTTTCTCTTTGAATTTTTTTTTAATTTTTTTTTTTTTTTGAGACAGAGTCTGGCTTTGTTGCCCAGGCTAGAGAGAGTGCCATGGCGTCAGCCTAGCTCACAGCAACCTCAAACTCCTGGGCTTAAGCAATCCTTCTGCCTCAGCCTCCCGAGTAGTTGGGACTACAGGCATGTGCCACCATGCCCGGCTAATTTTTTCTATATATATTTTTTTAGTTGGCCAGATAATTTCTATTTTTAGTAGAGACGGGGTCTTGCTCTTGCTCAGGCTGGTCTTGAACTCCTGACCTCGAGTGATCCGCCCACCTCGGCCTCCCAGAGTGCTAGGATTACAGGCATGAGCCATTGCACCCGGCCTCCTCTTGGAATTGATTTCTAGTTTTAGTCCACTGTGGTTTGAGAACTTACATGATGTGAGTTAGTTGGTTGTTTTTTTTTTTTTTTTTTTTTGAGGCAGAGTCTCGCTCTGTTGCTGATGCTACAGTACTGTGGCGTCAGCCTAGCTTGTAGCAACCTCAAACTCCTTGTCTCGTGATTCTCCTGCTTCAGCCTCCCAAGTAGGTGGGACTACAGGTGTGTGCCACCACACCTGGCTAGTTGTTTTTATTTTCAGTTACCTATCTAATTGTTTCTATTTTTAGTAGAGATGGGGTCTCTTACTCAGCCTGGTCTTGAACTCCTGACCTGAAGCGATCCTCCTGCCTTGGCCTCCCAGAGTGCTGGGATTACAGGCATGAGCCACCATGCCCAGCTCTGTGAGTTTTTAAAAAAAATTTGCTAAGACTTGTTTTGTTGGGCTAATTAACATATGGTCTGTCTTAGAGAATGTTCCATGTGCTGATGAAAAGAATGTGTATTCTACAGTTTTTGGTAGAATGCTTTGTATATGTCTCTTAGGTCTATTTCTTCTAGTGTTTCATTTAAGTCCAGTGTTTGTTGATTTTCTGCCTTATTCTATCAGTGAAGTCCTCCACTATTATTATATTGCTGTTTATTTCTTTTTATTTGTTTTTTCTTTTAGGTCTAATAGTATTTGTTTTATGAATCTGTGAACTCGGGTGTTAGGTGCATATGTATTTAGGACTTTTATATTTTTCTGTTGAAGTGATCCCTTTATTATCATATGATGACCATTTTTGTCTTTTTGTCTTTTTCTTTTTGCTCTTATTGATTTAAAGTCTGTTTTTTCTGAGGTAAGAATAGATACTCTTGCTCGTTTTGGTTTCCATTTGTGTAGAATATTTTTAACTATCCCTTTACCTTAAATCTATGAAAATATTTATGAGCCAAATTGGTTTCTTGGTGATAGCAGATATTTGGGTTTTATTTCTTTATGCATTGTGCCAATCTATCTTTTTAAGGGGCATTTAGGCCGTTTACATTCAATCTTAATATTGGTAAGTGAGATAGATACTGTTCCAGTCATGTTGATTATTACCAGCTGCTTTGTATTCTTCCTTGTATTACTGTTTTTTATAAGAGTTATGAGTTTTTACTTTTGAGCATTTTTATACTGGATAAGTAGTGACCATTGCTTTTGATTTTTAGAGTACTTTTGATCACGTTGTAGAGCAGGTCTAGTGGTGACAAACTCCCTTAGTGTTTGCTTGTCTGGGAAAGACTTATTTCTCCTTCACCTATGAAACTTAGTTTTGCAGAATACAAAATTCTTGGGCGACAATTATTCTGTTTAGGAAGACTAAAGATAGGACTTCAACCCCTCTAGCTTGTAGGGTTTCTCTTGAGAAATCTGTCAGTCTCTTGGGTTTTCATTTGTAAGTTACTTGATGTTTTCACCTCATTCCTTTGTAGGAGTTCCTCCTTCATGTTAACTTTGGCCAGTCTGGTGATGTGCCTTGGTGATGTCATTTTTTCAGTGAATCTCTCAGGTGCTCATTTTCTTATATTTGGATGTCTAAATCTCTAGCAATACCAGGGGAGTTTTCCTCAATTATTCCCTGAAGTAGGTTTTCCAGGCCTTTTGCTTTTTCTTATTCTCCCTATGATTCTTATATTTTGGGACTTTACATAATCCCATTTTTCTCAGAGACTTTGTTCATTTCTCTTAATTCTTTGTTGTTTATTTTTGACTGCGTTAATTTGAAAGAGTTCCCTTTAAGCTCTGGGTTTTTTTTTTTTCTTTTTTCTGCTTGGTCTAGTCTATTCTTAAAATGTTCCATTGTGTTTTGTATTTACTTAAATGAATTTTTCATTCCCAGAAGTCTTATTTGGGCCTGTTTTTAAAATATATTTATCTCTTTAGTAAAGTTTTCATTCATTGCCTCATTTATTTTTCTGGCTTCTATGAGTTGGTTTTTCATTTTCCGTTTGACATCATTAAGCTTCCTTACAATCTGTATTTGGAATTCTTTATCTGTCATTTTAGTATTTTAATTTTGGTTGGGATCCATTAACAGAGAGATGGTATGATCCTTTGCAGGAATCCTTTCACTCTGATTTTTCATACTTCTGAAGTTCTTACACAGATTCCTTTTTATCTTGAGCAGCTGTCACTTCTTGTTTTTGAATTTTCTTTTGTTTAGATGTGACTTTTTTTTCCTTCCCTCTTAAGAGTGTGCCTGTAGCATATGTTGTGTAAGGACCTTTGGCTTTCATGTAGGTATTTTCTGGGTGTGGGGGGATGGGTTCTGAATGAATAGCCTTAGTGTGGTAGTTTTCTTAGTTGCTAGTTATTTATGGGCTGTATCAGTGTTGTACTGTGTGTGGGGGCAGATTCCTAGCTTCTTGTCGAGAAGCAGAGATAGAGGTCTCTGAAATCTTTTCTATTTCCCTAGCCCTGTGGACTTGAATTATATTGGGACACCAGTTTAATTTCCAAGTCAGTAGGTGGTGCTTGTGGGTAAGAGTTGGCCAAGCTCTGTATGACTAAATCAGTAAATGCTGTAATGGGCTGTATAAGTTGATTTCCCTGCCTGTAGGGAAGGTGCTTGTAGGAGTGAGCCAGCTGCAGTGGTGATTTGGGGGCCTTTGTCTGGCCCTAGTCAATCAGGGGAAGCACTTGGATGTCCCAGGCAGTGGATGGGGCCTGGAGTTTCCAGGGGTCTTCCTTGTGCTCCAGCACAGCTGAGGCAGATGAAGGGTTGGGACTGGGTGGAGCTGGGTGGGGCTGGGTTGGATGAGCCTGCATCCAGGCTCCACAAAAGCAGGCACAAGTCCTGTCTCAGCAAGATTGGGAATTGGCTCCCTGGTACTGGGGAAAGCCACTAGGGAGGGGCTGATGTGGCCCCACTATGCCAAAAAGTCTGCTCTTAGGGGAAGGGTAGCCTGGAATTTATAGTCCAGCAGACAGGAGTGGGTTTCACTCTCCTTCCACTTCCCTTGCCTCTCAGATCTCTCTCTGGAGTCTGGCTGCAGGCAGCAGCCCACACCAACTGAGCTCAATAGCATTGCTTCCACAGGCTGTGTTCTGAGTTTCCCTGCCCATGACCCTGATCCAGACTGAATGCATGTCCTTCCTGTGAGGGGAGGGGTGCTCAGTGAGTACACTGTGGTTTGCACCCACATCATATTATCTTTTTAGTTCTGTCCACCTGGGCTCTCTCCCCTCTCAAGATCAGTTCACAAATTTCTCCTCTGTGTCCCGGAGTGAGACAGTTGAGTTCTGAGGGTATGCGATCAGACCTGAAGACCTGTCCTCTGATCCCCCTGGCTCATGACAGGGAGAGGCATGCTGATCCCAAGTCATTTGTGAAGTGCTCAAACAGGCTTAATGTCCCTCTGCTCTGGGGTATGCCCTGCTCTGCTGGAGCATCCAGGTAGGCTGCTTCAGGGAGGGCCGGTGGCTGGGGAGCTCATAGTCTGAGCACCCTTAGCTGCAGGTTTTTCTGGGGAAAGGCATGAACCCCACTGTCTGTGGAAAACTGGATTTGGTGGATGTGCCAGCAGAGGGGCGGCATCAACTCCCAGTTGCCTTGTCTTAATCATGCCTTGGAGCATCTGTGCTGACTCCTTGTGGGAATTGCCACTGCTGTGTCAGTAGGTGTGGGCAAGTGAGGGGAAGAGAAGAGTCTGAATGGAGGTGAAGTGGTGCTCTGGTGTGCTGCACTCTCCTCTCACCTGAAGATAACCAACCCTGAATGTCTAAGCTCTGGCATCACACAGTTCCCCTGGGACCCACTGGCCACTTGTGGCTACTGTAGTCTGAGTGGGTGTTGGGGAATGTTTGTGTGGGATCCAGTGACAAACAACTGAAAGGCTGATGCTTCCTGGGCAGGACAAAGGCACCCAATGGATTTAAAAGCAATATGGCACCTGTTGCCTCTGCCTGGGCCTCTGGTGAGGGGCAGTGACCCTATGGGGGCCTGCAGCCTGGTGCTCTGTTCTCAGGAAGCTCCCAGTTTACTGATGGCAGCGGTTCTTGGGCTTATGAGAATAGAGGAGCTCTCAGACACTTTTGGAGTCTGCAGAGTGCCAGAGGTGTGAGGGAAGGAAAAAAGAAGCATCCCAACCTACCTTTCCACAGGCCTCCAAATTCCTTAGGGGTCAATCTCTGCTGAAATCTTGCTCTTCCTTCTGCTCTGTGACATCTTCCTGAGGGATCTCTAGTAGGTTCTGGCACCTTCCCTCGGAAATACACCTGGGCTGTGCTTTTTCATATGAAACTTTCTCTTTTCTTATGTGATCTGGCAACCAGTGTTTGTAGTCAGCCATCTTTGTATATTGATTTTATAAGCTGAGACTTGGCTGAATTCATTTATCAAATCTAGGAGTCTTTTAGCGAAGTCATTAGGGTTTTCTAGGTATAAGATCATCAGCAAACAGAGATAATTTGATAATCTTTTTTTCAATTTGGATGCCTTTTATTTCTTACTTGTGCCTGATTGCTCTGGCTAGGACTTCCAGTACTGTGTTGAATAGAAGTGGTGAAAGTGGGGATCCTTGTCTTCTAGTTCTCAAGGAGAATGCTTTCAGTTTTTCCCTATGTAGTATGATGATGTTGGCTGTGGGTATGTCATGTATGGCATTCATTATTTTGAGGTATATTCCTTTTATGCTGAGTTTTTGAGTGTTTTTATCATGAAGGGATGCCAGATTTTATCAAATGCTTTTTCCATTCCATTGAGATGATCATATAGTTTTTGTTTTTAATTCTGTTTATGTGGTGAATCACATTTATTGACTTGTGTATGTTGATCTATGCATCCTTGGGATGAAACCCACTTTATTGTGGTAAATCATCCTTTTGATGTGTTGTTGGATTCAGTTTGCTAGTATTTTGTTGAAGGTTTTTGCATCCATGTTCATCAGAGACTTTGGTCTGTAGTTTTCTTTTTTTGTTGTGTCTTTCCTGGATTTGGTATCAGCGTGATACTGGCTTTGTAGAATGAATTAGAGATAATTCCTACTTTCTTAATCTTTTGTAACAGTTTTAATAGGACTGGCACCAGCTCTTTGTACGACTGGTAGAGTGAGGCTATGAATCCATATGGTCCTAAGCTTTTATTTGTTGTGAATTTTTTTTATTACTTAATCACTAGCCATTATGAGTCTATTCAGGAGTTATATATCTTCCTGGTTCAGTCTCAGGCGGTTGTGTGTTTTCAGTAATTCATCCATTTCCTCTAGGTTTTCTAGTTTGTGAGTGTATAGGTGTTCGTAATAGTCACTGATCTTTTGTATTTCTGTGTTACTAGTTATAATGTCTCCTTTTTCATTTCTGATTGTGTTTATTTGGATTTTTGGTTTTCTTTTCTTGGTTAGTCTAGCTTGTGGTTTGTCAATTTTATTTATCTTTTTTAAAAACCAGCTTTTCATTTCATTGATCCTTTGTATCATTTATGGTCTCTGTTTCATTTAGTTCTGCTATGATTTTTATTCTGCTAACTTTGGGTTTGGTTTGTTCTTAGGGTTTCGTTTGTTCTTATTTTTCTAGTTCCTCAAGGTACGATGTTAGGTTGTTAATTTGTGACCTAGATTTCTACTTTTCAGATGTAGGCATTTAATGCTATAAACTTCTTTCTTAGGACTGCCTTTACTGTATCCCAGATGTTTTGGTATGTTGTGTTTTCATTTTCATTTGTTTAAAAAATTTTTTTAATTTCCATCTTTATTTCTTTGTTGATTCAGTGATCTTCCAGGAGTGTGTTGTTTAGTTTCCATGTGTTTGTGTAGTTTCTGAAGTTCCTCTTCATTTTGCTTTCTAGATTTATTCCATTATGGTCTGAGAAGATACTTGATGTGATTTTGATTTTTAAAAATTTATTAAGATTTGGTTTGTGGCCCAAAATGTGATCTGTCTTCTAGAGTGTTCCATGCGCTAATGAAGAGAATTTATATTCTCTAGCTGTTTGGTGGAATGTTCTGTAAATGTCTTTTGATGTAAAGTACAATTAATTTCAGTATTTCTTTGTTGATTTTCTGTCTTGATGATCTGTCTAGTGCTTTGAGTGGGGTGTTGAAGTCCCCCA
This sequence comes from Eulemur rufifrons, assembly GCF_041146395.1. Taxonomy (NCBI): domain Eukaryota; kingdom Metazoa; phylum Chordata; class Mammalia; order Primates; family Lemuridae; genus Eulemur; species Eulemur rufifrons. The sequence continues at coordinate 155,425,439 of NC_090989.1, forward strand.
CTATTACTGTGTTGCTGTCTTTTTCTTTCTTCAAGTCTAATAATATTTGTTTTGTCAATATGGGTGCTCTGATATTGGGTGCATATATATTTAGGATTGTTACATCTTCTTGTTGAATTCATTCCTTTATCATTATATGGTGGCCGCCTTTGTCTTTTTTTTTTTTTTTACTATGTTTGATTTAAAATCTGTCTTATCCAATGTAAGTATAGCTACCCCTGCTCATTTTTTTTTTAGTAGAAACGGGGTCTTGCTCTTGCTCAGGCTGGTCTTGAACTCCTGACCTTGAGCGATCCTCCTGCCTCAGCCTCCCGGAGTGCTAGGATTACAGGCGTGAGCCACCACACCTGGCCAACAGTGTGTAGTTTGATCATATTTTTTTTTATCCATTCTGCCATCTATATCTTTTAATTGGGCCATTTAATCCATATTCATTTGAGGTTAATATATTGATGTGCAAGGCTTTGTTCTTGTCATATTATTAATTGATTTCTAGTTTTATAAATTTTTTTTTTTTATCTTCCAAGGTGTTTTTTATTTTTTTTCTTTTTTTTTTTTCAATTTAATTTTACAGAATCAAAGAGTCTAACAGTATATCTTGTTAGATACAGTATGTCCTCATAATGTATACATTATTTTTTGTACAATGATATGAAATAATATGGGAAATATTCATGATAAATTAAGTGAACAGTGCAAGTTAAAAACAATAGTTTCATATTTTTTCCCCACCCCCCCTTTCCCGAGTCAGCACCTTCAAGTGTTACCACTCCCCAAACGGTGCGCAATGCACTCATTGTGTAGGCATACCCCCATCCCCTCCCCCACCCCCCACCTCAGTCTGATGACCAATTGGTGTCGTTTCCAGATTTGTATTTAGGTGATGATCAGGGAAACCAATTTTCTGGTGAGTACATGTGATGCTTGTTTTTCCATTCTTGGGATACTTCACTTAATATAATGGGTTCCAACTCTCTCCAGGAGAACCATAGAGATGTCATATCTTCATTATTCCTTATAGCTGAGTAATATTCCATGGTATACATATACCACAGCTTACTAATCCAATCATGTATTGATGGGCATTTGGGTTGTTTCCACATCTTTGCTATTGTGAATTGTGCTGCTATAAACATTCGGGTACATGTGTCTTTGTTACAGAATGACCTTTTTTCCTTTGGGTATATGCCCAGTAATGGGATTGCTGGGTCAAATAGCAGGTCTACTTGAATCTGTTTAAGATACCTCCATAATGCTTTCCACAGGGGTTGCACTAGTTTGCAGTCCCACCAGCAGTGTATTAGTGTTCCTGTCTCTCCACACCCACGCCAACATGTGTTGTTTTGGGATTTTTTGATAAAGGCCATTCTCACTGGGGTTAAGTGATATCTCATTGTGGTTTTGATTTGCATTTCTCTGATGATTGATTTTTAATTATAGGTTAAATCCTCCATTGAAATTCTACAACCTATCATTTTTTTTTTCTTAATTTAGCCTACTAATTACAGTTAAAAAAAAATTCTTGTCTGGGCTGGGTGTGGTTACTCATGCCTATAATCCTAGTACTTTGGGAGGCCAAGGTGGGAGACTCACTTGAGGTCAGGAGTTTGAGACCAGCCTGAGGAACATAGCAAGACTCCATCTCTATGAGAAATAGAAAAATTAGTGGGGCATGGTGGTGCATGCCTGTAGTCCCATCTGTTCAGGAGGCTGAGGCAGGAGGATTGCTTGAGCCCAGGCATTTGAGGTTGCAGTGAGCTATAATGACAACACTGCACTCTACCTCAGGCAATAAAGTGAGAACCTGTCTCAAAAAAAAAAATCCTTGTCTGGTAACACCAATGTCTGGATCATCTGTGAGTTTTCTTCTGTTGTCTAAGTTTTCTTCTGTATTGTTCATATTTTCTGCTTTCCTTGCATACCTGGTATGTTTTTATTATGTGCTAGACATTGTTATAAAAGAACAATAGAGGCTCCAGGTGCCATTTTCCACTAGAGAGTTTCCCTTTTCCTATACTAAGCAGATTGGAAAATGGACTAATCATCTTAATCCCAGTAGGGATTGAGGTGGTCAGCTACGTTTTGCAATTTTAATAAGTGTTGTTTCTGGTTCCCTTTATTTTCCATGGTATGACTTTCCTGGGCTTTTATTTGACTGACTGGTACATCATAGTATCTTTAGTCCAGAGACACTGTAGAAGATTCATTTATGTCCTTTAGAAGTTTTTGGCTTAGCACACCCCTAAATTTGGCAAATTCCCTGATGGTAAGACTGGTTGTGTTTGAATCATGTCCCTTCTGTTGGTAGGTCTTTGGTTCCAAAGCATTGTAAGATTTAAAGAAATTTCATTCCACGATAGAGAGCTTTTGACTTCTCTCTGTCCTTAATGTGCTGCATAGCTCCAGAATTCGGCAAATGTCCTATGTGGTCATGCATTTAAGGCTTCTCAAGTTTCCAGTTTATTACACCACCCCTGTTTGGCTGCTAAAAGCTTTGCTAGTTTTATTTTCTTTTAGCAGCAGCTCCCTGCCTGGATCAAATCCAAAGTTCAACCTGTATCCAGAATTAGCATACTCCCAAGGAAATGAAACAGTCAGCATTTGTTAGCTTATATTGGAATGTTTTTCTCTTCTTTGGAATTTTAAGTCATCTGATGTTTGTTGCTTCTAGAGTTCTCTAATTCTTTTAGAAATATAGTATTTCTAAATTAGCTTTTTCTAATTGTTTTGGGAATGCTATCCTGTTGCTACTGCACATTAAATGTATTTTACATTTTATGTTCACTTTTCTAATTTCTATCCACTGTGTTTTACTGTGCATTCTATAGTGTTTATTTTCTCTTGTGCCACTTCCAATTTTGTCTTCATTTCTGTGATGATTTATTTTTGCTTTTCTCTTTTGAGTTATGTCTATTTTTGTCTCATTTTCCCTTGTTGTCCTACAATCTCTTTCCTGGGTTCTTGTATTTATGCTTTGTGGTTCTTGTCTACTAAGGCTTCATTATGTTTTTAAAATTGATGATGAAGTGCTTGTTCATAACTTTTATCTGTTCCACTGCAAGAAGTGATGAATATTCATTGTTGATATGTTTTGTTACTCTTGTCTGCCATTTTTCATTTCATATCTTTATATCAACCCTATTCCAGTTGCTTTCTAAAAACATCTTTATTGAGGTATAATTGACATACAATAAACTGCACATATTTGGAGTGTACCATTTGATACATTTTGCCATGTATATACCTGTGAAACCATCACCACCGTCAGTCAAGTTAATGAACATATCAGTTATCCTCAAAAGTTTCCTAGTTCCCTTTGTAATTCCTCCCTACTGCTTCTCCCCTAACCATTCCTAGGCAAACCCTGCTATGCTTTGTGTCACTATAAATTAGTTTACATTTTCTAGAATTCTGTATAAATACAATCATAGAGCATGTATTTACTTTGTGATCTGACTTCTTTCACTTAACGTAATTATTTTGAGATTCATCCTTGTATAAATCAATAGTTATTTTCTGTTTATTGCTGTTTAGTTTTGCTGAACACACTAAATTACAGAAAGGCACAAGTATTTCCTAGGACAAAGAAACTCATGGCCGGCTCCTTTTTTATCCTCGGGGAATGGTGAAATGAGGTGAGAACCTGCCACAGACAGGGTAGGGAGAAGTCAACTGAACTTTCTGTGAACTTTTAATTGATCAGAGTCCCCAAGACTCCTAGTCACAGAGTGAGTTTGCACCTACCTGCCAATTATTTTCTTTTGGGCCTTCACTTAGTGTGAGGCAGAAATATGCCAAAGAATGAGGATAAGGTGTGGGACTGTGATGAAGCCCCCAAGATTCATGGGGTCTTTACTAAGTTCATGGCTGTGGTGTGCCAGAGGCAGGGGACAGGGTAGGAAAGCTGAGAGAGATCTTCCTGGTGTGTGTGAGGATTTTATCAAATGCATGGCAGCAGTCTTCTGCAAACTAGGAGAAGGGCAGCAGGGCAACAAGTGATTTCCTGCAGTACAGAAAGCCTGCAGTCTAGAAGGCTGACAGCTTGGCTCTATAAATCAGAGAAAGTGCGATAGATCAAGATCTCCTGTGCTTTGTGAAGTAGAGAGAGTTCTCCTATGGTTTGTCTGGACTGGAAAGCCATAGATATTCAGAATCTTGCTTGTACTCAGATTCCTAACCCTGGTGATAAAACAGTTCTGATCTTGCATCTAAAACATTTGAAGCAGTGATGAACTACATCAGTTTTAAGTGGAAAGAAATCTGGACCCATCTTAGGTACTTATTAGATTAAGCCTCCCAGTCTAGTGGCCTGATAGAGGAAAGTTCATGGATTTTTTGGGGATAAATGTTGTTTACTTTAGTCTCTACTTTTTTTTTTAAACACAGAATTGTGTCTGGCATACAGTAAGAAATTATGAGATACACAATGATGGACAATAAAGCAATGTATAATGAAAAGACAAATAATCAGTAGTATCAGCTTTGCAGGTGGCCCAGATGTCAAAATTAGTAGATAGGGACTTTAAAATAACTGTGATAAATATGTTAAAGGATATAGGGGAGGTGGACAACATGTATGAACATATGGGGAATTTCAGCAAGGCAGTAGAAACCGAAAAGAATCACATGGGAATTTTTAGAAACAAAAAGTACAGAAGAATTCCTTAGATGGGCATAGTTTAAGACAGGACATAGCAGAGGGAAATATGGGCAACTTATAGATAGGTTCATAGAAATTACCCCTACTGAACCATAAAAAGAAAGCTGGATGACAATAAAGCGTAACAGAGCTTCTGAGGTCTGTGGGACAAAATGAAACTAACATATGGGTATTTGGAGTCCTAAAAGGAGAGTAGAGAGAAAATGGGATAAAAGAAATCACTGGACAGATAATGGCTGAGGATTTCCCAGTATTGATAGAAGATACCAACCAAAAACAAAGGAGGGACCTGAGGCCACTGAGGATGGCAGAGTTAGGACCTTCAATGATTCATCCCTCTACTGATGCTGTGATTAAGCTGAGAAAATCTGAACTTTTTTGGAACTCTGGTATCTAATAAAAAGCAACAAACAGGTGAATGCTTAATGAAGACAGGAGCTGCTAAATTTTGGTAAAAGAGTATTGTGGCACTTTTGCACACCAGCTCACTATCTCCCATTCCTTATTTTGGTGGCAGTGGTAGGCATGGTGGCCCACATTCGTGGTATGGCTTGCTGGTTGCAGGGGTCAGGGGGAATATTGGGGACTTTGTCTCACAGAATTGTGGTTATATTAATACATATGACTTGTCTGCTGTAAATAATTGGTTTAAGGACTTTTGTTTTGCTCCCCCAGCCCCCAACTCAGGGTTGGAATAGCCTTCTGGGTGGCATTTATCAAAAATATTTAAAGGCATATACAGTAATTTCTCAGTATCCATGTGAGATTGGTTCCAGGACCTCCTGCGGATGCTCTAGTCCCTGATATACATAAAATGGTGTAGTATGTCCATATAACCTATGTGTATCCTCTGTATACTTTAAATCATCTCGGTATTATTTATAATACCTAATACAATGTAAATACTATGTAAATGGTTGTTATGTTGCATTGTTTAGGGAAAAATGACAAGATAAAAAAAGCCTGTATATGTTTGGTACAGATGCAGTTTTCTTTCCTGAATATTTTCAATTTGTGATTGGTTGAATCTACAGATGCAGAAGCATGTGGATTCAGAGGGCTGACTATACTACCCACAGCCACCTGGAGCAAGGGACAACATTTGAGACAAGCAACACAAAGACTGAAAAGCCTAGGAAGAAAGAGGGTGGGAAAGGAGATACAGGGGGGAATATGGGCTTTCCCCCAGTGTATGCGGGGGAATCCAGAAGTCTACGTATATGCCCAGAGGTAGACATATGATTTAAGAAAAAAGACCTGAGAAGACCCTAAGCATGCATTTCTGGCTGCTCTTTAGGTTCTGTATGAGGAGGAAGTGAAGGCTAAAGCCTGGATAAACATTGAAAGAGTGCCCTAATTCAGATCAATTTGCAAAGACTAGGAGAGTTATTTATTGTTTTCCTGTTTTGGCTGCAAGCATTTAATTAAATTTGTCATATTGCAAGCTGACTATTCAGCCAGCAGAACAGAGACTTAAGGGACCACATACCACAAAATAATACCCTCCCCCCGCCACCTTATTTTTTTGAGACAGGGTCTTACTTTGTTGCCCTGACTACAGTGCATCATCATAGCTCACTGCAACATCAAACTCCTGGGCTCAAGCAATCCTCCTGCCTCAGCCTCCCAAGTAGTTGGGACTACAGGCATGTATCACCATGCCTAGCCAATTTTTCTTTCTGTCTTTTTTTTTTGTAGAGTTGGGGGTCTTGCTGTGTTTCTCAGGCTGGACTTAAACTCCTGGCCTCTAGCAGTCCTCTCACTTTGGCTTCCCAAAGTGCTAGGATTACAGGCATGAGCCATCATGCTTGACCTAGAATGCGCTCTTTATGAAACTTGTTTAGAAAACTCAATAAACAAACAGCTACAACTATAACAACAACAAACTCTAGGGAGGGAAATGAATCTGATTTCCACAGTTAGCACATTGTAATAGTCAAAATGCCCAGTTTTTCACACAAAAAAGTGATACTTGTAAAGAAACAAAATGTGTATCCTATTCACAGGAAAAAAAATATATTAACAGAAACTGTCCCTGAGAAAGCTTGAAAATTGAACTTACTAGACAAAGAATTTAAATCAGCTATCTTAAAAATGCTCAAAGAGCTAAAGGAAACCATGGACATAGAACTAAGAGAATCTAGGAGAATAATATGTCAGCAAAAAACAGAGGAGGAACAAGGAACAAATGGGATTGATAGGACCAATGGAAAACAAATACCAAAATTGTATATGTGTGGCCAAAGTGAGCACAACACCATATAAATAATGACATAATTAAATGTAAATGGAATAACCATTTAAAAGACCACTATTATCATCCTGGTTAAAAAGCAGGACCGAGGCCGGGCGTGGTGGCTTACGCCTGTAATCCTAGCACGCTGGGAGGCTGAGGCGGGTGGATTGTTTGAGCTCAGGAGTTCGAGACCAGCCTGAGCAAGAGCAAGACCCCGTCTCTACTAAAAATAGAAAGAAATTATATGGACAGCTAAGAATATGTATAGCAAAAATTAGCCGGGCATGATGGCGCATGCCTGTAGTCCCAGCTACTCGGGAGGCTGAGGCAGTAGGATTGCTTGAGCCCAGGAGTTTGAGGTTGCTGTGAGCTAGGCTGATGCCCAGGCACTCTAGCCTGGGCAACAGAGTGAGACTCTGCCTCAAAAAAAGCAGAACCCAATCATATGCTGTTTAGAGGAAGTGCACTTTAAAGATGAAGACATAGATAGGTTATAACTAAAAGGGTAGAAAAAGATATGCCATGCAAACCTTATGCATAAGAAAGTTGGTATGGTTGTCTTAATATCAGACAAAGTAGTCTTCAAGAAAAGGAATACTACTAGAGACAAAGAACATTTATAATAATAATGATAAAAGGGTCAATTTATTGAAGAGGTAAAAATCCTAAATGTGTATATACTAGTTGATAGAGCTTTAAAACAAACTCCAAGCAAAACAAGCTTAGAAGCAAAAATGAACAGAACTAAAGTGAGAAATAGATACATCTATAATAATAGTTGGAGTTTTTTAACAGCAAATTATTTTTAAAAATTTATTTTTATTTGTATAAATTTATGAGATACATTGTTACATGTGTATAATATGTAGTGATCAAGTCAGAATATCCAGGATGTTCACCATCTGAATACAGTATACTTTTTCTAAGTATAGTCATCCTACTCTGCTATCAAACACTGAATTATTCCTTCTAACTGTATGTTTGTACCCTTTAATTTATGTCTCTTCATTCTCCCTTGCCCCTCACTCACCTTTCCCAGTCTCTGTTATCAATTATTCTACTCTCTTCCTCCATGGGTTCAAATTTCTTTAGCTTCCATTTATGAGTGAGAATAAGTGATATTTGTCTTTTTGTGCCTGCTTTATTTCACTTAACATATGACTTCTGGTCCCATCCATGTTGCTGCAAATGGCATGATTTCATTCTTTTTTTATGGCTCAGTAAGAGTACTTTCGTATGTATACCACCTTTTCTTTATTCATGCATTGATAGACACTTAGATTGATTTTATATCCTGGCTATTGTGAATAGAGCTGCAATAAACATGTGAGTGCAGGTATCCGTTTGATATACTGATGGGATTGCTGAATTGATTGGTAGTTCTATTTTCAGTTTTTTTTAGAAATCTCCATGTTCTTTTCCATAGTGGCTGTACCAGTTTATATTCCTGCCAATAGTGCAATAGTGTGTAAGAGTTCCTTGCTAATATCTTTTTTTTTTGTCTTTTAAATAAAGTCATTCTGGCTGGGGTAAGATGATATCTCATTGTGGGGTTGGGTTTTTTTTTTTTTGGTGACAAAGTCTCACTCTGTTGCTCTGAGTAGAATGCCATGGTGTCAGCCTAGCTGACAGCAACCTCAAACTCCTGGGCTCAAGCGATCCTCCTGCCTCAGCCTCCCGAGTAGCTGGGACTACAGGCATGCACCACCATGCCTGGCTAATTTTTTCTATATTTTTAGTTGTCCAGCTAATTTCTTTCTATTTTTTTTAGTAGAGATGGGGTCTTGCTCTTGCTCAGGCTGGTCTCGAACTCCTGAGCTCAAACGATCCGCCTACCTCGGCCTCCCAGAGGGAGGATTACAGGCGCTAGCCACCGCACCCGGCCCATTTCAAACATTTTTTAAATTTCCATCTTGACTTTGTCGTTGACCCAAAGGTCATTCAGGAGCAGGTTGTTTAATTTCTGTGTGTTTGTATAGTTTTGAGAATTTCTCTTGGAATTCATTTCTAGTTTTATTCCAGTGTGGTCCAAGAAGATACTTGATATAATTTCAGTTTTTTAAAATTCATTGAGACTTTTCTGTGGCCTGACATATGTTCTATTGTGGATTACATGCTGATGAGAAGAATGTATATTTTGTAGTTGTTGGGGAGACTGTTCTCCAAAATGTTTGTTAGGTCCATTTATTCTTTAGTCCAGTTTAAGTCTAGAGTTTTCTTTTTTGATTTTTCTGCCTCAGAGATATGTCTAGTACTGTCAGTGGGTGCTGAATCCCCCAATATTATTTTATTGTTGATCTGTCTCTCTTCTTAGGTCTAGTAGTTTTTTTGTTTTTTTTTTTTTTGAGTCTGGAAGCTCTGGTGTTGGCTGCATATATATTTGGCATTGTTGTATCTTGTTTAATTGATCTTTTTATCATTATATAATGACCTTCTTTGTTTTTTTTTGCTGTTGATTAAAAGTTTGTTTTCTTTGATATAAGTATAGCTAGTCCTACTTACTTTTTTTTCTTTTTGGAGACAGAGTCTTGCTCTGTTGCATGGGCTAGAGTGCCAATGGCATTACCCTAGCTCATAGCAACCTCAAACTCTGGCCTGAAGTGTTCCTCCTGCCTCAGCCTCCTGAGTAGCTGGGACTACAGGCATGCACCACCATGCCTGGCTAATTTTTTCTGTTTTTAGTACAGGTGGGGTCTAGTTCTTGCTCAGGCTGGTCTCAAACTCCTGACCTCAAGGGATTCTCCTTGCCTCAGCCTCCCAGAGTGTTAGGATTACAGTCATGAGCCACTGTGCCTGGTCCCTACTTAACTTTTGGTTTCTGTTTGCTTGCAGTATCTTTTTCTACCTCTTTACCTTGAGTCTACAGGCTTCACCAGTTAGTTGAGTTTTCTGTAGCCAGCATACAATTGGGTTCTGTTTTTTATTCATTCTGTCAATCTATACCTATTAAGTGGGCCATTTAGTCCATTTACGTTCAAAGTAAATATTGATATATAAATTTCTGTTCATGTCATGTTAATTGTTATCTAGTTGCTTTCTAGTCTCAATTGTATAACTGTTTTATAAGACCGGTGTGTTTTATGGTTTCGTGTGTTTTTATCATAGCAGGTATTGACTTTTTGTTTCCATGTTTAGAACTTCCTTCAGCATTTCTTGTAGGGCCGGTCTAAAGGTGACAAATTCTTTAGCATTTTTTTTGTCTGATAAAGGCTTTAGTTCTTCTTCATTTATGAAGTTTAGTTTAGAAGGATGTGAAATTCATGGCTGAACAGTTCTTTCCTTTAATATTGAAAATAGGATTGCAGTCTCTTCTGTCTTGTAAGGTTTCTGCTGAGAAGTTTCTTGGTAGTCTGATGGGCTCTTCTTTATGAGTGATTGAATGGTTTTCTCTTGCTGCTTTAAAAATTTTTTCCTTTATGTTGGCTTTGGATAGTCTGATGACCATACACCTTCCTGAAATCTGTGTTGCAGTGTATGTCCCTGGTGTTCACTGAGGTTCTGGTATCTGGATGTCTAAATCTCTTGCAAGACTAGGGAAGTTTTCTTCAATTATTTACTCAAGTAGGTTTTCCATATTTTTTACTTTTTCTTTCTCTGCTTCAGGAATACCTATGACTCATAGGTTTAGATGCTTTACATAATGTCGTATTTCTTGAAGTGTTTATTTTTTTTTCTGAGACAGAGTCTTGCTCTGTTGCCCGGGCTAGAGTGAGTGCCGTGGCATCAGCCTAGCTCACAGCAACCTCAAACTCCTGGGCTCAAGCAATCCTTCTGCCTCAGCCTCCCGAGTAGCTGGGACTACAGGCATGTGCCACCATGCCCGGCTAATTTTTCTATATATATTTTTAGTTGGCCAGATCATTTCTTTCTATTTTTTTTTTTAATAGAGACAGGGTCTCGCTCTTGCTCAGGCTGGTCTCGAACTCCTGACCTCGAGCGATCCACCCGCCTTGGCCTCCCAGAGTGCTAGGATTACAGGCGTGAGCCACCACGCCTGGCCTTGAAGTGTTTATTTTTAAAAATTCTTTTTTCTTAATTTTTGTCTGACTGGATTACTCTAAAAAGCCCTGTCTTCAAGCTTTGAAATTTTTTCTTTTTCCTGGTCTATTGTATTGTTAGAACTTTCAACTGTTATTTTGTAATTCCTTCAATGAGGCTTTCATTTCCAGAAGTTCTGTTTTTTTTGTTTTTTTTTTTTTTGAAATATGTCTGTTTAATAAATTTTTTACTCATGTCCTGAATTGTTTTTTTGTTTTTTTTTTGTGTTGGTTTTTGACTTTCTGTTGGATTTCATTGAGCTTCGTTACAGTCTATATTTTGATTTCAGAATTTTTATTTTGCCCAGGATCCACTGGTACAGATCCTTTGGGGTTGTCGTTACCTTCTGTTATTCATACTGCCAGATTTTTTAACGCTGATTTCCTTCTCATCTGGGGAAGGTTTCATGTCTCAATTTTGATTTACTTTCATTTGGATGGGACTTTTTTTTCAGTCCTTCCGCTGAGGGTGTGACTATAGCATATGTTCGGTAGGGTCCTCTGGCTTTGCTTCTGGATGCTTTCATGTGGCCAACGCTTTGTATGAATTCCTTGGTTATAGATAGCATTAGTGTGGTTTTTTCAAATGCTTGTTGTTTGTAGGTTGTAGTAGTGGTATGCTGGGCATGTGAGTAGGCTCGTTGCCTCCTGCAGAGATGGGGAAATGTAGGGCTCTGGAGGCTTATCTTGTTTCCCAGAACTGTGCACTTTTGTCAGCATGAATTGTATTGGGATGTGTAGTTTACCCTCCAGGCCATTTGGTGGCATTTGCAGGTAAGAGCCAGCTGAGTGCTGTAGTTTTGTGTCAGCAAATATTGTAATGGGCTCTGCAGGTTGACCTCCTTGCCTGTAGGTGGTGTTTGCAGGAAAGAGGCAGCTGTATTAGTGGCAGTGGGATTTATGCTTCACTTATGTAAATTAGAATTACTTTGACTGCTCATGTGATGGGCAGGGCCCTGGAACTCCCAGGGGTCCCCCTCCGATATTCCCCCACCAATGAGGGTGGGAGGAGCCAAGCCAGGTTGGTTCATGCAAGCCCACATTCAGAGTCTGCAAAGGTGGGTGCAAGCACTGACCCTGATGGAGGTCAGGGGCAGCTCCCAGGTCACCGGGGTAAGCTTCCAGGGAGGGGTAGAGGTGCCTCTACTGTGCCAAAGAGCCTGCATGGGAAGAGAGGTGTTGCCTGGAATCTATAGTCCAGCAGGTGGTAGTGGGACCTGCTTAGCTTCTGTGCTCCTGGCCCCATGATTCTCCCTCTGCCTTTTGATTGCTAGCAATAGGCCCAAACAACTAGGTTAGTTCCAAGCATTCTGTGTTCATATGGCAAAGCTGGCCCAGGCTTTCAAGACTCCCTGTCTGGGGCAGACTCCAGAGAGGTTTTCATGGGCTGGAGCTATTGGGGGAGGGGCACCCAACTCCTATGCTATAGCACTAATCCACCCCACACTCGCCTCTTAGTTCTGACCATGGGGGCTCCTTCCTCTCTTGAGATCAGATCACAAATCTCATCCTCATGTCCCTGAGTGGTGTGATCGAGTCCTGGGGAGATGGGACCAGGCCAGCAGACCTGTCCTTAGGCTGAATTCAAGCACTGGCTGTGATAGGGAGGAGCTATCAGGTCCCAGGCCATCAGTGGAATACTCAGGCATGTCAGTGGCAGTTGTGCTATGGGTCTGCCCTAGGAAGGATGAGCCTCTTTCCGTGGGAGCAGCCAGACTGGCAGCTCTTGGGGAGGCTGGCAGATGTGGGGCATGTGTTCTGAATGTGCCTCAGTCCTGCAGCAGTCTATGGCTGTGGCAGCAGGACTTATCTTTGGAGTGTGTGAGAGCCTCTGGCCTTCTTTCTCTGTCTCCCTGTTGCAAAAGCCTGTGGATCTTTACGTGAGTTCATTCAGTGCCTCTGCGTGATCTCCAGGTAGCTCCCTTTGCCAGACTGGAGGCCTGAGGGGGTTGAAGAGCTCTCCTGTAATTGGGATTGTAAAGGTTTGTGGTGGAAGTGTGGAGCCCTGGAGGTCTCTCACTTACCTTTTCCTTGGGTCTGGGTCTGGGGGCACTCACGGATCCCACTGACCCTGGGGAGGTAGCCCTGCTTCCCTTTCCTTTACCCTTGGTGTCTCCCATCACCTCTCTGTTATACTCCAGGGTTCTTTCCCAGATGACAAGTGTAGACAGATATTTGCTTGATATTTTGGTTTGTGTCTGAGAACAAAGTGTTTCCCAGCTTCATATAGTCAACCATCTTTCCACTCTGGTTCTTTTATATATTCTTGGTTTGTTTCTTTTTCTCTTAAAGTTTGTCATTGTGGTTTGGTAGATTTGTGTAGTGGCACTATTTGAGTCCTTTCTCTTCCTCCTCTGTATGATTTTTTTACCAGTGAGTTTTATACTTTCTTGTGTTTTCATGATAGTAAGTGTCCTTTTGCTTCTAGGTTTAGGATTCCCTTGAGCATTTCTTGTAGGGTCAATCTCATGGTAATAAATTCCCTTAGCATTTGTTTGTCTGGAAACAACTTTATTCCTCTTTCATTTATGAAAGATTATTTTGAGGAATATGGTATTCTTGGGTGACAGTTTTTGTTTTCTTTTAGTACTTTGATATATTATCCTCTTCTGGCCAGTTAAAATTTCTTCTGAGAAATCTGCTGTTTGATGGAGTTTCCTTACTAGCTAGTAACTAGACATTTTTCTCTTGCTGTTTTTAGTATTTCTTCTTTATCTTTGACTTTAGATAGTCTGATTATAATGTACCGTGGGGAAGCCTTTTTCGCATTGTAGCTTCCTGGGGATCATTGAGCCTTCTGTATCTGATTGTCTGATCTCTTGCTAGATATGGGAAGTTTTCATCTATAATTTAGTTAAATAGGTTTCAAATCCCTTTTTTTTTTTTTGTTTCTTCTCCTTTGGGGATACTGATAATTATAAATTGGGTCACTTTATATTGTCTTAAGTGTCATGAAGACTTTGCTCATTTTTTATTTTTCCTTTATTTTTGTCTGACTGGATGTCTTCAGAAGACCTGTCTTTAAGTTCTAGAACTCAGTTTTCTACCTGATCTAGCCTATTGTTGAATCTTTAAAGTGTGTTTTGTATTTCCTTCAATGAATTCTTCAGTTGCAGAATTTGTATTTGAATCTTTAAAAAACATACCCATTTCTTTGGTAAATTTATCATTTTTATCCAGAATTGTTTTTCTGATTTCTTTGTTTTGTGTTTCAGAATTGTCTTGTATATCACTGAGCTCCTTCAAAATTAATATTTTGAAATCTTTATCTGAGATTTTGAAAATTGCTTTTTGATTAATATCTACTACTAGAGAATTGTATTCCTTTGGAGATGTCTTATTTTGTTACTTTTTAATATTTTTTATGTCCTTACATTGATATCTGTGCATCTGGTGTGACAGTTGCTTCTCCTTTGTTTGAATTTACTTTTTTTTTTCTTTCTGTGCCTAGTTTATTTCACTTAAAATAATGTCCTCCAGATCCATCCATGTTTCTGCAAATGACACAATTTCCTTTTTCATGGCTAAATAATATTCCATTGTGTACGTACACCGCATCTTTTTTATCCATTCGTCCCTTGATAATCACTTAAGCTGATTCCACATTTTAGCCATTGTGAATAATGCTGCAATAAACACTGAAGTGCAGATATCTTCTGGTTACATTTTATGTCTTTGCCTCACCCAAGTGAGGTTTAGAGGCATGTCCTTCTCCTCTACAATGCTCACCCACCATGTCTGTGACCATTAGTTGTGAGTTTGCTCCCCCCAACCCCCTAATCCCTGGAGAATATTACTGTGTGAGCACCATAGTGTCGATCAGTTAGTACCAATTTGATGGTGAGTATATGTGTAGACTATTCCTCTGATCTTGTGATACCTCACTGCAGATAATGGGCTCAAACTCAATCCAGGAAAATATAAGAGGTGCTAGATCACTGTTGTTTCTTATAATTGAGTAATATTCCATTGTATATATATACCAAATTTTAATAACCCACTCATGAATTGACGGGCACTTGGGTTGTTTCCACATCCTTGCAATAGTGAATTGTGCTGCCATAAATATTCGGATGCGGATGTCTTTATTATAGAATGTCTTTTGCTCTTTTGGGTAGATGCCCAACAGTGCTATTGCTGGATCAAATGGTATTTCCACTCTTGGCTCTTTGAGGTATCTCCAGATTCTTTTCCACAGAGGTTATACCAATCTGCAGTCCCACCAGCAGTGTAAGAGTGTTGCCGTCTCTCCACATCCTTGCCAGCATTTGTTTTGGGATTTTTTGATAGAGGCCAATCTCACTGGGGTTAGTTGATAGCTCATTGTGGTTTTGATTTGCATTTCTCTAATGATTAGAGATGTTGAGCATTTTTTAATGTGTTTGCTGGCCATTATTCTGTCTTCTTTTGAAAAGTTTCTGTTCATTTCCTTTGCGCATTTATTTATTTTTATTTGAAAGAAGTTTATTCTGAGCCAAATTGAGGACCATGACCTGGAGCCACACCCAAGAGGCCTTGAGCAAGTGAACTCGCTGTGGCTGAGTTGCAGTTTGGTTTTATACATTTCAGGGAGACAGGGGTTACAGGTAAAGTCATAGATCAATACATGGGAATCACACATTGGTTTGGCCCGAAAAGGTGGGACATCTCGAAGTACGGAGGGCAGTGCTTACAGGTTATAGGTGGGTTTAAAGATTCTTTGGCTGACAATTGGCTGAGAGAGTTAGGCTTTATCTAAAAGACCAGAAAGGAAATGGTTAATTTAAGATAAAGGTGTAAGCACTCTAAGAGGTCCAGACAGGAGAATCTCTCAAGTTAAGATAAGGATCTGCTGGGATGCTTGAGTTAAGATGGGGGCTTTCTATCTTTTAGGTGATGCTAATGGTATACCGGAATCAGGTTGGGAAGTAAACCACACTATATTTGGTTAACAAAAACCTGCTTAGTGGGATTTTACCATTTGTGAGCCTGACTCCTCTGGCCTCCTTAGGAAGGAATTTGAGCAAAAGGAAAGAATCAGAGTTCAGTCCTCACTGCATAGAAAATCATGTTTTCTATGACTAAAAACTTTTATTTCTTCCTTTCCCATCTAGATGCCTTTTATTTTGTTTCCTTATCTGACCGTCCTGTCTAGAACTTCCAGTATAAGGTGGAAAAGTGCTGATTTCTGGGAAAAATAATTAATGACGCCTGGTCATTATGTATTATTTTTTAATATATTTTTGGATTTGATTTGTAAGATTTTGTTTAGAATTTTTCTTTTCTTTTCTTTTTTTTTTAATTTCAGCTTATTATGGGGTACAAAAGTTCAGGTTATATATATTGCCCATGCCTCCCCATCCCCCCGAGTCTGAGCTTCAAGTGTGTCCATTCCCCAAACGGTGCACATCACACTCATCATGTAGGTATACACCCATCCCCTCCTCCCACCCCATCCCCCTGAGTCAGAACTTCAAGCGTGTCCATTCCCCAGACAGTGCGCATCGCACTCCTCATGCAGGTATACACCCATCCCCTCCCCCCCACATCTGTCCGATACCTAATTGGTATTATTCCCAAATGTCCTTTGCCCATTTATTTTTTTTTTATTTATTTATTTTTTTGAGACAGAGTCTCACTCTGTTGCCCAGGCTAGAGTGCCGTGGCGTCAGCCTAGCTCACAGCAACCTCAAACTTCTGGGCTCAAAGGATCCTCCTGTCTCAGCCTCCCGAGTAGCTGGGACTACAGACATGCGCCACCATGCCCGGCTAATTTTTTCTATATATATATATATTTTTTAGCTGTCCATATAATTTCTTTCTATTTTTAGTAGAGATGGGGTCTCGCTCTTGCTCAGGCTGGTCTCGAACTCCTGAGCTCAAACGATCTGCCCACCTCAGCCTCCCAGAGTGCTAGGATTACAGGCGTGAGCCACCGCGCCCGGCCTTTGCCCATTTATTGATGGGGTTGTTTGATACCAAAGCCAGAAGAGGACACAACAAAAAAAGAAAATTACAGACCAATATCTCTTATGAATATAGATCCAAAAATCCTCAACAAAATTTTAGCATATCAAATCCAGCAGCATATCAAAAAAATAATTCACTATGACCAGGTGGGCTTTATTCCAGGGATGCAAGGTTGGTTCAACATATGCAAATCTATTAATGCAATTCACCTTATAAATAAAAGCAAGAACAAAGACCATTTGACTCTCTCAATAGATGCAGAAAAAGCGTTTGACAAAATCCAGGACCTTTATGATAAAAACTCTGAACAAAATAGGCATAGACAGGTCATACCTTAAAATCATCAAATCCATTTATGACAAACCCATGGCCAATATCATATTGAAAGGGGAAAAATTGAAACCATTCCCCCTTAGAACCGGAACCAGACAAGGTTGTCCATGATCTCCTCTGCTATTCAACATAGTGTTGGAAGTCCTTGCTAGAGCAATTAGACAAGAGAGGGGTATTAAGGGCATCCAGATGGGGGCAGATGAGATCAAACTCTCGCTCTTTGCTGATGATATAATATATGTAGAAAATCCCAAGGAATCAACCAAGAGACTCCTAGAATTGATAATGAATTCAGTAAAGTCTCAGGATACAAAATCAATACACACAAAGCAGAGGCATTCATATACGCCAATAACAGTCAAGCCGAATTTCAAATCAAAAGTGCAATACCTTTTACAATAGCCTAAAAGAAAATTAAATATCTAGGAATATATTTAATGAAAGATGTGAGAGACATATACAGGGAGAACTACGAGACACTAAGAAAAGAAATTACAGAAGATGTAAACAGATGGAAAAATCTACCTTGCTCATGGATTGGTAGAATCAATATCGTTAAAATGTCTATACTACCTAAAGTGATCCACAGAATTAATGCAATCCCTAGCAAAGTACCATCATCATTCTTCACAGATCTAGAAAAAATAATTCTGTGCTTTGTATGGAAGCAGAGAAGACCTCGTATAGCCAAAGCAGTCTTAAGTAAAAAGAGCAAACTAGGAGGTATCAGTCTACCAGACTTCAAGTTGTACTACAAGGCTATAGTAACTAAAATAGCATGGTATTGGCACAAAAATAGAGACATAGACCTTTGGAACAGGACTGAGAATCCGGAGATGAAGCCATCCACATATGGTAATCTAATCTTTGACAAAGCAGACAAAAATATACACTGGGGAAAAGAATCTCTTTTCAATAAATGGTGCTGGGAAAACTGGATAGCTACATGTAGAAGATTGAAACTGGATCCCCACCTCTCACCTCTCACAAAAATCAATTCAAGATGAATAACAGACTTAAACCTAAGGTATGAAACCTTAAGAATTCTAGAAGAAGATGTTCGGAAGACCCTTTCTGACATCGGCCTAGGCAAAGAATTTTTGAAGAAGACCCCCAAAGCAATCACTGCAGCAACAAAAATAAATAAATGGTACCTGATCAAATTAAAAAGCTTTTGCCCAGCCAAGGAAACTATCGTTAGAGCAAATAGACAGCCTACAGAATGGGAGAAAATATTTGCTCTCTACACATCTGATAAAGGACTGATAACAAGAATCTATCTGGAAACTGTTTGAATTTACTTAAATTTTTTTTTTATTTCAGTATTACAGGGGTACAAATGTTTAGGTTACGTACATTGCCTTTGCCCCGAGTCAGAGCTTCAAGCATGTCCATCTCCCAGACGGTGCGCACCACACCCATTAGATGTGAATATACCCGTCCCCTCCTCACCACTCCCATGTAGTAGATTTTCAAATCGGATAGTGTGATGCCTCCAGCTTTGTTCTTTTTGCTGAAGATTGCTTTTTGGCTATTTGGGATCTTTTGTGGTTACATATGAATTGCTATTTATCTGAAGAATGTTACTGGAACCATGATAGGGATTGCATTGACTCCGTAGATCACTTTGGGTGGTCTAGACATTGTAACAATATTAAATCTTTCAGACCATAAACATAGGTTGTCTATGTGTTTATTGATGTCTTCAATTTATTTTATCAGTGTTTTGTTTTCATTGTAGATATCTTTCACCTCCTTGGTTAAATTTATTCTCATGTATTTTTTTGGCAGCTATGATAAATAGGATTGTTTTCTTAATTACTTTTTCAGGTAGTTCATTGTTAGTGTATATTAATATAAACACTACTGATTTTTGTGTGTTGATTTTGTATCTTGCAACTTTACTGAATACATCTATTAGCTCTAGCTGTTTTTTGGTTTAAGTCTTCAGGGTTTTCTGTATATAAGATCATATCATCTGCAAACAGATACAGTTTTACTTTTTCCTTTCTGGTTTGGATGCCTTTTCTTTCTTTCTCTTCCCTAGTTGCTCTGGGTAGTACTTCTAGTACTATGTTGAAGAGAAGTGGCAAGAGTGGGCATCCTTGTTTTATTCCTGATCTTGGAGGAAAAGCTTTCCACTTTTCACTGTTGTGTATGGTATTAGCTGTGGGCTTGTCATGTACAGCCTTTATTATGTTAAGGTACATTCCTTCTATTCCTAATTTGTCGAGAATTTTTATCATGAAAGGATGCTGAATTTTGTCACATGCTTTTTCTGCATCTATTGAGGTGGACATATGATTTTTGTTCTTCATTCTGTTCATTTGCTGTATCACCATTTATTGTTTGTGTATGTTGAACCATTCTCATAAGCCAAGGATAAATACCATATAATCATGATATATGATTTTTTAAAATTGTGCTATTGAATTCAGATTGCTAGTATTTTGTAAAAGATTTTTGCATCTGTATTCATTAGGGAAATTAGTCTGTAATTTTCTTGGAGTATCTTTGGCTTTGGTATCATTGTAATGCTCTCCTTATGAAATGGGTTTGGAAGTTTTTTCTTTTCTTCAATTTTTAAAAGAGTTTGAGAAGGATTGGTATTCTTCTGTAAATATTTGATAGAGTTGACCAGTGAAGCCAGAAGGTTGTGAGCTTTCCTTTGTTGGGAGGTTCTTGATTACTGATTCAGTTTCCTTAATTGTTACTGTATGTTCAGATTTTGTATTACTTCATGATTCAGCCTTGGTAGGTTGTATAGGTCTTGAAATTTATCCATTGTTTTGCTCTGTAATAAAATTTGTAGGCATATAATTGTTTATAGTAGGTCTCTCAGGATCTTTTTTTTTTTTTTTTTTTTTTTTGAGACAGAGTCTCACTCTGTTGCCCAGGCTAGAGTGAGTGCCGTGGCGTCAGCCTAGCTCACAGCAACCTCAAACTCCTGGGCTCAAGGGATCCTCCTGTCTCAGCCTCCCGAGTAGCTGGGACTACAGGCATGCGCCACCATGCCCGGCTAATTTTTATATTTTTTTTTAGTTGGCCAGATAATTTCTTTCTATTTTTAGTAGAGATGGGGTCTCGCTCTTGCTCAGGCTGGTCTCAAACTCCTGAGCTCAAACGATCCACCCACCTCGGCCTCCCAGAGTGCTAGGATTACAGGCGTGAGCCACCACGCCCGGCCTCTCAGGATCTTTTGTATTGCTGTGGTATCAGTTGTAATGTCTCCACTTTTATATATGATTTTATTTGAGTCTTCTCTCTTTTTTCCTTAGTCCAGATAAAGATTTGTGTATTTTGTTTATCTTTTCAAAAGAAACAACTTTAGTGCATTGATCTTTTAAATTTTTTTGCTAGTCTCTATTTCATGTATTTCTGCTGTGACTTTTATATTTTTCTCCCTTGTGCTAACAGTTGGCTTAGTATGTTTTTGTTTTTTTATTTCCTTGAGGTATAAAGTTTGGTTTTTATTTGAGATCTTTCCTTTATCTTCACGTAGACATTTGTTAAAAAATTTCCTCTTAAAACTGCTTTTGTTGTATCCTATATGTTTTGGTACATTGTGTTTCCATGTTTTTTGGTCTCAAGATTTTTATTGACTTACCTTTTGATTTTTTCTTTGACCCATTGGTCGTTCAGTAGTGTGTTCTTTAATTTCCACATATTTGTGAATATTGCCGTTTTCTGCTGTTACTGACTTCTAGTTCCATACCATTGTGGTCAGACAAAAATAGTTGATATGGCCAGATATGGTGACCCATGTCTGTAATTCCAGCACTTTGGAAGGCCAAGGCAGGATTACTTGAGGCCAGGAGTTTTAGACCAGCTTGAACAACATAGCAAGACTGTGTTTCTACAAAAAGATTAAAAAATTAGCCAAGTGTGGTAGCTCACACCTGTAGTCCCAGTTATTTGGGAGGCTGAGGGAAGAGGATTTCTTGAGCCCAGGAGTTCCAAGTTTCAGTGAGCTATGATTATGCCACTGCACTCCATCCTGGCAGACACAGTGAGACCCTGTTTTTACAAAAAAAAAGAAAACAAAAAGGGGAAAAATTACTTGATATTATTTCAATCTTCTTTAATTTATTAAGACTTGTTTTGTGGCCTAACGTATGGCATATCCTGGAGAATGTTCTGTGTGCTTGAAAACAATGTGTATTCTGCTGCTGTCGGATGGAATGTTCTGTATATATATCTCTAGTTACTCCATTTGGTCTGTAGTGTTGTCCCAGTCTACTTATTGATTTTTATTCTGGATGGTCTATCCACTGTTGAAAGTGGTATATTGAAACCTCTTATTATTGTATTGCTGTCTTTTCCCTTTAGCTCTATTAATATTTGCTTTGTCTTAATGTAGAACATTAAGGTGTTCTGATGTTGGATGCATATGTATTTACTGTTGTTATACCCTCTTGATGAATTGACCTCTTTGTTGTTATATAATGACCTTATTTGTCTCTTTTGACAGTTTTTGTATTTTGTATATTGTAAGTGTAACTACCCTTGCTCTTTGATTTCATTTGCATGGGATATCTTTTTCTATCCCTTCACTGCCAGGCTATGTGTGTTCTTAAGTCTAAAGTGAGTCTCTTGTAGGCAGCATATAGGTGGATCATGGATTTTTATCCACTTAGCCACTCTGTGTCTTTTGATTGGAGAATTTGATCCATTTACATTTAAAGTAATATCAATAGGTAAGTACTTACTATGGATATTGTATTAATTGTTTTGACTTTTGTAGTTCTTTTGTTTTTTGCCTTTTCTCTGTCTTCCATTGTGATTTGATGATTTGTTAGTGGTGTGCTTTTATTCCTTTCTTTAAATGATTCTATCAGTTTTGGCTTTATGGTTGTGTGAGGCTTATTTTAAACATATCGCTGTTGTAACAGTTTATTTACAGGTAATAACAATGTAAGTCTGGATATAAAAATTCTACATTCACAACTTGGTGACTATAATTAATAACAATGTATCGTATCTTAAAAATTTTAAGAGAATAGATTTTAAGTGTTCTCACCACAAAAGATAAGTATGTGAGGTAATGTGTATGTTCATTAGCTTGATTTAGCCATTCCATGATGTTTACATATTTCAAAGCAAAATATGACACACAATAAATATGAATACATGAAATTTTTATTTGTCATTTACAAAGTAAATAAAAAACCCAAAATGCAAACTACACTGTAATTTTTTCTCCCCCCGCATCCTATGTCACAGTTTACATCTTTTGATGTTACATATTCCCTTACAAATTATTGTAGTTATAGTTATTTTTAATTCATCTTTGAACTTTTATGCTAGAATTAAAAGTGATTTGTGTGCCATTGCATTATTGTATTTGATTACATTCTTATCTTTACTGTGAGTTTTGTACTTCATATATTTTCATGTTGTTAGTATCCTTTTGTTTCACTTTGAAGAACTCTATTTAGCATATCTTGTAAGGTAGGTCTGGTGGTGATGAGCTGCCTCAGGTTTTGCTTGGGAGCATCTTTAACTCTTCTTATTTCTGAATGACAGCTTTGCTGAGTATAATATTCTTTCCTGCATTTTTTTTCTTTTGACAATTTGATCGTTTTATTCTTCTCTCTCCTGAACTGCAAGTTTTCTGAGAAATCTGCAGATTGTCTTATTGGGGAATGCCTTGTATGTGGTGAGTGCTGTTCTCTTATTGCTTTCAATGTTTTTTCTTTTAACTTTTGAGAATTTGATTATAATGTATCTCAGTGATGATCTGTTTATGTTTAATCTATATGGGGTTCTTTGGGCTTTATAGATCTGGATGTTCATTTCTCCAGATTATGAAAGTTTTCTCTCACTGTTTTTAAAAAATAAACTTTCTCCCTGTTTCTTTTTCTGTATTCCTTCTGGAATTCCCATATGTGCACATATTAGCTTACTTGGTGGTATTACATAAGGTTCCTTGGCTTTTTTCACTTCATTTCATTCTTATTTTCTTTTTGTTCTCTGACTGAGTACTATCTTTGAGCCCAGTGATCCTTTCTTCTGCTTTATTCACTGTGCTCTCTATGCAATTTTTCAGTTCATTGTGTTCTTCAGAATTTCTGGTTGGTTCTTTTTTATGGATTCTTCTTGTTGAACTTCTCATTTTATTCATGTATTGTTTTCCTGATTTTATTTAGTTGTGTGTGTTCCCTTATAGCTCACTGAGCTTCTTTAAGACAATTATTTTGAATTGTTATGGTAGTTTGTAGATCTCCATTTCTTTAGGATCAGTTACTGGTGATTTATTAATATTTTGTTACTTGGTAGTGTCATATTTCCCTGATTATACAAGATCCTTTTGGCGTTGCATTGGTGTCTGTGCATTTGAAGAAGTAGGTATCTCTTTTAATATTTACAGGCTGTTTTTGGCAGGGCAAACCCTTCACCAGTCAGTCTGTCTAGAGATTCTGGGCAGGCGAGCTGGCAGGTTTTGCTGGCAGACCTGCTGCTGTAGTCCTTGGGTGGGCTGTACTGGTGATTTGGTTAGCAGGTGTGTGTGCCTGGCCCCTGGCTTCACAGAGGCTGGCCCAATGCCCTGGTCCTTAGGGCCAGGCTTGGAGCCTGGATATGTTAGTGCTGGCCTGGAGGCTGGATCTGTGGGTGCTTGTCTGGAGCCAGAATCCATGGGGGCCTCGTGCTGGGGTCCCCAGGGGCCAGCCTGGCAACTGGGTCCTTAGGGGATGGCTTGGAGCCTGGGGTTTGTGGGGGTTGTTCTGGAGCCTGAGTCCACGGGAGCTAACCTTGCATCAGGGTTGGCTTGGCCATTAGATCTTCAGGGACTGACATGGAGCCTGGTTTTGTGGATACCACCCTGGAGCCTGAGTCCACAGGGGCTAACCTGTCACTGAGGGAGGCCTTGGGCCTAAGTCTGTGCGTGCTAGCATGGTTGTGGAGCCTGGGTCCATGAGGACTAGCTCGGAGCCTTGGTCCACGTGGGCCAGACTGATGGCAGGGTTTACTGGGGCAGGACTTGTACTGGGATTCACAGTGAGTAGGGTATCTCCCTCTGTGATGTGCAGGCTTGGTGGTGGCGGTGGGGAATGTTGTGAAACTGTCCTATAGTCTTCAGCGCATCTTTTTTTATTCTGTGCTCCATTGAGGTGCTGTAATATCTCACTTGCATTTCTTAGCTCTTGTGAAAGTATTTTTGTGCTTGGATGATTGTTCAAATTGATGTTTCTGTGAGGGGATGAACGCTAGAAACTTGTATTCTGTCATCATCTTGATGATGCATTCCACCTAACTATGGTTTTAGCTAGGTTTTAGCAGGAAGTGAAATTACCCGCTTGTGTTGGGCTAGCTTCCTTTGGAATTTGAATTTTTAAATTTTATGGCCCAACTATATGTTGGGGCAGAGAGAGCGGTGATTTTAACACACTCAACCTAACAAACCCAGTGACTGATAATGAATTTCTTTTGTCTGTACTGCGAGGCTTCATATTAATGCCAGTGGAGTACAGGATCTGAAGAAGTTTTCGCTGTAAAAAACAATGAAACCTTATATTGTGAATGGTTGAACCAGGATTTGAGGTCAAAGTGCTTAATGCTTGCAATCTTTTTAGAAATCATTGTTTGTTTTCCATGGTCTTCAATGAATTTATGTGCATGTTTCTTAAGGAATGTATGGCCTCAGCTTTTATCAAATTCTAGGGGAAATTTCTGTGGTTGAGCTGTGAAATTAGGTTATAATGGAAAAAAGGGAAGTGATTTAAAGACTTTATCCTTTTTCCTATTATAGGTGAAGATTAAGTTCATTCTTTGATGCCTAGTATTTTGGCAGTGTTGGCCCTTTTTGCAGTCAGTTACAGTGAGGGATTGTTTCCAAATCACAGTTGAAAATTTCAGGTTGTTTTCTTGCCTTAAATAAAATATAACTTTATTTTACTGTTTTCAGTTTATCTACTATGCCTAATGAGCCTTCTTTGTGTTAATTTTCTAGGTTTGTGACTTAGCCTCAATAGTCATAAACTGTCATATTTCAGATATCAGTGTATGATTGCTCAGTCTTTTTTCTTAGGTTATATTCTTTTATAGTTCCAGGCAGTAACAATTCTCTGTAATTATGCTAATACCTACTGGCAGGTTTCCAGATAAATAAGCAGCAGGTTGATATTGTGTGCTGTGGTAATTATACTAACTTTTGAGTCATCTTCCATTTGAGTTTTTGGGAGTTTTATTTAGATTTAGGTATACCACATTTAAAAATATAGCAGTGTTCTCCAAGACACATCTCTTGCAGTTTTTTTTGTATTATCTTACTGTCTTACTGTCTCACTGACCTGTTATGGGAAATGACATAACTTTTCTTTATGCAGCACAGATAAATACTCAGAATTGCACTAAATTCTTTTTTTTTTTGGTTAGGTTGAAATGAGTCTATCACTGTATCTTCCTCTTCCTTAACTGTTTTTATTTTATTTTTTTTTGAGACCAACCAAGTCATTTAGTTGCGTCTGTTCTCACATGTCCTTTTCACTTTAGTAACCATGTCTTTTGCATCGTTTTACTGTATCTTCCTTGAGACATTTCTACTTTTAAACATTTTTTTTTTTTTTTTTTTTTTGGGTTGTCTCCTCATTCTATTTTTTTTTTTTTTTATTATTTTTTTATTATATATATATTTTTTTTCAATTTAGTTTTACAGAATCAAAGAGTCTAACAGTATATCTTGTTAGATACAGTATGTCCTCATAATGTATACATTATTTCTTGTACAATGATATGAAATAATATGGGAAATATTCATGATAAATTATTAAGTGAACAGTGCAAGTTAAAAACAATAGTTTCATATTTTTTTCCCCACCCCCCCTTTCCCGAGTCAGCACCTTCAAGTGTTACCACTCCCCAAACGGTGTGCAATGCACTCATTGTGTAGGCATACCCCCATCCCCTCCCCCACCCCCCACCTCAGTCTGATGTCCAATTGGTGTCATTCCCAGATTTGTATTTAGGTGATGATCAGGGAAACCAATTTTCTGGTGAGTACATGTGATGCTTGTTTTTCCATTCTTGGGATACTTCACTTAATATAATGGGTTCCAACTCTCTCCAGGAGAACCATAGAGATGTCGTATCTTCATCATTCCTTATAGCTGAGTAATATTCCATGGTATACATATACCACAGCTTACTAATCCAATCATGTATTGATGGGCATTTGGGTTGTTTCCACATCTTTGCTATTGCGAATTGTGCTGCTATAAACATTTGGGTACACGTACCTTTGTTATAGAATGATCTTTTTTCCTTTGGGTATATGCCCAGTAATGGGATTGCTGGGTCAAATGGCAGGTCTACTTGAATCTGTTTAAGATACCTCCATAATGCTTTCCACAGGGGTTGCACTAGTTTGCAGTCCCACCAGCAGTGTATTAGTGTTCCTGTCTCTCCACAGCCACGCCAACATGTGTTGTTTTGGGTTTTTTTGATAAAGGCCATTCTCACTGGGGTTAAGTGATATCTCATTGTGGTTTTGATTTGCATTTCCCTGATGATTAGAGATGTTGAACACTTTTTCATATGTTTGTTAGCCATTTTTATATCTTCTTTTGAAAAATTTCTATTCATGTCCTTTGCCCACTTTTTGATAGGGTTACTTGATTTTTTCTTGCTGATTTTCCTGAGTTCTAAATAGATTCTTGTTATCAGTCCTTTATCTGATGTGTAGTATGCAAAAATTTTTTCCCATTCTGTAGGTGGTCTGTTTATTCTCTGGACTGTTTCTTTGGCTGTGCAGAAGCTTTTTAGTTTAATCATGTCCCATTCATTTATTTTTGTTGCTGCTGTGATTGCCTTGGGGGTCTTCTTCATAAATTCTCTGCCTAGGCCAATGTCTGTAAGAGTCTTTCCTACATTTTCTTCTAGAATTCTGATTGTATCACGCCTAAGGTTTAAGTCTGTTATCCACCGTGATTTGATTTTTGTGAGAGGTGAAAGCTGTGGGTCCTGTTTCATTCTTCTGCAAGTGGCTAACCAATTCTCCCAGCACCATTTGTTGAATAGGGATTCTTGTCCCCGGAGTATATTCTTTCCCGCTTTGTCAAAAATTAGGTGACTATATGAGGATGGTTCTATATTTGGATTTTCTGTTGTGTTCCACTGGTCTGTGTCCCTGCACTTGTGCCAATACCAGGCTGTTTTAAGAACCACGGCCTTGTAATATAGTTTGAGGTCTGGCAAATTAATACCTCCCATTTTGTTTTTATTGCTTAAAATTGCTTTTGCTATACGGGGTCTTCTTTGATTCCATACAAATTGTATAATTATTTTCTCTATGTCTGTAAAGAATGATGTTGGTAATTTAATAGGGATTGCATTGAATTTGTAGATCACTTTGGGTAGTATAGACATTTTAACAATGTTGATTCTTCCGATCCACGAGCATGGTATATTTTTCCATCTATTTGCAAGTTCTGCTATTTCTTTTCTCAGTGTTTCATAGTTTTCCTTATAGAGGTCCTTTACCTCTTTAGTTAGATATATACCTAGATATTTTATTTTCTTTGTTGCTATTTTGAAGGGTATTGAGTCTTTAATTTGGTTTTCCGATTGACTGTTATTGGCATATATAAATGCCTCTGATTTGTGTATATTAATTTTGTAGCCTGAGACTTTGCTGTATTCGTTAATCAATTCCAGCAGTCTCTTGGTTGAATCCTGGGGGTTTTCCAGATATAACATCATATCATCAGCAAAAAGTGAGAGTTTGATCTCTTCCTTCCCTATTTGGACTCCCTTGATTTTGCTCTCTTGCCTGATAGCTCTCGCAAGGACTTCCAATACTATGTTGAAAAGTAATGGAGACAATGGGCAGCCCTGTCTGGTTCCAGTTCTAAGTGGGAGTGCTTTCAGTTTTTCCCCATTCAGTATGATGTTGGCTGTGGGTTTGTCATATATGACTTGTATCATTTTTAGGTAGGTTCCATCAATGCCTATTTTGTTAAGCGTTTTTATCATAAAAGGGTGTTGAATTTTGTCAAATGCTTTTTCTGCATCTAATGAGAGTATCATATGATTTTTGTTTTTGCTTCTATTTATGTGGTGAATTACATTTATAGATTTACGTATGTTGAACCACCCCTGCATCTCTGGGATGAAGCCCACTTGGTCGTGGTGGATTACTTTTTTGATAAGTACTTGGATTCGATTTGCTAGTATTTTATTGAAAATTTTTGCATCTATATTCATGAGGGAAATTGGTCTGTAGTTCTCTATTTTTGTTGAGTCCTTTCCAGGCTTTGGTATTAATGTTATATTGGCTTGGTAGAACGTGTTGGGGAGAACTCCATCCTTCTCAATATTGGAGAATAGTTTATGTAGGATGGGCACCAGTTCTTCTTTGTATGTATGGTAAAATTCAGGTGTGAACCCATCTGGACCAGGGCTTTTCTTTTTGGGAAGGTTTTTTATTGCTGTTTCGATTTCAGTTCTTGATATTGGTCTGTTCAGGTACTCTATTTCTTCCTGGTTGAGCCTGGGAAGACTATGTGTCTCTAAAAATTTATCCATTTCCTCCACGTTCTCCAGTTTGTGTGCATAAAGATTTTTGTAGAATTCATAGATGATATCTTGTATCTCTGTAGCATCGGTTGTGATTTCTCCTTTCATGTTCCTAATGGAGGTTATTAGAGATTTTACTTTTGTGCTCTTGGTTAGTCTAGCCAGAGGTGTGTCTATTTTGTTTATCTTTTCAAAGAACCAACTTTTTGTTTTATTAATTTCCCTTATAGTTTCTTTGTTGTCCTTTTCATTTAGTTCTGATTTGATCTTAGTAATTTCTCGCCTTCTGCTGGGTTTGGGATCGTTCTGTTCTTCTTTCTCCAGCTCTTTGAGTCTATTCGTTAGGTTGTCTATTTGCATGTTTTCTGTCTTTTTGATATAGGCATTTATGGATATGAATTTTCCTCTCAGGACTGCTTTAGCTGCATCCCATAGATTTTTATAAGTTGTATCTCCATTGTCATTTAATTCAAAGAAATTTTTGATTTCCATCTTGATTTCTTCTTTTATAGAATAATTATTCAGGAGAAGGTTATTTAGCTTCCATGACTTTGAGTAAGAGTGAGGGTTTCTGTTTGTGATCATTGTTACTTTTATTCCGCTGTGATCTGAGAAGATGCATGGTATAATTTCTATTTTTTTGAATTTTTGAAGACATGATTTATGTCCTAAGACATGGTC
The DNA here is from genome assembly GCF_041146395.1 of Eulemur rufifrons. Taxonomy (NCBI): domain Eukaryota; kingdom Metazoa; phylum Chordata; class Mammalia; order Primates; family Lemuridae; genus Eulemur; species Eulemur rufifrons. The sequence goes on from NC_090989.1 coordinate 155,454,849, forward strand.
AATCTTAGAGAATGTCCTGTGAGCTGATGAGAAGAATGTATATTCTGTGGACTTTGGGTAGAATGTCCTATAGATGTCAGCCATGCCCATTTGTTCTAGCATTCTATTTAGGTCCATTATGTCTTTGTTTATTTTCTGTTTAGAGGATCTGTCCTGTACTGTCAGTGGGGTGTTAAAGTCTCCAGCTACTACAGTATTATTATCTATCATCTGGTTCAGATCTAGTAGGGTTTGCTTTATGAATCTAGGTGCACCTAGGTTGGGTGCATATATATTGAGTATAGTCATGGCTTCTTGTTGAATTGTGCCCTTGACCAGTATGTAGTAGCCATTTTTGTCTTTTATTATTTTTGTTGGTTTGAAAGCTAAGTTATTGGAAATTAAGATTGCCACACCAGCTTTCTTTTCGTTACCGTTTGCTTGAAATACCGATTTCCATCCTTTTACTTTCAGTCTAAATGCATCTTTGCTCGTTAGGTGGGTTTCTTGGAGACAGCAGATACTTGGCTTGTGCTTTTTTATCCATTGGGACAGTCTATGTCTCTTGAGCGGGGAATTCAAGCCATTCACATTTATTGAGAAAACTGATAAGTGAGACGGTTTTTTGTTCAGCTTGTTGGGTAGAACTTCATTGCAATGTTTTCTCTCCTGAGCCATTGTGGTATCTGGAATTTGATCTTTAGCTCTTGAGTAGTTTTACATTCGTGGATCTTTCTTGTGCTGGTCCGTGTGTAACTCTCTTTTGAGTACTTCTTGCAGGGCTGGTCTTGTCTTGGTGAATTCCCTCAACCTTTGTTTATCTGAGAATGTCTTGATTTCTCCTTCGTATAGAAAACTTAGCTTAGCTGGGTACAAGATTCTAGGCTGGGCATTATTCTGTTTCAGAAGCGTGAAAATGGGGCCCCAAGCTCTTCTTGCTTGTAAGGTTTCAGCTGAGAAATCTGGCGTAATTCTGATGGGTTTTCCTTTGTAAGTTACCTGTTTCTTTCTCCTTACAGCTCGGAGAAGGGACTCTTTAGTGGATATTTTGGTCAGCCTGATGACTACGTGGCGTGGTGTTTTCCTATTTGCTATGAATCTCCCAGGGGTCCTTTGAGCTTCTTGAATCTGTATGTCTAGAGTATTGGCAAGGCCTGGAAAATTTTCCTCGATTATGTCTTCAAATAGCTTGTCCAACCCTTGCTTATTGTCTTCTTCACCCTCAGGGATGCCAATAACTCTCAAGTTAGGTTTCTTCACATAATCCCACATTTCTTGAAGACTCAGATCATTTCTCTTACTTTTTTGATCTATCTCTGTGACTGACTTATTTAGTTGAAAGGAGTTATCTTCAATTTCTGAAATTCTTTCCTCTGTTTGATCTACCCTGCTTTTGAGACTTTCCACAGTGTTTTGTAGCTCTCTGAGTGAATTCTTCATTTCTAGGAGTTCAGTTTGGTTTTTCTTCAATATTTCAATTTCTTTAGTGAATTTTTCCTCCAAATCCTGAATTTTTTTTGCATTTTCCTTGTGTTGTCTGTCCATTGATTCTTGTATATTATTTAGCTTGTTTATGATCCATAATTGGAATTCTTCCTGTGACATGTTGGTGTTTTGAGTCTGGTTTGTGTCAAATGGTTGAGAGCCGGTATTTCTCTTTGGGGGTGAGCTTTCTGTTTGATTCTTTGTGCTTCCTGTGTTTTTTCGCTGGGCCCTTCCCATCTAGATTAATCGTTGGATCTTTACTTATAGATTTAGTCTGGTTAACAGCACTCTCTGTGCTCTATTCTTAGGCTGTGGAGTAGTCTAGGTATATTGCTTCCTTTGGCAAGAGGGGAAGACTGTTGTGAATTGATTAGAAATTTTTCTATTTCCGTTGGGGGACTGCTTCTGATGGGTCCAATCCTAGAGGATTGGAGTGATCCAAGACTGCTTTGGTGAGTTAGGACACTGTGTTGTAGTCTTTCAGAGGGCAGGCAGGGTCCACACTAGTAGTGGGCCAAAATTCTCTTTGTTTGTTTGTTTCCCTTTGGTTCTTCCTCTATAGGGGTGGTTTCTGTCTCTATCTGCAGGAAAAATACTAGTTGTGGGGAGTGGATGGTGCCCTCGCTCGCTCAGCGCCCCATTTGCCGCAACTCCCACAGGCAAAAGTCTGCCTTGGCCCAATGTCCCCAGGGACCAGGCTCCACACTCTCGCTTCTGGAGAAGTAGTCAATGTTTAGACGTGGGTGGGGACCCTATATAAGGTCTGTGGACCTGGGGAGGGGGCCGTCCAGGGAGCCTCTTGGCACCCTATTGCTCCGCAGTGACTTGGCTGTGGGCCCCAAGATGGCTATTGCGCACCCGTAGATCGCTGGCGTTGGGAGTGACTACTCAGGTTCCGGTATGTACCAGAGCCAGGGGCCTGGCCCGTTCCCAAGCTCAGCGTGGGTTCCCAGTTAGAAGGCAAAAAGAGAGAAGAAATAAGGAAAAAGAAAAAAGAAAAGAAAAGAAAAGAAAAGAAGTGAAAAGAAAGAACAGAAGGAGAAGAAAAGGAAAGAAAAAAGAAAAGGAGAAGAGAAGAGGAAAAAAAGAAAAAAAAAAAAAATAAAAATAAAAAAAATAAAAATAAAAAATAAAAAAATAAAAAATAAAAAAAATAAAAAAAATAAAAATAAAAAAAAAAACAAAGACAAAAACAAAAACTAAACTAACAAATAACACAAAGAGACCTAACCCAGAAACAGCGAAAACACAAACACAAAAGAACAAAAACAGAGCTACACAACACCACAACGCATCACTAAACGAAGGGATACACAATTCTGAAGTATACAGTTCAGCGGCTCAATGATCGTGTTTTTGCGCCTTAGCGTAGCTCCGCCCCTTCACGCCCGCTCCATTGATTCCGGAGCAGCAACTCAGTGTTTATTTTACGTCTTAGCGCAGCTCCGCCCCTTCACGCCGGCTCCGTTGGTTCCGGAGCGGCAACTCAGTGTTTATTTTAAGTCTTAGCGCAGCTCCGCCCCTTCACGCCGGCTCCGTTGGTTCCGGAGCGGCAACTCAGTGTTTATTTTACGTCTTAGCGCAGCTCCGCCCCTTCACGCCGGCTCCGTTGGTTCCGGAGCGGCAACTCAGTGTTTATTTTAAGTCTTAGCGCAGCTCCGCCCCTTCACGCCGGCTCCGTTGGTTCCGGAGCGGCAACTCAGTGTTTATTTTACGTCTTAGCGCAGCTCCGCCCCTTCACGCCGGCTCCGTTGGTTCCGGAGCGGCAACTCAGTGTTTATTTTAAGTCTTAGCGCAGCTCCGCCCCTTCACGCCGGCTCCGTTGGTTCCGGAGCGGCAACTCAGTGTTTATTTTAAGTCTTAGCGCAGCTCCGCCCCTTCACGCCGGCTCCGTTGGTTCCGGAGCGGCAACTCAGTGTTTATTTTAAGTCTTAGCGCAGCTCCGCCCCTTCACGCCGAGTGCCGCCGGCGGAGATGGCGCGGGCCCAGAGACCAGCGGGGGGCGCCGGGGAGAGAGAGCTGCTGGGCACCTTATGGCTCCCGAGCGGTTCCGACTTTGCTTTCAAGATGGCGCCCGCAGCGCTCCGGGGTCGGAGGGGGACCGGCTCCCCGGCAGGCAGAGACCAGGGACCGCCGCTGCCGGGGGGTTTGGCGGGCAAAGCCGCCGGGGGCCACCGGCTGAAGAACCACCGACAAAAGTAGCGCAGAGGTACAGCGCAATTCGCTGATCGGGGATGGATCGTGCCCCTCCCCCCTGGCACAGGTCCGTCCCTTCTCGCTAAGGACTGTCTCAGCCGAGACTTCCCAGGTTCCAAGCTATTCTCCCGAAAAAGCCTCCTGTCTGCAATGCCCTACGTCTCGCTCGGAGATTCTGCTCTGGCTTGCGAGGGGGTCTCCAAGCAATTGGGGGTGGAGGTCAGTGAGGAGCGCAAGCCGCTTTTCCTAAAGACTGCCCCCGCCCCACCTGGGGGCGGGCGCAGCCGCCTGCGCTCCGCTGGCTACTGTCTGTTCCGCGCCTTCCGCAGAGTTCCGCGATCTAAATTTCTGTTCGCCTCAGACCTCACTTGCTCTGTTTGTCCCACGCTGATTCTCCGTGGATTCACACCGCTGTTCCTGTGTGGGAGCGGTCCTCTAGCGTTGTGGCAGGTCTGGATCCACGGTTCGTCGCCGGAGCGCAGATCCGAGCAGTCACCGCCACTCCGCCATCTTCCTCAATCTCCTCCTACTTTTAAACATTGAACCACTCATTCCATAGCACTTTATTTTACTTTTTTTGTAGCATTTGACTATCTCATATACCATTTACCTGTGTTTATGACCTGTCTACTCCCAGAATGTTTAAACTCCGTGAGTACAAGGATTTTTATATCTTTTGTTCTCTGCTACATTCTCAGAGCCCAGAATAGTGCTTGACATATAATAAATATTTGTTGAATGGATCTTTACACATGTGTATGCTTCTCTGTCTTCAAAATAAGCATAAAGAGAAAGGGCTTTGTTACTACGCAGTCTTGGATTTGAATTCTGGTTTTTCTTCTTACTAGTTCTGTGACCTAGGGCAGGCTCATTTAACAACCTGTTACCTGTTTCCGTCTCTACAAGACTGGCAACTCTATGTATTGTATATAAAAGTGAGCCATGTTAGTTCACCTTGACATCTTTTTTTTGTTTTTAGACAGAGTCTTGCTCTGTTGCCCAGGCTAGAGTGCCGTGGCGTCAACCTAGCTCAGAGCAACCTCAAACTCCTGGGCTTAAGCAATCCTTTTGCCTCTCAGCCTCCCAAGTAGCTGGGACTACAGGTATGTGCCACCATGCCCGGCTAATTTTTTGTTCTCTCTATATTTTTAGCTGTCCGGATAATTTCCTTCTATTTTTAGTAGAGACGGGGTCTTGCTCTTGCTCAGGCTGGTCTCAAACTCCTGACTTTGAGCGATCCTCCTGCCTCAGCCTCCCAGAGTGCTAGGATTACAGGCGTGAGCCACTGCACCCGGCCCACCTTGACATCTTTTAGGAAAAAAATACTTTATTGAGTTGTAATTGACATATAATCTATACCTATTTAAAGTGTAAATTTCGATATATATATTCAACCATGAATCGATTATTGTAATCACCCTCAAAAGTTTTTTATGCCCCCTTTTTTCCAGCATATTATGGGGGTATAAAAGTTTAGGTTATGTATATTGCCCTTGCCCTCTTCTTGCCCCCCAAATCAGAGCTTGAAACGTGTCCATCCCCTGGACGGTGTGCATCGCATTAATTACTTATGTATACACCATCCCTTCTGCCCCCTGACATCTGCCTGACACCTGATTAATGTTATTCCTAAATGTGCTCTTAGGTGATGATCAGTGAAACCAATCTGATGGTAAGTACATGTGGTGCTTATTTTTCCATTCTTAGGGTACTTCACTTAGTAGAATGGGTTCCAGGAAAATCCAGGAAAATACAAGAGGTGCTATATCACCATTGTTTCTTAAGGTTGAGTACTACTCCATGGTATACATATACTGCATTTTAATCCACTCATGTATTGGTGGACACTTGGGTTGTTTCCACATCTTTGCAACTGTGAATTGTGCTGCTACAAACATTCGAGTGCAGATGTCTTTTTTGTAGAATGTCTGTTGTTCTTTTGGGTAGATGCCCAATAATGGGATTGCTGGATCAAATGGTAGGTCTACTTGTATCTGTTTAAGGTATCTCCATATTGCTTTCCACAGAGGTTGCACTAGTTTGCAGTCCCACCAGCAGTGTATGAGTGCTCCTATCTCTCCGCATCCACGCCAGCATTTATTGTTTTGGGACTTTTTGATAAAGGCCATTCTCACTGGAGATAAGTGATATCTCATTGTGGTTTTGATTTGCATTTCCCTGATGATTAGAGATGGTGAGAATTTTTTCATATGTTTGTTGGCCATACTCTGTCTTCTTTTGAAAAATTTCTATTCATATGCTTTGCCCACTTTTTGATAGGTTTGTTTGATTTTTTCCTGCTGATTTTCCTGAGTTCTAAATAAATTCTAGTTGTCAGCCCTTTATCAGATGTGTAGCATGCTAAAATTCTTTCCCCATTCTGTAGGTTGTCTGTTTGCTCTCGTGACAGTTTCTTTGGCTGTGCAGAAGCTTTTTAATTTGATCAGGTCCCATTTATTTATTTTTGTTATTGCTATGATTGCCTTTGGGATATTCTTCATAAATTCTTTCCCTAGGCCGATGTCTACAAGAGTTTTTCCCACATTTTCTTCTAGAATTCTAATAGTTTCACACCTCAGGTTTAAGTCTGTTATCCACCGTGATTTGATTTTTGTGAGAGGTGAAAGGTGCGGGTCTTGTTTCAGTCTTCCACATGTGGCCATGCAGTTTTCCCAGCACCATTTATTGAATAAGAAATCTTTTCCCCAGTGTATATTTTTGTCTGTTTTGTCAAAGACTAGATGGCTATATGAAGATGGTTTTATATCTGGATTCTCAGTTCTGTTCCACTGGTCTGTGTCTCTGTTCTTATGCCAATACCAATCTGATTTAATAACCACAGCCTTGTAGTATAGTTTGAAATCTGATAAATTAATACCTCCAATTTTGTTCTTATTGCCTAAAATTGTTTTTGCTAAACGGAGTCTTCTCTGGTTCCATACCAAGGGTAAAATTATTTTTTTTTATATTTGTGAAAAATGATGTTGGTAATTTAATAGGGATTGCATTGACTCTGTAGATCACTTTGGGTAGTATAGAGATTTTAACAATGTTGATTCTTCCGAGCCACGAGCATGGTATGGTTTTCCATCTGTTTACGTGCTCTGCTATCTCTTTCCTCAGTGTTTATGCCCCATTTTAATCCTGCTTTTTCATCTCTTCTTTCTCTTCTTGCCCCTTCCCCTATCTCCAAACAACTGACTTGCTTGCTGTCACTGTATGTTATTATAGTTTGCGTTTTCTAAAATTTTATGTAAATTGATCATTATGTACTTTTCTTGTGACTGCTTTTCACTTAGTCTGATTATTTTGAGATTTGTCTATGTTGCATGTATCAATAGTTCATTGCTGATTTTTACTGAACAGTATTCCATTATTATCACAATTTTGTTTATTCATTTATCACTGATGGATATGTGGATTGTTACCAATTTTTTGCTATTGTGAATAAAAATGCATTGAACACCCATGAGTAAATCTTGGTATGGTCATATTTTTCAGTTTCTCTTGAGAAAATACCTACGAATGGAATGGTTGGATTATGTATTAAGTATATGCTTAAATTTTTTAGAAACTGCCAAACATTTTACCAAAATGATAGTATCATTTTTACATTCCTACTGTCAATGTATGAGAAACGCAATGCTTCCATATCTTTACCAACATTTGCTATCACCAGTCTTTTTAATTTAAGCCATCTAAAGGTGTGTTGGTATATCATTGTGGTATATAATTTGTGTTTATCTAGTGACTAATGATGTTGAGCATCCTTTTATGTGCCAGTTGTTTACTTTTGGAGTGGGTGTTCCAATCTTTTTCCATTTTAAAATTAATATGTTTTCTTGTTGTGTTTTTAAAGTTGTTTTAGGTTGGAATCATTGATTTATTTAGGTCATGAACTTGATTAATCTTTTTTTTTTTTTTTGAGACAGAGTCTCACTTTGTTGCCCAGGCTAGAGTGAGTGCCGTGGCGTCAGCCTAGCTCACAGCAACCTCAAACTCCTGGGCTCAAGTGATCCTCCTGCCTCAGCCTCCCGAGTAGCTGGGACTACAGGCATGCGCCACTATGCCTGGCTAATTTTTCTATATATATATTCTTAGTTGTCCATATAATTTTTTTCTATTTTTAGTAGAGACGGGGTCTCGCTCTTGCTCAGGCTGGTCTCGAACTCCTGACCTTGAGCGATCCACCCGCCTCGGCCTCCCAGAGTGCTAGGATTACAGGCGTGAGCCACCGCGCCCGGCCTTGATTAATCTTAAGATTTCATCCCCAGTATCTGGCCATGAACTGTCAGGCTGTTTATGGAAAACTTTTTACTGTAATAGCTTTTTAAAAAATTTTGGTAAAATATATGTAACATAAAATCATTATTTAAACTATTTTTAAGTGTACAATTCAGTGGTGTTAAGTACACTCACAATGTGTAACTGTCACCACTATTTCCAGAACTTTTTCATTATCCCAAACAAAATCTCTGTACTCATGAGACAGCACTTCTTTGTTCTCCACTCCCCACAAGTCTAGGTACCTCATATAAATGGAATTATACAATACTTGTCCTTTTGTATTTAACTTATTTCACTTAGTGTAATGTTTTCAGGATTCTACCATGTTTGTAGCATGTATTAGAACTTCATTACTTTTTATGGGTGAATAATATTCATCTATCTAGCTCACATTTTGTTTATCCCCTAATCTTTTGTTGTACATGTAGATTGTTTCCACTTTTTGGCTACCGTGAATAATATTTCTATGAACATTGATGTAGAAGTATCTGTTTGAGTCTCTGTTTTAGATTTTTCTGGGTATATATTTAGGAGTAGAATTCCTAGAGCATATGGTAATTTTATGTTTAATTTTTTGAAGAACTGCCAAGCTGTTTATGGAAAATGTCTATGGAAGCAGCTGCACCACTTAACATTCCTATCAGCAGTGCACAAGGGTTCCAATTTCTCCACATTTCTTGCCAACACTTACTATTTTCTGTTTTTTTTTTAATAAAGCATATAGTAGCCATTGTAGTGGGTGTGAAGTGATATCTTGTGGTTTTGATTTGCATTTCCCTAATGACTAACGATGTTGAGCATCTTTTCATGTGTTTGTTGTTCATTTGTATATCTTGGTGAAATGTCTATTAAAGTCATTTGTCTATTTTTGAATTGGACTTAAAAATTTTTTGTTTTGTCGAGTTGTAGGACTTCTTTATATGTTGTGTATATTAAAGCCTTACAACACATATGATTTGCTGATATTTCCTACCATTCTGTGGGCTTTTCACTGTCTCAGTAGTGTCCTTTAATGCACAAGAGCTTTTCATTTTGATAGAGAGTCCAATTTATGTATTTTTCTTTTTTGCTTTTGGTGTCATATGTCAGAAACCACTGCCAACTCTAATGTCATGAATACTTGCCCTTATGTTTCCTTTTAGAAGTCTTATGGTTTTAGCTCTTATATTTAGGCCTTTGATCCATCTTGAGTTAATTTTTGTGTATGCTGGTAGATGAAGGTCCAACTTCATTCTTTTGCATGTGGATATCTATTAATAGTTTTCCTAGGACCATTTTCTGAACAGTCTGTCCTTTCCTCGTATAATAGTCTTGGCACCCTTGTTAAAAATATGTGGACTATATGTGTTCGGATTTATTTCTGACTCTTGATTATATTTCATTGATCTGTATGTGTATCCTTCTGCCAGTACCACACTATTTTGATGATTTTAGCTTTATAGTAAGTTTTGAAATCAGAAAATGTGAGTCTTCCAACTTTGTTCTTCTTTTTCATGATTGTTTGGCTATTTAGGGTCCCTTAAGCTTCCATATTTAAATTTAGGATGGATTTTTCTCTCTGCGAAAGATACCTTTGGTATTTTGATAGGGATTAATTGAATCAGTAGATTGCTATTGGTAGTATTGTCATTTTAACAATATAAAGTCTCCCAATCCATGAACACAGGATGTCTTTCCCCTTAGTTACGTCTTATTTAATTTGTTTCAGAAATGTTTTGTAGTTTTCAGTGTACGAGTCTTGTACCTCCATGGTTAAATTTATTCCTAAGTGTTTTACTCTTTTTGATGCTATTATAAATGGAATTTGGTCAAAACCAAGGCAGACATGTGTGCTGATCGCTCAGGGATCCTCCAGATCAAGCAAAATGCATAAAACTGAATTTTTGGAGGACAACCCACTGCTTGCCCTGGCAGCAAGCAGCTGCTTCTGGAATGTGGGCTACTATCCTCACTTTTGCAGAGGGGCTGAGAAATGAGTGATAGCTGGTTTGCATATATTGTTCTTCTATCTAAGATCAAAGTGATTAACCTCTCCCTTAATCAGATTGTATTAGGGCTCATCCCTGGTTGTTGTAAGTGCCCAGTTAGGTCCTAGAGTTCCAAGAGAGATGAGTCAAGTTGTTTATTTTCCAGTTTACTGCTTTTTTTCAGTGGAAGGTACAACTCATAGAGCTTCCTACTCTGCCATTGTGTGTCGCTTAACTCTTTTATTGTTGGGTTTTGAAAGTTCTTTATGTATTCAGGACACAAGTTCTTTGTAAGATATATGCTTTGCCAAGATTTTCTTCCAGCCTGTCTTGTGTTTTCATTCTTTTAACAGTGTCCTTCAAAGACCAGAAGTTTAAGTTTTGATGATGTCCCATTTATCAGTTTGTCCTTTTGTGGATTATGCTTTTGGTGTCTTATCTAAGAGATCGTTGCCTAACCCAAGGTCATGACAGTTTTCTCTGATGCTGTCTTCTGGAAGTTTTATAATTTTAGCTTTACAGTTAGATCTATTAACCATTTTGAGTTTTCTTTTTAATATGGTGCAATATATGGATCCATGTACATTTTTTTCATATGGATATCCGTTTGTTCCAGCAGCATTTGCTGAATAGACAATCTTTTCCCCATTGCATTGTTTTTGCATTTTTGTAAAAAATCAACTGTCTATATATGTGTGGGTTTATTTTTGGACTTTTTATTCTGTTCTCCTGATCTATATTTACCACACATTAGTCTTTAATACTACACTATTTTGATTATTGTAGTTTTGTAATAATTCCTGAAGTCAGATAGTGTTAGCCTGCCAAGTTTTTTCTTCTTTTTCACAGTTGTTTTGACAATTTTAATCCTTTGCATTTCTATATAAATTTTAAAATCAGTTTGTCAGTTTCTGTAATTTGGATTTTGATTGAGATTGCATTAAATCTATAGATAAATTTAGAAAGAATTGTCATCTTAATATGGAGTCTTTTGACCAATGAATAAGACATATTTACTTATTTCATTAAGTTCTTTGAGAAATATTTTAGTTTTTAGTGTATAGATGTTTCATTTATTTTGCCATTTTTACCCCTAAGTATTTCATATTTTTAATGTTAGTTTAAATGGTATTGTTTTTAAAAATTTTCTGTTTTCTGCTAGGATGTAGAAATGTAGTTGATTTTTGTATAGTGATCTTGTAATGTCTCATGTTGTTAAACTCATTTATTAGTTCTAGCAACTTTTTGGGGTGAATTCCTTTTGATTTTCAGTGTAGAAAATCATGTCATCTGCAAGTAGAGGAGGGAAAGGATTCAGTCTTGTAAAGTTGAGGTGGAATCAGTTGAGGCTAGGAGTTGAGACCAGCCTGGGTGCAACATAGCGAAACCCTGTCTCTACAAAAAATAGGAAAAATTAGCCTGGAGTGATGTTGCATGCCTATAATCACAGCTACTGAGAAGTCTGAGACAAGAGGATTGCTTGAGCCTAGGAGTTTGAGGCTGTAGTGAGCTATGATTGCACCACTGAACTCCAGCCTGGGTGACAGACAGAGCAAGACCCTGTCTCAAAACAAAACTATTTTTAAAGAAAACAGCCCCTGAAGTGACTTTTTCATGTGTCCTTGGACCCTGTGACATGAATGTTTTAGGGGATTAAAAAGAACTGACTTTTTATAAGCAGTTGTAATGCCATGAATACACAGGTATTACAGCTTTTGTAAATGTTAAGTGAAATTCGTAGTAGTTCTTCCATCTTGGGATTGTTATGATACCATGAAATGTTACCAGTTAATTACATATTTTACAGCATGTATATAGCTTATATACTGATGGTTTCAACTAAACACCAGTACTCATAATTTTTTGTTTTTACTTTCCTATTTCAAAGGGAAGCTTGTCAAATGGAAAATATGATAATTCATAGGATGCTTTATAAATTCTTTGTAGGAAGTGTGTTATGTAATTTTAAAATATACTAGTGAAGAGGTAAAAAATTACTTATTGATTATAAAGTAGAGGCAGCCAGTGAACACAAATAATAGACCACTTCCGTGTAGTGTAATGATATACAGCACTATAAATTCCTTCCTTCCATACTTTGTGCTACTTTTGTCATAAATTTTACTTTCAAAATACTACAAATACATGACATTGGTACTATTTTTGCTTTAGACTGGGAGTTGGCAAATATTTTCTCTAAAGGGCCAGGTAATAAGTAGACTTTATGAGGCAAGAGGCAAAATTGAAGATATTATAAAAGTACTTAAATAACAAGAGAGCAAACAAATTTCCACACATTTTTTATTGATGAAATTTAAAATATAATTCAGTGTATTTTTTGTAATACATGTCTACTGAGAATAGAATTTTTTTTTAATTTCATCTTATTATGGGGGATACAGAATTTCAGGTTACATACGTTGCCCATGTACCGCCTGTCCCCTTAAGTCAAAGCTCCAGGCGCATCCGTTCCCCAGACAATGCGTGTTGAACCCATCATGTAGGTATATATCCCTCCCCTCCTCAACCCCCCCTTCCCGAGTCAGCACCTTCAAGCGTGACCATTCCCCAAACGGTGCGCAATGCACTCATTGTGTAGGCATACCTCCATCCCCTCCCCCCACCCCCCACCTCAGTCTGATATCCGATTGGTATCGTTCCCAGATGTGTATTTAGGTGATGATCAGGGAAACCAGTTTTCTGGTGAGTACATGTGATGCTTGTTTTTCCATTCTTGGGATACTTCACTTAATATAATGGGCTCCAACTCTCTCCAGGAGAACCATAGAGATGTCGTATCTTCATTATTTCTTATAGCTGAGTAATATTCCATGGTATACATATACCACAGTTTACTAATCCAATCATGTATTGATGTGCATTTGGGTTGTTTCCACATCTTTGCTATTGTGAATTGTGCTGCTATAAACATTCAGGTACATGTGCTTTGTTATAGAATGACCTTTTTTCCTTTGGGTAGATGCCCAATAATGAGATTGCTGGATCAAATGGCAGGTCTACTTGAATCTGTTTAAGATACCTCCATAATGCTTTCCACAGGGGTTGCACTAGTTTGCAGTCCCACCAGCAGTGTATGAGTGTTCCTGTCTCTCCACATCCACGCCAACATGTGTTGTTTTGGGATTTTTTGATAAAGGCCATTCTCACTGGGGTTAAGTGATATCTCATTTTGGTTTTGATTTGCATTTCTCTGATGATTAGGGATGTTGAGGATTTTTTCATATGTTTGTTAGCCATTCTTATATCTTCTTTTGAGAAATTTCTATTCATGT